>NC_083338.1:110547936-110887165 GCF_019175385.1 Lycium barbarum
TGACTACCTTGATCCCCCTCTATAGTCGCTGCTGGCACCAATAGATCTGGCCCTTCTACTCTGCCCCCTGTCAATATTACGCTTATCTCAGTGTGGTCGCTGTTGCTCTTCTAAGTTCTGAGCATGGGCCTGAATACGGGAAATGTCCATCCCCTCCTGTAATGAAGCCGTCAAACAGTCTTTGAAAAAATATGGCCCTAAGCCACTTACGAATCTATGTACTCTGTCTCCCATATCGGCTACCATAGTCGGAGCATATCTAGCCAATGAATTAAAGTGAAGGTTGTACTCCCGAGCACTCATATTCCCTTGCTTCAGATTCAAGAATTGATCAGCTCTGGCCCGACGGACCTCGGGTGGCAAATAATGACGGATAAAAGCATTCACGAACTCTTGCCAAACCGGGGGAGGCACATTTTTCCCTCATGAAGAAATCCAATTATTATACCAAAGAACCGCCACATCACGGAGCCTATAAGATGCCAATCCCACGGACTCCGTATCGGAAGCATGGATAATCCTCAGCGTCCTCAATATATCATCTATAAAACCTTGTGGGTTTTCATCCGTCCTTGACCCAAAAAATTCTGGAGGATTTAGACTTATGAAGTCACGGGCCTTTGCACTAACCGCCCTATCACCGGAACCCGCACCCTGTTGCTCGGCCTGGGCAGTAACTAGTTGAGTAAATAACTGAATAGCCTCGGTCATCTGTTGACCTGAAGCTCCCGGTGGGGGAACTGGAGGCATAGGAGCTGGAGTAGAGACCCCTTCTTATTCTCCTAGAATAGGCTGAGTGTGGGAGGTATGGGATGGAGCCTCATTATGGGATTCACCTTCTTCTATATTAGTTGGTGGCTCCCTTTCCATCCATCTTGCTGTCGTAGCCTTGCCCTTCTGAGCGGTTGTGCCTTTCCTCTTTACCGGCATCGCTGAAATCATAACACATAATTAGGGAAAAGAAAATCTTATAACATAGCTTTATCGCACGATCTAATAAGAAGAAAGACAGTCATTTTTCCTAAATGCCCCGTAGCCTCTTGTTTATATGTGTGGCGCACTTCACACCCATAAACGAGACTCGGCTGAACATAGCTCGTAGACACACCCTAGGACGAAACTGCTCTGATACCACTTTTGTCACGACCCGACTAGGGGACATGACAGGTACCCGGAGTTACCCTACCGAACACCGCCTATCATACTTGCCACCAAACTCAACCTGTACATACACTATTCCCGACACAAAACTTATCACGAGATGGTCATTAACATTTACAAACATATATATACATATATATCAGCTCACGAGACTACCAAAAATGATATACAAAAAAAAATACACTGGTGTTCATGAGACGTCTACTACCCACGCATACGCATCTACGAGCCTCTACTAGAGTATTAAGACATAAAGACGGAATAGGATCCCGTCATACCAAATATGTACACAAAAGAATGTCTCAATAAATGGCATCTCCGGAGTAGTGGAGTGCTCTTATATAGCTGCTGATAGCCTCCTATGAATCAGCACCGTCTCCCTGTCTACCTGTGGGCATGAACACAGCATCCATAAAAGAAAGGACGTCAGTACGAACAATGTACTAAGTATGTAAGGCATATATGGTAACACGATAAGGAAATATAGAAAACATAAGAAGAAAGTATAAATATAACTGCTTGCCTCTTGAGGCAGGATCATGCATGCTCACTTATATCTTTAAAACATGTCACACATACATACATAGGTTGTCTGAATCAATAACATCATTAGCCCTCGTCCGGGCCTCCCGCGTACGAGGTAATCATCTCACGACGCCTATAGTGGTGTCTGCCCATACCATATAGACATGGGGTAGTAAGTCGCCCGCCTTAGCGGTGCTGCCCAGCCATCTAGGAACGGTGTAACCATCATTATATACTTATCATGAAGCATGCATAAGAGCTCAAATAAAAGCTGTACTCTATCGGAGTGACGTAAGGTCGGTAACCTCCGATTATATTATGGAATAATCCTCATCACTATATCTCACCTCAAAGGAACTATATCATGAGATGAGGTAACAACAAGAAATGACATCAATGGAATCATAAAGATAAGAATATCAAGCTCATTATAGCATCATTATCATCTTCACTGTCATGGAATATATCTCATCTCTATCTCATAAGAGTCCCTTAAGAATCTTTAACTTTCATCTTTGGAATGTAAGAAGGTAATGGAAATATAGAAAAGAAGTCATAATATAGAAGTCATGCCTTTGAAAGATGGGGACTAGCCTTAAATACCTTTATGTTTCCTTAACGACTAAGCGTCCTCCTTCCAAGCTTACAACTCTACATTCAAGGGAATTCATACTAAGATTAGATAACTGAAAACATACTCAAACTTAAGTTAAAGCGACTAAAAGCTAACGAAAATTGGGCAACACCTCCTTTGTTCCGACAACTTCCTCCAAATAATAAAAAACTCCCAAACTTCAATAACAACTCCCACAATATCATAATCAACAACTTCATCAAGCTAGACATTATTCAATTCCCAAAATCCTCTTTCAAATTCATCCATAACCATAATTATGACACAACATCATATTCATTAACATATATTGCCTCTACAACATCTTTAATATCATTCATAGCAAGATTATACTCATTACGTATCAAGACTATGATTCAACTCAAGTTACTATTCAAGAATACCATTATTTCCATATTTGAACTTCATACTCTACTTTCTTCCATAATCCAAGTCTTTCAACCATTAAATACCCTTAATAACATGAAATGGACATAAAACTCACCTTTTATTATGTAGGAATGGACTTTGGATGGAAACACTTCACTTGGAGAAAACCCTAACTTCATTTCCAAGGATATTTCTAGCTTCCATGAACCCTAGTTAGCATCCTTGCACTTGATTCCACTAATTATTAGTGTTTGATCTTTGATTCACCTTAAATTTATGTTAATGAAATGTATGGAACCTTCTAGAGGTCTTGAGAGAAGTGTAGAAGATGAGAAAATGAGTGGGACTTATATTTATACTTGGAAATTAACTCAGCCCGATGGTATTATACGGGCCCTTATACGGTCCGTATAATATTATACGGTCCGTTATAAGTGACCGTATAACTCCATTAGTGATGGCCCTTCACTGTAACCATTATACAAACCATTATACGGACCGTATAAATGGTCGTACAATCCACCTTCTCCCCAAACTTGTTCTCGTCGATTCGTTTGATCTCCAATCCTTATGAAACCTTCTTAACACTTGTTTAACATTTCATTAACCACCTAAGTATCCTTATAACTTCTTCCCAAGACTTTACTAATCAATCCTAAGTTCGATAGTTTGCGAAACCTTTTCCTAAACACCACTTATACTTTACTTGTCCTTATCAAACTTTATTTCACCAATGCATATAACTTCGAATCTTATCGCATGCACCCTAAAATTACCAAGTACCCTTCTTATAGTCATAAGAGCTTACTATTAACCTTAAGCTCGTGTTATTCTGCTTACGACACAACGACATCAAATTTCTGAGGTGTTACAGCCTCAGATTGATATTGGGGTGTTGCGTGAAGAATCAGAGCTTACTGGTCGATTTGGACCGCTGCAGCGGTGGTATTACCTCTTTAGCGAGTCCTCCGTAGCAGGGAGATGGTCACCGCCGTGGGAGTCGGGGAATTAATGAGGTCTTTCATAGCGGGAGAAGTCCTGCTTTATAGAGACCGCTACAGCGGTTGACGGGAGGCACAAACTGTGTTTTATATTCCATATTTTGAATTCATTACCCACATAACACCAAAAACAATCCCCAAGAAATATTAAGGCAATTTTTCTAAGGCTGGGGCACCACTCGTCATCAAGGTAAGTCTCAACCTTTATCTTCATTCATTCCATAATTGTCTTAAGTTCCTACATCCGCTAAAGGTTCTTTACGGTGAATTGAAAGGTTAGAACCTTAGAACTTATGAAACCCTTAAATAATAAATGGGTTATTGATTTTATTGTTGCTTTATTATCTAGGGGTATAGAATATCACTTCCTAGAATAAGATTGATTATTAATGGTGGAATTGATTGAAACTTAGGGTCCCAATAAAAATGGAAGCTTTAGCCAATAAAAAATTGATTGAAAGCGGTTGAATTGACTAAAAAAACCCATGGAATGATATAACATGATTGTTGGGATTGATTTTAGGATGCATTCATACCTAATGATAGTTTACCCATTGAAAAAGTGTAGAAGCAGTGGGGTTTTCTTCCCCAAATTGTTGTTGTTGAGTAGATGGTTCCTTACTCACTTAGTGTTATGATTTCTAGACTTTGAACGTTCTGAAGCTTTGCGAAAGGGGAAAGCTATTGCAAAATAATTGCATTGTTCTAGTTCGGCATTGAGGTAGGTTATGGTTTACTTAAGTTAGACTTTGATTAGTTGATTGTACATGTAATAAAGTTGATAGAAGAAAATATGATTTGGTTGGTATGAATTCTAATTATATGGGCTTGTCGTAATTTCTTCATATACCGAAACTTGAGATGGAATTGTTGTGTTTTGAAAAGGATAGAGTCAATATATACTCCTATTGTTAATTGAGATGGTTGCATATTCATGTTGTGTTAAGTGAATTTATCTTAGTCTTGTTATGACTTGTGGCATGGTGCCTTGTATTCATTGACATTAATATTATTGACTGATCATGTTCCACACTGTTGGACTAAAAATACATTGAGATTCATATTGTGATCAGATACAGAGACAAACATATATAAAGGCACATTTGACAGGGGTTGAGGATGTGACCTAGTTATTGGCTCGTGATCCGAGGTCAGCTCTGGAGCGAGTGGTACATGGACACCATGGGTTCCCTGCATGTCATGACTATTTAGGGAAACAATACCATTTAGCATATGTGTACACCGCTGAGATACTATCATTGTTGCATTGCATTTCATCAGACTTATATTATTCCTGTTGATGGTTGTGGCAAGAATTATCTTACTCATGTGTTGGCTGATTTCTGTTGATGACATTATTTGGTTATGTGATGTTGTGCCTATCTTATTGATTTTATGAAATATGCATGATACTATTCTTAGTCGGCCTATGATATCTACCGTTATATAGTGTTTGTACTAATACTACCTTGCTGCACTTTTTATTTGAGTGCAATTTGTGTGCCAGAGACATCTTCCAGACCTCATATCTAGTGTGAGGCCAGTTCCCGATCAGATTCGAGGGTGAGCTCCTATCCATGCCAAGCCGCCTGAAGATCTTTCCTTATTTGGATGTCTACTTTTATTCCAGACATTTATGATGATTTTAGACATTTATTGCATTCATTAGACAACTTTATATTTTAGAGTCCTTGTACGATGACTTTCGGATCTTTGGGGTTGTAATAGTTAGGACTTCCGCAGTTATTTTATTCATGGCAATGATTTAGACTTATTCATGTATTAATTCTGATTAATGATTTATAATTGTTTAAATGATTAAGAAAAAGGGTTAAGGGGATGGTTCTCCCACCAGGGATTTGTGTGGATACCACTCACGGCTACTTGGATCGTGACACCGGGAGATCAAAAAAGCTATGAATGACGGTTTAACATTGTCAAAACAACCTTTTGGTCAATTCTCGTGATGAGACAATGTTCAGTACCAACTACCAAGGATAAGGTATAGCAGCCTTTCAATGGTTCTAAGTTAGATACGGGATATATCAAATACTGTATCTACGGGATGACACATTTAGGAATCACCTACGTAAGTGAAATGTAAGTCGCTTCAATGAAAATTTTGTAAGGCCAATACTCTACGCACTTATGAAATCAGGAAGCGTTCATGGTTGAAACGAACACAACAATGAGAACCAAAGAGGGTTAAGGGTTAATTGTGTGACGTATGCTGTCTGGGTATACGCCAAAGTTCGATAGAAATCTACCAATGACCGAGTATATTCGATATGCGTTCACTACGAAAGGTTTGAAAGGGAAACCTACTTATCGAGATGCGGTTAATCCTTACTTGTGAATTACATAGTTTTTCATACATGTTTCCATATAGTCATTCCCCATTAATGTGGGGGATTATTGGGCTTTTGGATAATGTGTGAAGGGGAAATGGAAGAACTCAAAATGGATTGAAACGCCAAATTAAAAAATGGAGGGAAATGAAAAATTCCCTTTTTACAAAGGAACTTTGTCCCCAGTTGGTAGGGGAAAGTAAGACTAGTGTGCTTATACGTAGAAGTACTTCTTCTAGCTCATGAAGAGTCGATAAGAGAGTCGTCCCTCATACCGTCGTCGTCGCTCGGCTCGGCTTCGGCTTCTGATTTTTGTTAATGTTTTATTACCATTAATTGTAACTGTAATTTAAATTCCTCCGTTTTAATTTTCCCGTTATTTTTTGGACATAGCTGTTTTACGTAAACAACCATATTCGTGAAAAGACATCTGGAATAGTCGCATCCCTTCAGACTGCACTCAACCTTCAGGATATAGATACTGGGTATTCCTCAAATTTTTTCCTTATGAAAATTTCTGCAATTTATCTTCTTTTTGTTTAATACTTTCTTCACAAGACATAAAACTTCTACGTGTGATTTGGTTGATTGTTTGTGTTCGCTGTACACCGGCGTTTGAGGTACCACTACATCGGTGGCCGGTAATCCATTCTATTCTGGGAGGAAATAATTCATAACCTCGAATACTTGAGGGGATTAAATTTCTTAAGGATACACTGTGAATTCAGTGGGGTCGCATTTGTTCATCGTTAATTCTGCTTCTTCTACGTTTCTGCTTTAATTTTATTTATTTTTTGTTTCTAGAATATATTTTCGAATACAGAATGTAACGACCCGCTTGGTCGTTATAGTCTTTTCGGCACTTTTGACCCTTCCCCGCGCTTGGTTAGCTAGCATATGACTCGAGGGGACTGTTGACATGCTTTCCGAGGTGTTCGGGATTGATTTGGGTGACTTTTTGGGGAAAATTAGCTTTAAGCGAAAAAGAGTTGACTCAAAGTTGACTTTTGGATAAACAGACCTTTTTAAAAAATTCGTCGATTTCGAGAGGTCCGGATGGTCATTTAGATTTATGTGCATATCCGGTTCGATTCCCAATGCACTTGGGTGCATTTTGAGACTTGGGTTGGGAAGTTGGAATTGAGGTATCGGGGGTTGACTTGGTCAATGAGACCTTCGTAGGAATCATAGCGTGTTTTTATGTATGTCTATGTATGTGGTTTGTGAGCAGATGACCTCGGGTATTAGTCAGGATTTCGGATTGAGATTGAGATTATTTTTTGTGGGAAATCTGGTATTGGTGTCCGTTTTGGCGGAACCCTTACCGCCTCAGTGGTACCGCCATGTCGGTGGGATGGGTCGCCACAACGGCCAAGTGCATTGAGGGCCGACCGTCATGGCGGTCTGAGAGACCGTCGAGGTGGGACCATTGCAGCGGTCCCACTGCTGCAGAAACGTTATCGGGCCTGGTTATTTCATTAATTGTGTATTAAAAGCCCTAAGTCCCTCATTTATTACTATTCCGAAATCTGAGCTATTGGGAGCAATTCTAGGATATCCTTAGAGGAAATTCTTGGTGGTAAGTTCTTCTAATCCGTTTACTATTCCATTGTCCTTAATCACCTTAGAATCCATTTATCTTGATAGCTCATTGAGCGATTAAAGATTAAAAGTGGGTTTAATGAGTTATTCTTTCTAGGCTTCTAAATCATGATTTGTTGGTTGGGTTAGCTTCTTTAAGCATTGAATTGTTGATTAGAATCCCTTATCTCATAAATTCTTCCTAATTAGTGGCTAATTTATGGAATTGAAAGTTAGGATTTATACCCAAATTTGAGGGTTTTGCCTAGAATCCGAAATTTAGTGAATTGTTGATTATTCTGGCTTTCTATTGATGGGAATTGATCACCTAGAGGTTAATTGCATGTCGGGACCTTTAGATTCCTAATTTCACCCTTCTAGTTCGTAAACCCTATTCCATAGGTTGGGGATTTGGGTCTTGAATAGAAGTAGGGTTTGTTTGATGTTCTTCTTGATTCTAATTCCATTATTCAAATATGCTTAGACTTGCTTGGTCTTGAGGCTCAAAGGAAAGGAAAGGCTAAGGTGTGATTGTTGGTGATATTGTTGTTCGGCCTTCCAAGTAGGTTACAGTTTATCCTATGGTGAGACTTCGTTTAGCGAAGCATATATTTATAAAATATTGTCGGAGAAAGCATGCAAACCTTCGGGTGTGAAGTTGGGTTGGATATTGTCTTAGGTTGGGCGTTGTTGTGTGATTGGGGTTAGCCACCCCGTTGTGTTATGACATATCTTGTTCTATTGTTGTGAGCTTAATGCCACGTAGATATAGTAGTTACTGGAGACTATTGATACATATGGACCATGATATTGTAGTATCTTACTTGGTGACGTTTGATACGAGGATAATGTTCTATTATGGCTTATTGTGTAGCCTTTTTCATGATATTATTGGTGTGCCCATGCGTGGTACTTGTGATATTGACTTGATTATTGACATTGAACTCATACATTGCACGCATTCTCATCCTTCATGATATACTGTTGATACATTGATGATACTTAAGGAAACACTGGTATGAGCTAAGCTCAGTTAGATGAGAGTGACGTGAGGACCGATATCCGATGGTTGTCCCGGAATCGAGGTTGTGTATAGCGATTGCCAAGGGTTTTGCCGGAAGGTTGCCGAGGTTGTTGTCGGAGCCGTGAGGTACATGGACTTTGCGGGTACCCCATGGATTGTGCTACCGAGATGTGATGTTCCATCAATGGAGTACATGTGTACACAACATTGCATTGCATTCACATTCCATACATTATTGTATTGCATTGCACCATGGCTTCTATTGTGATATTCTTGTGATGTATTTGTGATATACGGATTCAGACTGAGTATTTGGGACTTGACACAATTGGGTTTAGATGCTATAACATAGGTGATGATTTGTACTTGGATTATGGCTCGTGTTGGACTTATACCTTGTTGATTTACCTGCTTATCTTACTTTATTGACTTGATATGTGTTAGTTAAACTTAGTCGGCTTATGATACCTACCAGTACTTGTTGTTTGTACTGACCTGCACTTACTGCATTCTTTTATGAATGCAGAGTTCCAGATAGGATCGACCTCTATTTCTCGTGGCTGATTGCGGATCTGAGTTGCGGCTTAGAGTCTTACAGGGTGAGCTCGAAACGTCTGCCGCCTTGGAGATTCATGTCTTATTTCATATTCCGAGACATATTCAGACTTTTGATATATTTGGTTACTTTCAGACTTGTAGTATCTAGTTAGAGGCTCTTGTATGGTTAGACCAGACTCTGGGTGGATTTGATATATTTTCTTACTTCCGCACATTTCTATATGATTATCGTTAGACTTACATGATTCTTATCTCTTCCGCTTGTTTATTTGTTTATTTTTGACTTTGCAATTGTTGTGATAAGGGTTCACCGATCGAGGTGGGAAAGGTAGGTGCTCGCACGACTTAGCTAAATTGGGTCGTGACAAGAAAAGATAACACTTAAGGAGGAATCTATCAGCTAAGATTTCCACCTTCTTACAAGATGGACAATGGAATTTCCACGCTCTTTCATTTGAATTACAGTTAGACCTCTCTATAACGGCATTCGCGTATAGCAGCACCTCTCTATAACAACTAAGATTTTTCCGAACTGATTTTTTATGTTATATTTTACTTCTCCATAACAGCATTTTACCTATAACAACAACAATCAACTTTATAACAGTACACTCTTTGTAAAATCACCCCCTGTATAATAGCTATCTGCCTTTTTTGGTAATGTAATTATTAACCATCTTGGTATTTCCAAGTGCATTCGTGTTTTGATGATTGTCAAACTGTTTCAGAAGCAGATAGAGACATGATCTGTGATCTGCTCTCTGTGAACCTTGCACTGTTGGCAGAGACAGCAGTAAAGCTGTGCCACTCACTGCACACAAGTACAACAGTGAGTTGGCCCATGCTTTAGGTCAAAGTCCAGCACTGAGTTGGCCCACACAAGTATTAACTTTCTTTAATGTTCAGTTAGTGAAGCGTTCATATCTTTGATTTTTAAAAGTTAAATAATTTGTTATTTTTTTACAACATTAAAAAAACTAGATTTTATGCCTCTTTTTTGCCTATAACAGTCAACTATTATAAATGTTGTTATTAGTGTATAACAACAATTCTCTATAACAGTCAAAAAATTTCGGACCCAATGATGTTGTTATAGAGAGGTTTGACTGTACTTGATTTCCTTCTCACCCAAAGTAATACTCCAATACTTATGTGGCTACACACCAAATCTCTCCAGAAAACCGCTTTGGGCACTTATTCTGCCTAATTACAATGTAACTTTCAAAACAGTAATTACTCTATCTTTTGGTTGGAATTGCATGTTGTGCATTTTACCAAAATTAAATACTACTTTTTATGGTTATGTAACCATGCTGGCTGTATGCAGAATCCTTTCTGGATTGCTGAATGTAACTTGCTGATTATGGAATAAAATGGCATCCAGCTAGATTTAAAAATTAAAAAAAAAAAAATGCTGGCTACTGTATATTACTTAAATCATATTGGATTACATGTTGTTTCCACTTTCTATCTATGTCGACCCTCTGTGCCTGAAACTATTACCCATATTCTTTTAATTAGAATATCCTCAAGCTGTAACTTTCTAATCCTCCTTAGGCTTTGACACTTTGATTACTAATTGAGCAAGTAAAAACCCGCTCCCTTCGACTTAATTGGCTTAAACTCCTCATTCACACTAATCCTCCCCTGCAATATCGTGGAATATCCACTTCTATCTTATTCCTTTTTGGTTCATGGCAAATAATGGGTCACTCGAAACGATAACGTCTTTTGTCATAAATGATTACCAGTTCGCACAACAAATGCGTTTACTATAGCATGTGAATTTACTACCTTGTTGCTAATACAAGAAATCCCCTTCCTAAAATTGTCACTCCCATAAAATGGACTCCTCCACCTTCAAGTTCCTATAAGCTTTATTCAGATGATGTTGCACGTGGAAATACTAGGGAAAGTGGAACGGGAAGTGTGATTCGAGATGCATATGACACTACAACTGTGCATGTTGAAATTAATAGCACTCCTACAAGTTCTTAGGCTTGCCAAATGTCTCTCTATGACTCCCTCGAAATATCCATCGATGCTAAGGAGGTACTATCTCTCTTCTCTAGACCAATTGACCAAACTTACATTATTTACTTAACATTGTTTATAATTACCGGTACTTGACTGGAACCACATACGTAAGGTCGTTGTCATCATGTTGTATTGTTGGAATGGCTATATGAGCCACTCTGTACTGATGTACTTATGACACATCACGATGATCCTTTCCGTTTATGTTAATATAAGTAGTTCCTTTTGAACAAAGAAGAACGATAAAACATTAAACTGTCATCAAACAAGAAGAGTTATATGAAACCAGCGGATGTTTTCCTATTGAACAGTATAAGAGTTGATTGTCATTAAGTCTTCTTTTCACACAGAGAAATTGAAGACTTTGATTATTATTGGAATGCTGAATGTCCTAATTCTACGAAAGTAAACCTCAGAATGTGTAGGCTTTGACCAATTTTTTGGTGTTCGATAAACTCGAGTGTACTCAACACCCAACATCCCCCTTACGTTGTAACTGTCACAAAGATAATATCTACTACTACTATAAAAGATTGATTACAGAATAAACTAAAGTAGGTTTGTCATTTCAATTCCTTACAATATTTTCTTCTTAGTCAATCATTATTTTATTAGAAAAAGGATATACTAATTGAAATTTGACAACAAACACCCACTTCCCAAAGTTTTATGCTACTACATTTATGCTACGGAAAAGGGCCAAATATACCCCTGTACTATTGAAAAATGGCTAAATATACCCTTCGTTATACTTTGGGTCCAAATATGTCTCTGCCGTTATGCTATTGGTTCAAATATACCCCTTCTCTGTTAAGTTTATTCAAAGTGGACATCCAGTCCTACGTGGCAATGACATTTGATGAGGTGGCATGCCACCTCAATGCTCCTAACCCATTTTGTCCCTCACCTCTCTAATTATTCTTCCACCACTAAAATTTTCTTTACTTCCACCACCATTGTCACCATTAACAAATTTAAATGGGAAGGCTTCAGAAGTCATTGAAGACCCAAAATTAAAATCCAAAATTATTCTCGTTTGATTTGTGGGAGATGCCTTTTTCAACCTTTCCGTGTTCTTGATTTTTCAGGGAGGGCAATATCTTTGGGGGTTGGTGGGATGGTAGGTCCTATTCATTGAGCTCCTACAACTCATAAAATTTTCCTTGAGGGTGTAATTGGTGCTAAGAACTTATGAGAGAATTGATACTATAACAGTAATGGAGTTGTGCTTGGAGTGGTGTCCTAAAGTTTCTATGAAACATTTTGCCTGTCAGATTTATTTTGGAATGATTGATGCACTGCTGGCTAATGAGATTCTTCCAGAGGAGTACTAGAATCGTTGCATTCTTAATTAACTTTTAAGTTTCACATTTTCTTTTCAGTTCTTGGACTTGCATGGGATATTTGGGACCACAACAGTCGGAAATGTTTGCTGTCAATGGTGGTGGTCTGTGGAAGTAAAGAAAATTATAGTGGTGGAAAAACAATTAGAGAGGTGAGAAACAAAATGGGTTAGAGGCGCTGAGGTGGCATGCCACATGACATCTACCTCATCAAATGTCATTGCCACGTAGGATTGGATGTCTACTTTGGACAAACTTGATGAAAGAGGAGTATATTTGAACCAATAGTATAACAGTAGGGATATATTTGGATTCAAAGTATAACGAAGGATATATTTGATCATTTTCCAATAATACAGGGGTATATTTGGCTCTTTTCCGTTTATGCTATTATATTATAGGAGTATATAGTATGTTGATTAGGGTAAAAAGAGATTCGAAAGCTTCCTTGTTGGGTCCAATTATTGGTCCACTTTACTGTTCATTCAAAATATGGACACTTTTTTTTTTGTGGTAAATTCTATAGCTATATAGCTCTTAACATTGAATGATTCTCAAGCTTGCACAACAATTGAATTAGACATTTCTATTCCAGTTTTTTCTTCTGCAACTGAAATTCATGCAGATTTTCTGTTATATACACACATCCTGCAATTAGAATAGCAATGATATTCATAATAGCAGTGGCGGATGGAGCTCTATAATTTGGGGTTCAATTGAACCTCAAACTTTCGTTGCGGGGTATAAATTTATGTGTAAAAATTTACTAAAATTACAATAAATAGTAGATATGAACCCATAACTTTAGAAATATAATGATTTAGTGCTAAAAATTTAAGATGTTAAACTCCTAAAACTTAAATCCTAGATCCGCCTCTGCATAATAGCACAACCGATTTTGTTTTTAAATTTGGAAAGAAAATACTGAGTGTCGGCCAGGCAATTTCTCGCTGGCAGCTTTAAGTAATATTGGTATTTGTTGTTAAACAAAAACAAATGGTTTTGGTATCTAATAATTTGTTTAAGTTCTCATACACGTTATGTGGAGAATGATAGTGCACTTATTGCTCTTGCAAGATTTCATTCAAGAAAGTTGAAAAACATGTACTCCATATTTTTTCGATGCCTATTAACACGTCCCAAATATTTTAGCACTTTAAAACTATGCTTGCATTATATTAGTATACATTTTGATCGTCTTAAACCTATATTGTTGATGTGCGTGCGTATAAAAAACATATACACACAAGTATTATCATTTCAAAATTTCAAATTTGGCAAAGATGAAACTGGTGTATAGAGAGAAACCAAAGTTGGTCTCAACACTATATTATAATCCAAATACACCTAAGATATTCGACAAAAAATGCATACGCCTAACAATAAACAATCTCCTCAAAACATTTAATAATGAAAATGAAATTGGTATTGAGGAAGAGGATTATATATACAACTTGAGAGTATACCAAACTTTAGAATAATATTATAGAAAGTAAACTATTATATCTAATCTCATACAAAAACTTAAAATAAATCTTGTCAACAAAGGGGAAAATGAGAAAGTCAATGGCTTTTTTTCTTTAACGTTTGAATGACATGAATTTGCTTCTTGTACTTTTCAAGCAATGGTGTGTGATTCTAGAATCCTTAAAAAAAGTTATTTCTCCATAGATCCCACCTCCTCTCCATATCTTCTACAATCCCCTTCTCATAGATTCTCCCTCTTCGTACCGATCTACTGCTCTTCATGTCCCATTTTATGTACTCCCCTGTCTCAGCATTTTGACTTTTCATGAAATTTTAAGAAATTTTTTAAATTTGTGATAAAAAAAAATAAGACATAAGTATTTGTATGGATATAAATTCTCATTAATGATAAAATTAAAAATTTAAGATTAAATGTTTTTAGATATAAAAATATATCATTCTTTTGGGACAAAATCAAACAGAAAAATCTATCACATAAATTAAACAAGTGTAATATATATTTTTTATTATTATTTGTTCAAAAAAGAATGATACTTATTTATATTTGAAATTATAAGTTTAAACTTCAATTTTTACAGATAATTTTATAGCTAGAAGGATATTTTATGATTGACAGAGGGAGTACTAGAAGGGGGCAGGGTATTAAATCCACACTCTATATATACGTATATGGAGTATAACATATGATTATCAGCTTCTCTTCATTCTCTTTTTTGCTATTATCTTTCTTCTAACTATACTTCTTTTTCTTCTTCTTCTTCCATCATGGTGGTGGCTCATCAGCTTACTCCGCCGTCTAGCCGACAAGAAAAATTACGTGACATTGAGCTTCCCATCATAGACCTTATGGCCGAAAGATCGGAAGTGTCAAAGCTCATTGTTAAAGCCTCTGAAAACTTTGGTTTCTTCAAAGTCATCAACCATGGTGTCCCTCAACAAGTAATCAAAGCAATGGAAGATGAAAGCTACGGTTTTTTCTCTAAACCGGCTTCACAAAAACAACGTGCTGGACCGACAAATCCCTATGGCTATGGCTGCAAGAACATAGGGATCAATGGAGATTATGGAGAAGTTGAATATTTGCTTCTTCACACCAACCCTTTGTCTATCTTTCAAAGATCCAATACTATTTCCAATGACCCAACCCTCTTTAGGTACCTTCTACCTTTTCATGTATTATGTAATTTTATGGTGAAAGTTTGATATCATGCAAGTTATAGACATATGCTTTTATACAACAACAACAACATACCTTGTGTAATTCTATAAGTGGGGTCTGGGAGGGTAGGATGTAAGTAGACCAGGTAGAGGGGTTGTTTCCGATAGACTTTCGACTTAAAATAAGATCATAATAGCAAGATACTAAACAAATGCAGAGATAGTAATACACAGGGATATGCTTTTATAATAATGGATTTAATTTATGTGGAAACTAAGTCTTAACAAGCACGAAGTTATGTGGCTTTCTTTTCTTCAAGTTTAATAAAATGTTCATGTAAACATCCTTGTTATAAGGTGGTCCAGGAAAGGATGGGAGACTTAGATGAGGACCTCTACTACCGTTACTCTGTTTGTCCATGTATATATCTATATATCTTTTCTGTAAGGTTACGATCAATTTAGGATTACAGTTTATGACACTTTAAGGACATTGGATATCGTCTGTTTCACCTATTTAGTAGGGGTTTGGATATGCGGTTTGAAACCATGAGATGAAATCAGCGTTTGGACATGCATTTCATCTCATGGTTTCAAATTATGGTTTCACAAATTTTAAATATAAAACTTGACGCATAAATTTATATTTATAAAATAAAAATCATAAGTTGGTAAATACTTTTAACAATTACTCTCGCCAACCATTTACCAACCTTATTAACTTTCACCAACCTCATGTGGGAGTATTATATTAAAGAGTAGTTACATTACTATTCATGTTAAATTTTCGTTTTTATTAAATTAAAGTTTGATCAATTGATGTTGTATTTTTTTTAGAAAGGTCTTCTAGTAGCGTATTAATTTTGTTATGAATTATGATCTACTCATTTGGTAAGATTATATAAGAATTGAGAATGTTTTGAACTTGTGGGGTTTTTTTGTCCATAAGAGAAATACAATTTATAATATTCAAATTACATGTTCAAATATGATTGAAATCATGGTTTCAAACTAGGTCCAAATGGCTCCTTATTATATTGAACATATGAATCACAACACAGCTCATGCATTCACCAACGAAAGTAATCTTACCTATCTCCAGAAGTGAAAAAAAAAAAAAGTTATCTTCAAATGGGGTTAGCAATTTAAGAAGGGAACTTGGAATAGCTAGAGATATTCTTTCTATAAAGAGGATCTAGTAGTAGAGTTATAGGATTTAGTTTAGTGAAGTGAGACTAATAAATTTTGCATAGTACACAAGTCAATTTCTTGGTTAAGGAGATGGACCTAGTTTAGTTTGTGTAGGCATTGGGCATGTTGCGCCAGCTGTAGCATTGTTGAATCTGTCTCCGCCATGTTTGATCAAAAATAGCTAAGACACCATCTACCCTTTTATATATCAAAATTCATCATGCTCATTGTTCTCTCTTTAAATGTCATTTGTACTTTCTACGTTTAAAATATTTGACTTTTTTTTTCATTTTCCCATAAAGAGTAGTACTAACAAAGTAACTTATTGTCTTAATGTTTGTTGTAACTCAAACATGAATGTTTAAGCAGATGATGTCCGTAAAACCCGTCTATTTTAGGACAGTAACCTGTTTACTCTTGTATGATTGGTTAGATATTTAATACTGAAAAGCAGGGCCTCGATCGATGGGCTAAAGACCTTTGGAGTACTTATCATATATCTGATGCACAATTGGTGCAGTTTATATTTAAACAAGTTGCTAATTCTAGTGTACGATTTTTGACTTGAAGCAACACGTGCTTCTCTTGGACCATAGTCACGTGGATTCCTAATTTCTCCCATAAGTGTGGGCTTCTGTTACACAATGATGCAACAAAAATGCATTCAGAAGTTTTCTTTAAAATTCACAGTTGTCATGTACTTTCTCTATTTGATATAGGATAGAGATGTTTCTTTGGATTTGTTTGACAATATTCTAACAATTTGAGTGAAAAGCACATGCTACTATATGTATACATGTTTAGAGGACAAGTAGAGGTTCAAGCAAGATTGGTGAGAATATATGCATACAAATTTGTTAAATTAAACAGAGAGTGGAAAATATGGAGTACTTTAGGATCATCTAGTAAGGAAAGTAAAGCATATATCACTTAAAAATGTGACAATGAGAACCAGGAGTTTAATGAAGTCTGCATACCTTTAAGAAGTTCCTAGCATATGGGATGGCATGTGGAGTTGTAGACATATATCCTTCAACGGTTTAATTCCAAGAAGGATGACATTATTTCATTATTAGTATGTTCCAAGAAATATGATACTTATGATTTTAAATATTGAAGTACGTAGTTTAACTTAAGATTTTCATATTGTAACAATTTTTTCTTATCAAATAAATATTATGGTGTATTTAAGATTTTAAATTTCAAAATAAATATTTTTGTTAAATGTGTTCAGTCAAACTATGTCTTAAATTAAATATTTCATCCGTTTCAAATAATGTTTCTTACTTTTCTTTTTAGTCTGTTTCAAAAATCCTATATTTAGTAATTCTTTAAATTCAACATTTTATCAGACATATTTAAGATCGCGAGATTTAAAGGATACTTTAATATACATACATTTTAAATTTAAGATTACAAAATTCAGAAATTAATTTTATTTTTTAAACTCTGTGTCCCGCCCGGTGAAACTACAACACATAGGGCCATGTATGAAACTACACGTAAAGGGAAAATCGAATAGATATGATGATAATACTAATTTATAGCACTGTAAATCTAGTACTCTCTGAGAAACAGCACATAATGATACAGAATCAGCAGGATTGACCTGTCAAATATAAGGTCAATAGAGATTAATTGAAAAAGATAACAGCATATCGATTTTGAAACTTGCAAGTATAGAAATCTCCCAGAAATAGGTGAAGGAGAGCCCAATCCAAACTACTTTTACTAAATCAAGAAAATTTCATTAAGCTACCAATATTTTACGAATCATATACTGTTGAAATAAAATGTGGTATTTTGTTTTCCATTTTTTATCTGATTTAGTTTGGAGAAGGGTGCTGTATATTAGTAGTTCAAGAATGACACATGATTACAAGAGCATACATAATTTAAACATGTTTGGTGACAGGTGGGCAGTGAATGGTTACATGGAAGCAGTTAGGGAGTTGGCATGTGAAATATTAGAGCTGATGGCAGAAGGATTAAGGGTCTCAGACACCTCAGTGTTTAGCAACTTCCTTAGGGACTCAGATTCAGACTCTCTCCTTAGGCTCAATCACTATCCTCCACTGCAACTCCTACAACTTCACAATACTAGAAATAATAGAATTGGTTTTGGAGAGCATACTGACCCTCAGATCTTGACCATCTTGAGATCCAATGATGTTCCTGGCCTTCAAATCTCACCTCATGAAGATGGTTCCTGGGTCCCTGTCTCTCCTCACCCTTCTACTGCCTTCTGTGTCAATGTGGGCGACGCACTACAGGTAACTAATCATTCCCTATGTTTCAATATAAGTCTCTTACTTTGACCGGACACGAAAGTTAAGAAATAAAAAGACTTTCGAATCTTGTAGTCCAAAATTAATGATGTGTGTAACGTACTAAATTATTCTTTTAAACTTGTTATGTATAATGTTTGAATTGTCAACTTATTAAGTATAAAAAAAGATAATATATTAAAAAGAAAAGTAAGATACGTGACTTGGAACGGAAGGAGTACCTACTTAATTGTTTGTTACAGAGTTGCAAATTCAAGATTAAACATGTCAAGAATTAGAGTGGTCCTAGACCTTAGTCTAGTCACTATCCCTTTCTTTTTTTCATTTCTGATTCAATAGTAGCTACAAAGTGCTTGTCATGCATGGTAATCATAGCCCCATCCTCAATTAATAACACGAATAAAACTCTAGAAATGGACTGAACTGATGCTGAATGATGTTAGCTTGAATTGACATGCGTGATAGCTACAAGTGCTTAGGGGGAATGATACTGAAAATTAAAGTGAAGTGATTAATGCTACAGATTTTGGGGCTTAGCAAACTACAGGTTCCTTACAGCTCTGGCAATGTTTACTATGATTAAACTGACCAGTTTCACTGATAAAACTGAACCCTCTCTGCAAACATATTTTTGGAGGGCCCTACTCTATTTACTTCCAAAAGGTTGACGTCTACCTTTTCTATGAGTATTCTTCAATCTTGCATGCTCTAAACAGCCAACTAGCTCTTGATAGTTGTGGACAACTACCATTTCGGTTCAGTGCTTTCCTGTACTAACCATAAACCTGTCAACCGGTTTAACCGGAACCAGACCGGTAACCGGTTAGGAAACCGACCGGTTTTCGATTAAAAAATCGGAACCATTTAACCGGTTTCGGTTTACCGGTTTGAAACCTCAAACCGGAACCGGTCCGGTTCAAAGTCTCCAAAACTTTTTTTTTTGTTTTTTGTATTATATATATATATATATATATATATATATATATATATATATATATATATATATATATATATATTATAGTATTTATTAGTATATTGTAGGTATATTTACATATGTTATATAAGTTTATAAGTAAAGTTTAAATATTTACTGACTAACAGGCTAACAGCAAGTCAGCAATACAGAATATACGTGTATACATATATATATTAAGTTATATCATATATGCTTAAGTTATAGTGTTATACTACATATACCTAAAATATAATAAGAATATACGTATATATATCAATATACTTAGGTTATATAACTTATATATACATATATAGATATATGTTTAAGTTATATACTATATATACTTATATATATATATATATATATATATATATATATATATATATATATATATATATATATATATGTTTAAGTATACTATATATACTTATAACTTATATATTATAACTTATGTTATTTATAGCTTAATTTTTTTCTAAGTTTATAAATTCGTATATACGTATACATATATATATATATATATATATATATATATATATATATATATATATATATATATATATATTTGTTTAAGTTATATATAACATTATAACTTATATATATGTATAACTTACACACATATATATATATATATATAACTAAAATATACTAAGAATATACTTATAGTATATTATACATTATAAGTATATTCTTAATATATTTTAGTTATTTTTCAAATATATAACTTTTTAGTTTTTAATTTAAGTATATTCTTAGTATATTTTAGGTATATTCCTAACTTAATAAAAGTAAAAATATGAACACAAGTAAATAGAAGAAAGCTCAATGAGCCATATATTTTATTCATTCTTGGATAACATTTATTTGCAAGTTGTAGTTTTTTTTAACATACAAATAATACATGAGTTGTACAGAAATAGTAGAATAATAAAATCACCAATTTTGAACCATTTCGTTAATTTCCCCCACATCATATATTCGGTCATGGAAATATCTTCAAAGTCTTCCATTTGGTCCGGTCCACTAGCTATCAAATCTTCAATTTCTTCCTCTTCGCCTTCCTCCGCTTCTAAGTTTTGGTTGCGTCGCTCCGATCTAATCCAATCATGAATGCACACTAGTACTTGCAAGCTAAAGCCGGATAATGAATGTCTATGGTCTCCAATTTGTTGTCTTCCTTGGTTAAATGCGCTCTCCGAAGTCACGGTTGATACTTGAACTGTAAGGATATCTCGAGCCATTCTTGAAAGCACCGGATAACTTGCCTTGTACTTCTTCCATCATGCTAAGACGTCCAAGTCATCCAGTTCCTTGATATCCACATTTGGCTGCATCAAATAAAAGTTATATTCATCAAAGTTTGCAGTACAAGAAGAAGTTGGCTGTGAATGTAAAACTTTTAAACCCGACAAGCCCTTTTTGCTACTCTGAGAAGTAGTAGGGCGTAGAGCAACGGGTGTAGCACGTTCTTCCAAACTAGAATAATGAGTAAAAACTTTTCTAAACTCATCATCAATAGCGAGTTCGGCTTCAGCTAAAGATGGTTGAACTCCCTCTTCAATTTCTAAAAATGTATAAATTTGACTAACCAAAATTTTAATATAAGACACTTTTAAACAAGGATTTAAAAGAGAACCCAATATAAATAAAGTTGGGATAGGAAAAAAATACTTCTTAAATTTGATTGTCATTTCAAAAATAGCCACTTGATAACCGGGTTTATATTTATGCTCTTGTAAAACTCTAGCTATTTTCGCTAAGTAGGCTAAAATTCCGGTTACCGTGGGATAGAATTGTCTAGAAAAAGCAAGAGTTGCATTATAAAAAATTTCTAAGAGGTCAACACATTCTTTAATATCTTCCCAATGCGAATAATTTAAT
Organism: Lycium barbarum; assembly: GCF_019175385.1. NCBI lineage: Eukaryota > Viridiplantae > Streptophyta > Magnoliopsida > Solanales > Solanaceae > Lycium > Lycium barbarum. The sequence goes on from NC_083338.1 coordinate 110,569,479, forward strand.
CAATCATCACTATCAGTATTATATTTGTTGTGAACTTGTTGTATGAGAATCCTATACTCATATGCTTGTTGTAGCATAATGTAAGTGTAGTTTCACCTAGTCTCAATTTCTACTTGAATTTTTTTAGGTCTAAGGTTATTTTCCACACAAGCATTCTTAAAATCTTTAATTCTTCCCCTATTAGCATTACAAAAAAGAAACGCAACCGCATCTCTAACTTTTTTAACAGAATCTTCAAAATGCACAAGACCATCTTTAACAATTAAGTTTAAAATGTGACAACTACATCTTACATGAAAAATATTTCTTAGCGGAGGGTTTAGTTCTCTTTTTATAAGACCTATCGCCTTTGTATTATTAGAAGCATTATCTAAAGCAATACAAAGTGTTTTTCTATAAATGTTAAAAAATCTCATAATAGTAGACATTGAATCCGCTAAAATTTTTCCATCGTGACGACCTTTTCCTTCATCATATAAAAAAGCTATAATTCTTTTTTGCATAACCCAGTTGTCATCAACCCAATGACATGTAATAGCAAAAAAATCTAACTTGTTAAGACTAAGACCCAAATCAGCGGTAAGACAAACATTACAATTTAAAGAATTAAATACATGGCGCAAATAAAATCTATATTTTTTAAACAAATCTATAACATCGGCTCTACAAGTACTTCTAGGAATACCCTCAAATAACGGATTATAAGAACGTTGAATGTAAGTAACAAACCCCAAACCTGAGGGAAAGGAAAATGGTAAACAATCATAAGCTATCATTTTAGCTATTTCTACATGCTCTTTTTTCTTGTCATACTTAAAATTTCTACCGGTTCGTGGGTCTATCGTCATTTGAATACCCTCCACATTTGAACCCGTTTGCTCTCCCCAAACATCCATATGTTTGGTTCTCATATGACCATTTAGTGTACCCGTTCCACCATCCTTACCAGTTCCTTGCTTAAAACTAAATACTTGTCCACATAGGGTACATGTAGCTGATTGGTTTTCCCTATTCTTAGTCATAAATTTCCAAACTTTAGCTGTTGGCTTACGAGTTCTAGGCGGTTTGTCTTGTGTATGTGATTGTGCAGGACATGTATCTCCTATGGAATTTTCGGGGGGTTGTGTTTCATCATCATCATCATCTTCATTAAAAGTGTCGGTAAAATGTTGTTGCATTGCCTCATGACCTAAAAGTGGATTATTTCCACCAATATCAATACCTAAATTAGGTGTTTCTTCCACAAATGTTTCCTCATTAAGCCCACCCCTAACAATACCACTACTACTACCGGCACCACGTCTTAATCTCTTTGACATTATTAAATAGAATTAATTTAAATCACAATCAAATAAATCACAAGAAAATAAATTACAACAAATTAAATTGCTAGAATTAAATTGCGAAAAATAAAGATAGAGTTGGAACAAAGGTACCAAATTGTCGGATTAATTTCCAACAAAGTGAAGGCGGCTAGAATTGCAAATCCACCAAAGCTACTTCGGATTGTTGCAAAATCACCAACTCCACCAACAATATTATAATTGCAAAATTAATAATTGAAAGTTGAAACTATAATAAGAATTTGTGGCTAATTATTGCAAAGTAACTATAATTGAGAGATTGAGATTTGAGAGAGAGAGAAGAAGAGTGAATTGGTGTGAATTAAAATGAAAATGAAGAAGGGTTTATATAGGGGTGGGGGATGGGTTAAAGTGTTAAAAAAAAGTTTGGGGGGTTGGGGGGCCAAAAATTAATTTTATGACCGTTTGGCAACGACCATTTTTGACGGTCCATTAACGGACAAAGGCCCAACGCCAACGGCTATAATTTTTTATTTTTTTTTATTTCACCGGTTTAACCGGTCCGGTTCCGATTTTACCGGTTTAACCGGTTCCGGTTTCAAAAAAATCGGAACCGGACCGGTAATAATTAAACGGTTACCCGGAACCGGTTCCGATTTTACCTGTCCGGTTACCGGTTTTAACCGAACCGGTTGACGGGTTTAACTAACCACATGCATCTTAGTATTCCTCACGTTACGTGCCAAAAAGAATTACTACAAGGATGAAAGCATTTAAAACTTAGCTGTTAATTTAAATATTGATAACAATATTTTTTTTTTCAAATTTACATATTAAAAGTACTATGATGCAAACATCAACAACTTAAAAATCTTCAAGAGATGTTTGAAAAATCATAGTCAAAGTAAAAACTAGTTTAACTCTGCACAATAGTACTATTACAGTATATTAGTAGACAGAAAGAGTGATTCATTTCAGGGTCAGTTCTCTTTGGAGTCTGAAGAAAGTACACAAGTAATTAACACTAACGTAAAGTCGGTCCTTAAGATCGTTTGCTACCACTTTACTCCTGCTTTTTATGGAAAGAGCAGAGTCACAGAGATCGGGAGTAATAATCTTCTGGGTATACAAAGGAGTAAAAAGTCTAACCCTTTCCGATTTGTACACTTTATAAATCCCTGTTTCTTGATTTCAGGCACTGACGAACGGAAGGTTTTTGAGTGTAAGGCATAGGGCGATGGTGAATTCTTGTCGAACGAGGATGTCAATGGCCTATTTTGGTGCTCCAGCAACCAATACCAGGATAGCTTGTTCCCCCGAGCTGCTCTCACCACACAAAACTAATCTGTACAGGCCTTTCACTTGGGATGAGTATAAGAAAGCTACTTATTCCAGGAAACTTGGAGACACTCGCCTCCACTTCTTTAGGGTACAATCAGATCATGATGATCTTAGTGAATGATCTCGATACTTTTATTAGAAGGAGAAAAAAAAATGAGGCTTGAATGGTTCTGTAGATCCCCAAAGGGGAATTTTGTTTCAGCCCATTCCCTCTGCTCTTGGTTTACTGGGTTTTAACTATTTACTAAGACTACTAGCTCTAATACTCAATTAAAAAAAGAAAGCGGATGTGGTTTTCTCTTGTACTTTGATGTATGTAAATGCAATTTTATTTTGGAAGCTTGATTAGCACTGTGCGTTCAACTTTCAACTCAAACTCGTCAAAACACTCATTTCAATAAAACAATTTCTGATACTGGACTGAGAAATAACTAGTGTTTCGGTTCAATGGAACGCCCCCAATTTTCACTGATAGGGAGTTCTAGTATATAGAAAGTTCAGAGTCAGTACTAACCATATTGAGGGAGTTAACTTGTTAAGAAAGTGAGGAATGGTGGGGACAGGTGGCTGGGGGTAAAGGCACTAGCAAGCAGCAACAACAAGAAGAAGGAAATCATAAACACTGATAATTAAATGAAACACTTCATCCAACATTAACATAAAGAATATTTAGATTCAAAATCAGAAGATTTATTGATGAATGTCACCTACCAGTGTCAAATTTCTGATATAATCAAAAGGTACGATGATATACTACAACACAAGCTTTAACAATTTATTTTGCTGATAGAGAACACAAACCGTCTGTTAAGTCATTAAAGGTTAAATTCCTAACAAGAAAATCCTCCTCCTTTGATGGCAAAGGTTGCAGAAACTGGGACACTTTTAGAGACCTACTTGAAATCTGGCAGCAAAGCGTGAACATTTCCTATGACCATTTCCTCTCAGTGTGCAAACACAATTCTCAAGGAGCTCATAATCCTCGTTCCAGAACAACTTGGATGCCACGTCTGGATTTTCCAACAGCTTCTTTGAGGTCAAGTATCCAGCAATTGTCCACGTTTGTCGCAGTCGAGCTTGCTTGCCTATGAATCTCCCATGCCTTGTATCATAATATTCAGGCCAGTGGTCTGCTGAAAGCCTCTTTTCAGCCAAATCCACCGCTTTTTGAGCTAATTCTGGTCTTCCCATTTTAATACAAGCAAGAGTAAACTAGAAAATGAAAAATTAAAGATAGTTAAGAGGGTTTATCAAGGACATTCTAAAAATTAACATCACAAATTCTAGTTCTGAATTCGGATACATATATTTATTTGCTAGCATATCATTGTTCTCATTTCAATCCCATAATGATCTAAGAAATTCATAGGGAGTTTACCTGCCATAGTAGAGTAGGCCATGAGCCGCCATTATGATATGACCATGGGCTGCAGGTAACACAATTGATTAAGCTTGTGAACAAACCTTTTTAGATTATCAGAGTATTTCAAATGTACTAAACAAGCTACCACAAGGTACATAGAAATGGGATGGGGGAAAAGAAAAAAGGGAGAAGTTATAGCCTCACGTATTCTTAGGGTCACTGCCAGTAATAATGCGCCATTCGTCATGTTCTAAAGATGGGTAACAAATCTTTAGAGGCATTTGCCCCATAAGGTCATCCCATTTGTCTTCAATCAAATTCAAAATAGATTCATTCTGTTCATGAGATCCTAGAGATGAATTAATGGTCCAAATATTTCCAAGTGTGAAAAACCGAAAATCCATTTGTGCAGGTTGTAAATTGCCAACAAAATATCCACCAATCTCTGGAATCCAATCCACAAGCCAAGATGGAATTTGATCTGGGTAGATATTGAACTTGTTGATAGCATCTGTAGAATATTCTTCTGTTTTATAGCGATATATCTCATTAATCTTTTTCCTGTCACACCAATAATACTCCCTCATGTGAAATGATAGTGCACTGAGACGGTTATTGATGGCAGCAACAAGACTTTTTGTGGAGTCATTGATGGTGAGCATCTCACGAGAGCTTCGTAAAGCTGAATAAAACAGGGCCTGGAGAAATAATGTATTAGTTCAGTAAAGCAGCAACTAAATAATACCAGCTGAAGCTATAAGCCACACAGCATACACTACTCAGACTGACAAAAGTAGGGAAAAGCTAAGAGTCATCCTGAGATATAAGGTACGGGAGAAATTCTATGTAACAAAGATTGAGCACCAATTTGACGGTATTTCTGTAGAAAAGAAAACATATTCAACATATTCTGCATAATACTTACTGTCACTACACCAAAACGTCCATGTAAGTCAGTTTCCTCAAAAAACATCTCAGCACTCATGTCATGCTAGGCTATACTACATCAGAGTTAAACGCATGGTGACTAGCATAAGGATATGATAATCAATCCCCCTGCTATAAACCAAACCATCTGACAATTCTCTCCCAACAATTTTTGACATCATAGAAATGCTTCAGTGAATTTTGTTTCTGAGTTTTCCTGGCATCAAATTGGCCGTGCCTGGGACAACCATCGACCTATTGAGATATTGGCACAGATTTGGGAAGGAAAAAGCAAGAACTCAGTGGTGGTACACAGTCCCTGCATGCATTTGGTGGACTGTTTCGTGTAAAAGAATGCTAGATGCTTTGAAGACAACTTCAACTCTATCCAAAAGATGAAGTTCAAGTGTATTTTGTCATTTTATTTTTGGTGTAAAGAGGAACTTGTAGAAGAAACACATTCAACACTTGATTTCATAGAATCCCTCCAAGGCATATGCTTTTGGATTTTTGCGCACTCTGTACGGATTTGCAGCACTTACTGCTCCTTTTGTGAAAGGTATTAATTACCTTTTCCTAAAAAAAAAAAGGAAAAAAAGAGAGGAATTGCTTCACTGAAAGTTCTTTCATGTTATTAGACAAGCTAATGAAGGGGAGCCGCCTTGGAGAAACGGTAAAGTCGTCCCCGTGTGACCTATAGGTCATGGGTTCAAGCCGTGGAATTAGCCATTGATGCTTGCATCAAGAACGCTGCCTATACTACATCCCTTAGGATGCGGCCCTTCGTCGGACCCTGTGTGAAAGAGATTTTTTGTGCACCAGGCTGACCTTGAGAGAATCACTAATGCAAATAACCGCAAAAGCAGAACTATGAAAAATAGGAGCAGCTTATGAAAAGAATAACATGCAATCCTGTTGAACTCAGAGCCAACTAAGATTCTGATTAAATCCATCTTGTATGCTATCTTACTTGGATCTCAAGTGGATGACCATGAATACCCATCCGCCTATCAATCATGCAGGAACCATCAGTGACCAAGAGAGTAGGAAACATGTCAAAACCATCACTTAAGCACAGGTTAAGTATCAGGCTTATTCCTGTCTGCACATCCACCCTCTCTTGCAAAGTATAGTCCCCTGTAATCCTTCCATAAGCTCTTAATAATATAATCCACCACAACCCTGTAAAAGTACAACAAAATCAGCACTTAATCCAAGCACGTCCATTCAACATGAGTTTTGGATAATGGGCCCGCCCCTCTACCCTTCCTCACTTAACTACCAGGCTTTGTCTGCAGCAGGGATCGCACTCATGACGTGATCCATGAGTATCATTTGATAAAGGGTTCAAATCGTTGATATTGGCAAATGAATGTAATAAAGCAACAAAAATCAGAAAGAGCCAACTAATCAGCAAGCGAAATAATTAACAGTAACACATTATGTAGAACTATCCTCTTACCAGAATCAACAGGTGCAACACGCCCAATTGCGGATTCACCAAAGTCTGGGTCCAGCACATCTTCAAATTCACCATTCCTTCCATCAAGAGGCACAGTTCTGACTTTAAAACTTGCGGGCATCAATCCTTCTCCAGGGCTATAGCAGTCCACAGTTTTCTCCCAGCTCTAAGAAGCACAGAAAAAAGATGTTTAACTTACCATGAGGATTGCAACTTGCCAAGAAAAGTTAGTAAGTGTTTGGACACGAACTTGAAATCATGATCTTGCTAGAGGTTAGATTTGAAGTTGAAATTGTGTTTGGACATGTAATTTGGATTTCAAAAGTTGTATTTTTTCTCATAAACATGAAAATCTCATAATTTGTGAAAACTCTCAAAACTTCCCCAACTCCTATACAATCTTGCCAAAGGAGCAAATCATAGTTCAAAACAACATATCAACATATCCTAAGGCACCACATTAATAAATTGAATATCTCCAAGTTCCTTTTATAAATGCTTGCGATTACATGCTATTATAAACTTTCAAATACACACAATTTTACAAATATTTGCTAGTCCACCAAATCAACACGGGTCTTTTTTGCAAAATATAAGATTATGGTTTTTTTTTTTTTTTTTGAAATAATAATAAAATCATGGGTCAAATCTTCAATTAAAAAAGAAATTGAAATTCTACCTTTTAGGTGAATTTGGGATTTGAAATCAAAATCTCAAGTTGAAGTTGAAGTTGAAGTTTTGTTCAAAATGTCATAAGCAAACACAAATTTCATATCAAAACTTCAAATTTTAAATCCAACCACCTCCTTTATAAATACAGGAACACGAAGTATGCTTAAATATTGATTATCACAAGCAAGGAACTCAACAAGCTTTTTGCTATGAAAACTTAAGTGAGAAATGTCCATTTGTCTAAGAACGTTTCAAAATAAAGCAGCAATCCTTCGTGGAAATGCCAAACTGATTCCGAGATTTCTCATCCTACACACATGCACACATGAATGCCCACAAGGTCCTTTAATGGATTCTCAAAACATAAACAAACAGTAGTTTGCATCATTGGCAGCAATCAACACTGATTGTCGAAATGACACAATTCAAAACAGAAAAGGAAAGCTTAAATGGTTTTATGCGATTATTAAAAAATATTACATTACCAATTGTAGAAATGACACTCTGGACTTCAAATGACACAGCTCAAAGTTAAAAAGCAAAACATGGAATGATTCCATGGTTTCACATGATTATAAAAATATTACGTAACAGTTCCATATAAATATGACAGAAACCCACTTCAACACCACATTATTATAAACTTGCCACATTGTGTAAGAAATACATACCTGCAGCTGCAGAGTGTGGAGCAGAAAATTCTTGACAATCTCCCCTTCTCCATTCAGCAAAAAAGCAAGAGCCGATGGGACAAAATCGCGTATAAACACTTGATCGTAGTTAAGCGGCTGCTTATCAGCTGGATCATTAGCTGCCACAGTCCCAACGGGGAAGCCACAATAGTTTACAACTGCTCCCCTAAGCAAATTCCATGCTTCCTTTTCCACTTCAGATAACTCTCTCTCATTGGGTGATTCAGAAGCACTCTCCCCATTTAAATAATTATCAGATTGTTTTATATTTACATTCGATCCATCATTTATATCCGCCCTAACTTCTTCTTCTTCGACTTTACCTACGTCTTTACCTGATTCTATTCTCTCAACAACTAAAGGCTTAACATTTAAGCCCCCTTGTATGTAAAACTTCTCGAAGCTCTTTTCATTAACTTGAGCTTCAACTGAAGTTGAATGATTCCTTATATCAGATGCAACATTTACAATGAACGAGTCGAGCCTAGTTTCCCTATTCAAATTAAGACCCAAAAGAATCCTAGACTGCCTCCAATTCGAATCGGATCCACAAAAAACACTCCGATTCGAATCAATAACCCTCCTAACTCCTATAACCCTATTTGCATAATTAGAAACCCTATCTATATTATCTGGTTTGCAGTGTGGTTTCGACAAATTATCAGTCACTAAATGGTTACATTTCCTAAATGGGTACCCAAAAAAGGATGAACCTTTACAACTGCTTAGGATTCTACAACATGGTTTCATAGTTGATATCCCCATACAACTGCTAGTATTCATTTCTTGACTTTTTTTTTTGCTCAAATTCAACTTAATGGGTATGGTTCCAATTTCAAGCTAACTAATTGTAAGATGTATATACACAGATATAGATCTGTTAATTATGAAAAACAAATTAACAGATTTATATAAATAAGATAATTAGATATACAAAGTGTATTACTTTTGAAAATGAATGGAAATGAATAAAGCAAAGAGCAATATAAACTTACAGTTTAAATGGGGAAAAGTATGTGTGAAGCAAGAAAGGAGATTTTTCAAACAGTAAATGTGGTAGTTGGTGTTGGTACTTGTGAAGGGGTTTATATAGACTTTGGAATGAAACTTCTTGGAATGCAGTTGTTGAAAACATTAACGTGTGACATTAAACAGAACGGTGTCGTTTTTGTGGTTTTAATGTTTGACCTTTCCACGTGTTTGCTGATTTTTCTGTCGCTTATATTGATTTTACTGGAATACCTATTTTCATTTCGGAAAAGGGTCAAATATACCCCTGTACTATCCGAAAAGGGTCAAATATACCCCTAATTATACTTTGGGTCCAAATATACCCCTCCCGTTATACTTTGGGTTGAAATATACCTCTGCCGTTATATTTTGACTCAAATATACCTCTCGTTTTAATGAAGGGACACGTGTCATCATCCTATTGATCTATTTTAAATTATCTCTTAATTAATTAAAATCCAACCCATAACCCGATATCCATTAAAAAATTCATATCCACACCCGGTATTCAATTAAAATGAAAGTTTTGCTCCCCCTTCTTCTTCTTTGCAGATTAAATGCCTTGGAGCAGATTAAATATGGTAATAGTGGGACCATCCAATTCATCATTGAAATTGAATTCAATATTGATTGAGAATAAATAACATAATAGCATAGTAAATGCAGAAAGCTAAGAACTTTGTCGCAATGAAGAAAAGAAACCAATTTTGATGGAGGATAAAGAAAATAATAGTATAGTAATTACATAAAGTTGAAAATTTTGTTCAAGCTGAAAATATTGAATAGGAAAAAAGTCCATCCGATTGATAATAAACAACACAGTAGCATAGTAAAAGCAGAGAGCTGAAAGATTTGCTGAAGTGGAAGAAGAATTAGATTTTGATTGATGGAAAAAAAGCAAAAGTATAGCAAAATGCAAATGCATAAAGATGAAAGCTTTGATGAAATGGACCGGCGGCGAAGGAGGAGCAAAGATTTCATTTTAATTGGATACCGGGTATGGGTATGGATTTTTTTATTAGATACCGGGTTATGAGTTGAATTTTTATTGATTAAGGGACATTTTAAAATAGACCAATAGGATGATGACACGTGTCTCTCCGTTAAAATGAGAGGTATATCTGACCCAAAGTATAACAGCAGGGGTATATTTGGACCCAAACTATAATGAGGGGTATATTTGACCCTTTTCCGATAGTACAAGGGTATATTTGACCCTTTTCCGTTTTCATTTTGATCACGTCTTTTTTGTGTACAGATATGAAAGAACAAACAAATTGAACTCACGATAATGATGGATAAACCATATTACTTCATTTTTTTCTTAACGTAAATTACGATCTTTTTTAACGGATAAATCACCTTTAATAAGTGTTTTCTTTACATAAAGTTAAATATATGAATATTGATGATTGGTAAAACAAAACATAGCTAGGTATATGGTAAAAGTATTGTTTACCTCAAAAAAAAGTACAATTAAATTTGTTAGTGGTTTTAGGGATACGTGAATTGATTGGTTATAAGCAAGTAGAAAATAATGACAGTATAATAATGGAATCAGGTAAATATTAGATATGAAAGTGATAATAAGGCCTGGGTTGAATGAGCCTCGGCGAGAATCGTTTGATAAGTTTCCTCTGGTGGAACACTTGGATACTTAGCCTTGAAGATTGAATAATACTTCGTAACAAAAGAAAAATAGTAGAACAATTTTGCTTTGAAATAGAGACTGAATTATATAAATGAGTGTAAGTAATTGTCTTTCAATGCCCTTTACATTGAGCTTTTAAGCTCCTTTTATAGTTGTAAGGCATCAACCTTGAGCTGTAAATTTATCCAAATAATGAGTAATAATAACCAATAAAAGCTACTTTTAATGCAGAAACGTAACGCCAGCTTCGAATCTGGACCGGTTAGGTAACGTTAATTCTTCTTAAATGACCCGTACCGACTGCTTCGATTAATTTGATCCGGGCTGACACGGGGTTGATTCTCCCGGTCGAATCAATCGTCACTGCACTGTTCGACTTCACCTGCCACGTGTTTCTCTCTCATCATGCCATGTGTTAAGCTATATTTTTTCATGTATACAGATAGTCCCCCACTTCCCGATCGAAAAAAGTGAGGCCAGGCAGTGGATTTGAAATGTTACCCAGAATATCCTTTATTTATGGAGGGAGAACAAATCATTTGGATTGTTCATTAAAAAAACCGTCAAATCAGGATTCAATGCTCCCACTGCGGAACGTCGGCGACCCTTCAATCATGATGATTGACATAAAGTTGTCGTTCATAAAAAGAAGATCCCCTTAGAATTCCAATCGATTCATCTTTCCATTGTTGTGTATAAATAAGGAAAGTGGCCAAACCCAAATTCAATCAAATCTTTTCTTTCCTTATTCGTAAAACTCCTTAAAAACCCTTCTTGCTTTCATCTTTTCCTTTATTGTTTTTCCTTCAAAAGATTCCTCCATGTCTGCCTCATCATCTCACCCTTCTCCCAATCGTTCTTCTCATGATGACATTCCATCTCCTGAACGCCGTTTTGGAAATGCTCCAATCTCACCCTAAGTCAAGAGATTGATCTTAATTCTCACGCTGCCGATTTTCTCCCATCTGGGTTCAAATATCACGAAGACTTCATCAATCAGTTGAAGAAATTGACTCCTTCATAAGTGCTGACATTATTCCCAAGGTTCGTGAGGATTGCAACTTCACCCCAGAAGTTGATATTGCCGCCGTTAACCCCGAAACCAGGATGAACAACCACATTGAGATTTTTTCTATGGTTTACACGTATCCTTTTGCGATAGGTTTCAAACTCCCAATTCACGAGATCATTGAAGACTTCTGCCGTCGATACCGAGTTTGCATCGGTCAAGTTGATCCCCAGGTTTGGCGCTTAATCTACTATATTCAACTTTTGGCCGACCCAGCCGGAATTGCATTTTCTCTCGATCATCTATTGCACCTGTATTCTCCTTGGGTTTTCCGAGGAGGATTAGTGCACGTATTTCCTCGTGGCAGACGCAGCCTGATCTACCCGGAAGATGATTTTAACCGGGGATGGCTTATAGGTTTATGATGATCCGAACTAGCCTACTACATCGTTCTGCACCCGAGCCATTTCCGGAAGCGTGGAATAATACTTGTAATTACTTCACAAGGATTTTTTATATTATAATCGCACTCCGCATTTATTCAAGTCCTATTTTTTTGTATTCCCATTCTTTTTCAGCTGTTCCTGTTGAGTTGGGGATTTTAGTCTGAATTTTCGAATGGGTAGTCGCTCTGCTACGTGCCTATCCCAATATGACCCAATCTTGGAGAAGTATGACCTCCGATTGATGGAGAGGAAAGAGTCACAGTGAGCAAAGCTAAACTTTACTAACTGCATACAACTTCGTGCCCCTTCTCTTCTTTTCACTCATCTTCTCATTGCAGGCCTCCCTGTAAGAAAGTCTACTACCCAAAAATTCCTCACTCGAACAGTAGCTTTGTCAAACATCGTTAGCGCTGCTTCCTCCAGCCAAAAACGTAGGCCAAAAGATACATCCACTTCTCCTCCGGTAGGAATTAGTTCTAGAGTGCGGAACAGTCGTAGGCTTATTGAAGCATGGAGTAAAGCCCATCATAATGCTCAATACGGGGTGGTTTACATTAATGACGACGATGAGCAACAACAGGTCGGCGGTCCCAAGGATCTCTCGCCCGATGGTTCCAGCAAAGCCTCTGGGAAACCCAAGGTTTCTCCCTCCGAAATTTTCTCGGAAAGCCCTTTTGTCTTAACTTGTGAACCATCACAAAGGATCGTTGTTCCACCGGCTGACATTGGAACTTCGGGCTTATCACCACGTCTCAAACCTCCTGAGCTTGGAATCCTCACTTGCTTACCTAGCCAATTTATTCCTTCAGGTATTCATTCTACCTTCCCTACAAATTTATTCACAAGTCCCCTATGTCTCTAGTTGACCTTTTTTATTACCCCTTTTTTCAGGGTCATGTGGCTGCTACTTCCACTGCAGACGTTACACAGACCATTGCTTCTTCCCGTCGTGAAGTTAAACTAAGAGAACAATGACTGCCTGAGGGTTGAAGTAGAGAGGCTCCGAGCTAAGTTCGAGATTCTAATTCTCTCTAGGCCTCTTTACGAATGCGCTTGGAAGATGTAACTAACTCTCTAAGAGATCGGGAGATCTCTCTTCAAACTCTAACTTCATCCTATGTCTGTCTTCAGAACAAAGTGGCTAGATTAGAGAATGATTTGAACAACACTCAGGGCCAGCTTGTCAATGTTGAAGTTTCTCGGGAAGGCCTCCGAGCCCGATGCCAAAAATTACGACTCCATCGTGATTTAGCCATCTTAGAAACCCGAAGGGATACACTCGAAGAGGCTAATGCTGATGATTTCGACCTTCCCACATCGCTGCTTGAGGCGGAAATCGATTTGGAAGCTGTTGAACTGACTCTTGAAGATATCCAGGCCACCGAGGGATTGATCGGGAAGTGAGGATTCTAACCCTTCACATGCTGCAGGAGCTGCTCCAAACACTTAGCCCTCGTATTTGCTCTCAACTTTTATAGTACAGTTGCTGTTTTAAGCTTCCCCCCTTTTTATTTGGACAATAGTTCATTTTTGTGGAATTTTACCATGTTTAGAATTTAAACCTGGGTTGACGATGGGATCGGGCATGCTGGTCCCTTTCGATGGTTTGTAATATGATGGGGTCAGCTTTTCCGATCTTTTGATGTATCCTCAGTTTTTAATGAATGACATGAGTTTGTATCCTTTCACAGAGACATTTCTATCAACCTTGAAATTCTTTTGCTTTCAGGCTTTCATAATAACTCTTTGTGTTTTTTTTTTTTTACTTTAGCCGCATTAATTCCTGCTTGCACCAAAATATTGCTCCAACCATAATGGACATTGAAAGTGAAGTTGCCGCGCAACAGTTAAAGAAGAGAACGTTTGAGTGATTCAGTTACAGAGGAGTGGATCTTGATGCTCTTCATGATATGTCTACTGATGAACTTGTTAAGCTCTTCTCCGTTCGTCCTTGCAGAAGGCTCCATAGGGATTTGAAGAGGAAGTACATGGCTTAGAAGACTTCTAGTTTAATTCCATCGAAGTCACCCAGAAAGAGCTTTATCTTTCGGTCACTGCAATTTTGATGAGAACAGTGGATGCTCTGGATGGTGATTAGTTTGAGATTAGTAATTTGCTGATACACTGCAATTTTTCCGTTGTTAATCTTATCTAAGGCTTTTTGTTGTACCTTTGATCATTTAAAAAGTGTATTCCTAATTTCCAGTCATTTATCAATTATGACTTTTCTGAACCATTATGTTTCTTTATTGAAAAGCATAATGTTTGACCGAACAAGCTACCTTTAAGCTTTACTAGTAAATTTACCCGCGCTTCGGGCGGTTGAATAAAACATAATTTTAGTCAACTAATGATTTTTTTTGTTTCTTACCCAGTGTTCCGTACCCGCATTGGTCCCAATTATATTCGAATTCGCGCCGTGTAGAATCCCATTCGAAGGAAAGCGCTCCCTACCAAGAATTTTTCCATACCCAGAACTCGAACACGAAATTCTGTTTGTAATTGGGAACATTCTCATCAAATGCAATATCTACTGCATGCTTTAAACAAAGACCAAAACAATATGATCTTAGGTTCAGCAAACATTAAATATTTCTATAATAGTGAGGAAAAGCAACAAAAAAAATCAAATTGAATAAAAGGTTGTTTTTTCAAATTGAAAGGATACTTCCTTTCCATTACTGATTGTTGCAAGTATTCACTCACCACTGCTAAAAAACTGAATCTTACTACATATCACCGACATTATAAACGCTTTCACGACTTCAGTCCCGTAGAAAAAATGCGCAATCTCAGATCATTATTATAATCCCATGAGTCAAACCCTTCTTTACTCTTTCAAGAGCACTCTTAAACTAAAATGAGTAATAAAAAAAAAGATGATAAAATTAACACTAAAAAGAAAAAAGTATAACGAAACGATAAGCAAACCGCTATTCTTTTCTTATGAGAATGAAGAGGATCATAATCAGTCATATCAATATAATATGTTTTCTTTTATGATAATGTGTTTAGATATAATATGCAATATATATATATATATATATATATTTTTTGCAGTAATGCGCGCGCTGGCATTACTAAATTACGGAGACTTTAGTATAACACACAAGTTATTTGAACAGTTATATGCCATTATTAAATTTAGATTGGTTGTGGCATCAATAAGAGTAAAAATTAATTAAACAATAGTGAAAAAAAACAAAAGGAAAAACTCCGTTAAACTAAATCCAATAAGAAACTTTAAAGGCATAGATAATCAAAGGGGAGTGTGGGCAAATAAATCTCCATGTATAATGTTTAGGTAGTACATGTTATGCTTTCTGCGTAAATCATATGCAAGCGAAAATGCCAGTGGCACCTCATGTAGTCAAATAATCAAGCACCTGAATACCAAGCCAAGCAAGTACCGTCACCACTTTATGATTCCCTCAATAACTATTATGACCAAATTAAAAGAGAAAAGCGTAATTAAGCGTATAAATGAAATGAGAAAAAATTACGAAAAAAACAACTCGTCAATTGAGAAGTAACAGTAAAAATAATTAACAATTACTTTAGAGAACCTTAATAAGTGAATCACCACAAACAACAAAAGGTGCTACACTGTTGCAGCTTTGGATATTTGAAGAGCGGATAACAAAGTGCTCTTCACCTCATTGATAGTGAAGATTTAATAATGAAAATCAAGACGAAACAATTTTTGCAATGATTGAAAAGACAAATTCAAGTACTATAATTAATTTACGGTCTAGATTTCTTTTCCTCGGGCCATATATATGCCTTGAGAATTCTTGTGATTCTTATAAAATTCACTTGTACTATGTTTTAATGCAATGACATCAATATTATTCGGATAAATTTTATTTTTTTATGGTATGACTTCAATACTATTCGGATAAATTTGTAAAGAACAGAAGGGACACAAACAACGAAATTTTTTGCAATTCCGTGAGACTTAAGAAGTTTGTTGATGGCTATCCTTTTTAGCAAGTATCTCCCAAAGTACTTCCATTGTCAAGATTTGTTAGACACAAGCTCCAAAGACACAGAGATTACAGAAAAAATGGTGCAAAGAATAGTTTCGGACAAAATTTGCACCATATCTATCGTCTGAGATTTTTTCATTTGTGGCTTTGTCTATAATCGCACAAATACATCGAATGTTACCGGCACTTGTGCGATAAGTAAACATGTGACAACAAAAAAATATGGAGAAGACTTAGACAATTACATAAGAGTAGGCATAAGATAAGTAAAGAAAAATACAGTACTTGCCGAGTCCAAAGCCATAACATGGTCTTCAGGAATGTGATCATATTTTCCTAATAGCTTTGGAGTTTTTAATAGGAAGGTAACTAAAATTATAGTAAGTGGTAAAAAAAGGGAAAGGAAGATGAAAAGTGTGCAGTTATTGTCACTTAACCACCCTTCACCATTATCTTCTCCTAATAAAAAGAACAGTTACAGTCATTCATGATAAAACGTACAACCCTTATAATTGACCATTAATACATTTTTTATGTAGGAAGGAGAAAATAAATTAACAGGAAATATAAAGATAAAAGGTCAAAAAAAAAAGGAGAAAAAAGAGAAATAGCTTTCTAAGTTATAGAAAGGTGTCACATCACCTTGTCTATGCCTAACTTTATATTATATATAGATTCCTCTGGTGGCTATTTTCTACCTGCAGTAAAAAAAAAAAGTTTGAATGAATTTCCATTTGGGTTAAATGCTTCCGAACGGATAATAAGTTTATTCGGGTTTAAGTACCTCCAAATTTATATATTTGCTATATTGGTCGGGGATTATCCTTCCGACTATTTTTTTTTTTTTTTGAATAAGACCTTATAGTTGTATTGATGAATTAGACGTCTCCAATTCATTTGGGCATTCTTGCTTAAGTACAAGCTTCTAATTTGTGTATCATTCGAGTATATATACAACCCTCGATCATACATATTTGAAGAGAAAAAGTCTATTTGACTGATAAATTTCTATCTTTTGTTGTACATTAAACTACCGGGAGTAAGTCAACAAAGATACCCAGATTTTTAGATTAGCCGGCTCAGATCCTGGCCAATAGTCCCCAGTACTACAATATTAAGTTTAAGACAAATGCTCCAGCTCTTTCACTTGAACGCTTTGGCTCCGAATGACCCTTTCTCCGTCAGTCCCCAGCATCTTGCCAGGGTTCATCTTCTTGCCTTAATATCACTTGAACAATTTCTGAGGCTTTGCTGTCCTAGGTAATCGCACAACTCCAATTACTCATTCAAAGTAACACGTTTTATGTTGCTGCCTCATTAAAAACCTTGATGGAAAAATCCTTTTTTTCTTTTTCAGGGATAAAAATCGGTCGAAGGAAAAAAGAGTGCAACATTTGTTTTCAGAATTCACCGGGCAATCTTCACGTGCTTTTCCTTACTTCATTTTCATCAGAAACCATAATTTACCTGCATCAAATGTTAGAATTTAAAAAAAAAAAAAACTTACTCAAAACAATAACGTACCTTGAAAAACTTTGCTTTTCGCCACATGATGCAAACTTATCTTTTAAGCAGAACTTTCATAAGTTTTTCAGGATGCCATTACCGTCTTTTGCTTTAGGGTTTTTCTAATTTTACTTCTAGATTCAACCCACTCATATTACCTGGTCAAGGAAATCTTGTTCCCTTTTTTTTGCTCTTTGTTGACTCCATTAACTACTTTGACACCAGACCTTCTATTCGTCAAAAACAGTTCTCGGGGTGCATTCAACTCCATCCGATGTTGGAAACTCTACTTGTTTGCGCAATTTTGAAAGTACCACCTTCGTATCTCGGATCCACGGCTTGCCCAAAGTAACTTTACACTCTATGCCGCTATTTATAACATTAAACAACGTATTTTGCTCCCCATCTACTATTACAACCAATCGATAGCTCTATCAATCACTTCACTAGTCCATTCACTCTAACCAATCCACCGGATATTTTTATGGGTGGCTCTAGCTCACCCATCACTATCAACTGTTCGATGACCCCCCATTGAATGACGTTTGCCGAACTGCTTTGGTCAACCACAACATCTGAAATCCTACAATGATTAATCATAATAGAAATTACCAAAGCATCGGAGTGAAGTGAGATTTCACTTGCTTTCTCATCAGCAACTGCAATGTATAATTCCTCTCAAACCTATAGTTCTTTGGTCGTACGCCCCTGAAAACTCGTCCATTTTTATTAGAGAGGTGCTTCAGTGTCCATTGGTTTGCCAGTTATCATGTTAATCACATGACGTGGCTCAACCTGAACCTCTTGCTTGATTGGATCTATATTCCTTCCATAGTTATCGTTGGCCTTGTCACTCAAGAATTCTCTTAAATGACCATCTTTTAACAATCGTGCAACCTCATCCCTGAGGTGCCGACAATTGGCTGTCTAGTGCCCATGAGTTCCATGATAATCGCAAAATAAGCTCAAATTTCTCGGACTGGGATCCGATCGCATCGGTCTGGGCCGTTTCGTACCTTCAATTTTACTTATAGCCGCGACCAACCCAGCTAAGTCAATGTTGAAATTATATTCCGACAACCTCGGATTTTCATTATTGCTTGTAACTGAATCAACTGTCACGGATTTGGATTGCAAGCCTCGTCTACTTTGGGCTGAATCACTTTTTTTGTCAAGAATCGGTCTCTCGAATTGATTGTTACGACTTCGTTCCTGTCCTTGATGGAACCTCTCCTGCTATATGTATACCTGATACCTCTCTTTTCCAAACCTGGAATTAGAATCGGTACTTCTTTTAAGTCTATAATGGTTTCGACTCTGTCCAGTTGACCCAGCTGGTAACCCGAACTGATCATCTTCCACTCAGATTTTTGATTCGTACCTATTGTGAACATCCGCCCATATTGTAGCGGGGAATTCCAATAGGTTTTATTTCAAATTTAATGA
Organism: Lycium barbarum; assembly: GCF_019175385.1. Lineage (NCBI taxonomy): Eukaryota > Viridiplantae > Streptophyta > Magnoliopsida > Solanales > Solanaceae > Lycium > Lycium barbarum. Next base: position 110,588,298 of record NC_083338.1, read on the forward strand.
GGCGCTTTAAATTTTAGGGTTCAATCCCTTGGTGAACGCCTCCGCTGTCCATTCTTCCGAGGTAGCTGGTAGCAGCATTCATTCCTTTTGGAATCTTATGAAAAATTCCCGTAGCAATTCCGCGTCATCTTGGACTATCTTAAAGATATCCACTTTCTTTGCTCCAGCGTGCGCCTTAATAAAAGTATCCACAAACATTTCTAAGGAATGAATAGAATGCTCTTGAAGTAGTGAATACTATGTCATCTCCCCATTGGATAACATTTCACCGAACTTCTTAAGCAAAACGAACTCAATCTAGTCCGGCTGCATATCATTTCCTTTAACAACGCATGTGTATGAAGTCATATGCTCTTGAGGGCCTGTGGTCCCATCATACTTGGGTAAATCTGGCATTTTGAACATTTTGGGGATCAATTCAGGCGCTGCACTTGGAGGAAACGGTAACTGAACATATCTCTTTGAATCTGGCCCCTTTTACACTGGCGGTGCACTTGGAATTTGATATATCTGGGAATTAAATGCCTTAAACTCTTTTTGTTCCGGTCCAGTCAGCTATTCAGTTCTTTCTCATTTTTCTCTAGCTGACTGGAAAGGGCCTCCAGATACTGCATAACATCAGGTGCTTCATTTCCACCTCGTTTGCTACCGCTGCCTTCTCTGCGATTTGCAGTCGTATTCTTCAAATTTTCTCTGGCATTACTCCTACCTTCTTGCAAATCAGCAATAGCCTTTAGTTGCTTTTCCAGCAAGTCAAGATTCTTTGCCAACCCCGGATCAGCATCTCTCACTTCTTCTTCCATGTCCTCTTGGTCATTGGGAGTCAAATCATTTCCTGTGTGTTTGAATCCCAGAGGGGAAGTCAAGGACTGATCATTCCTTGCCCTGACCTCTCCTATTACGGATCTATCTCTTGTGCATTGACATTATTCAACACATCATCAGCTTGATTTCCAGTGTTTGCCATAACCTAGATTACCTGATTTTTATAGAATTTAAAGTGATTAGTAAGGCAGTTTAGAGAAACAAAACAATATCACAATTATCCTTAGCCCCACGGTGGGCGCCAAACTGTTTACCCAAAAAGAGTTACAGTTAAATTTGTTAGTGCTTTAAAGGATACGTGAATTGATTTGTTATAAGCAAGTAGAAAATAATGACAGTATAGTAATGAAATCAGATAATTATTAGATAAGAAAGTGATAAATAGGCCTCGGTCTGTCACGACCCGACTAGGGGGCCGCGACGAGCACCCGGTGCTAGCCCACCCGGGCACCCCTTGGCTTACACTTACACTTCCATCTAGGTGAGCCACATAATTAAACATATAATTCTATTCATTCATCATGCTAGTCCCATTGGACAACAATGCCATTATATCATCGTTGGCATTTATGCCACATCAATGTACATAAGCCGACAAGGCTAACAAAATGACATACAAAATATAGGCCGACAAGGCCAAACATATCTAACCATATACACATGTCTAAGAGCCTCTAAGGAGAGTATAACATATCATATAGGTGGGACAGGACCCCGCTATGCCCATAATTATATACACAAAAGAATAAGTACCCAAAAGCTATAGCTCCGAATGAAATGGAGCTCTGCTACGTAGTCCCTGAGAATGTAGCTATGGATCAAGTCTGTCTCCCTGTGCACCTGCGGGCATGACGCAGCGTCCACAAACAAAAGGACGTCAGTACGAAGAATATACTGAGTATGTAAAGCATGATCAATATCAATATAGAAGCATAATGTACAACATAAGAAACAACATAAGATGGGAGATAGTGATATCATCATCATAGGCACTTACTTGCCTTACATAGGATCTTTCCATTTCGCTTGCGTGATTGGGTACATACATCCGTATCCGTTTCCATATTCATATTCGTACTCATTTACGTATACTTATTCACATTCATATCGTGTACATATTCTATTTCGTAATCATATCATATTCGTATTCATACTCATATCTATACCATATATCTACCATAGCATATACATATTCATATCATACACATCTCATTTACATAGCTTACCCGACCACGAAGGTTCGGTGTTTCACGTACCCGACCATAACTCGGCTCGGTGATCATACATACCTGGCCAACCAAGGCTCAGTGTTACACATACCTGGCCCTACCAAGGCTCAGTGTTGTCCGTACCTAACTGCAGTGGTGTGCGCGCGTTACGTAAACATACATACATATACATCTATACATATACTACCCGGCCATATAAGCTCGGGGTTTTCATAGTAGCTATACATAGGCACACATACATATAAGCTCATAAGCATTTTTACTATTTTCATCACTATCATCATCGTCATCGTTATCGCCATCGCTATTACCATTGTAGACGTCATCAATATCATTATCACTATTATCGTCATTCATTACATCTATCTTTATAGGCTTACTCGTCATATAAGGAACTTAATACAATCGTAGCATATCAAGAATCGTGAGCTTAATAGCTCGGAAGATCAAGTCGTTTGGAGGACATCATAGGCTTATAGAGATGTAGATGTTTGGCCAAAGAACCATGCCTTATGAACGAAGGGTTATCCTTACATACCTTTTCCGTTCAACTATTCTACTCTTGCACGTTCTCCTTCAGCGCTCGCGTTTCTACCTTCATTAAAGTCATACTATCATTAGGATCGATAGCTACCATACATGACTAAACTAGTGAAAATTGGACAGCATCTCTTTTATTTATACGATATTCCTCTATAGCGTATATCAACTCCCAAACGTCAATAATACATTCACAATATCATAACGATAGTCATTATCCATCCACATTATCCACATTTCTCAATTCAGTTTCAATTACTCATATCCATGGCTATAACACACGACTACGTTCATTCACATACATTGCCTATCCCGTGTTCTCAACGTCATTTATAACATATTTATATCATAACACAACAAGAACCATGACTCAATTCAAACTATTACTCAAAATGGCACTATTCCACATTCATGACCCATTTTCTATATCCTTCTACAATCCGAGTATTTCAACTCTCAAATACCTTGAACAACATAGATATACCATAAATCTTACCTTAGATGTTGTAGGAACAGCCTTGGTTGATAATACTCCACTTGAGCAAAAACCCTAGTTCATCTCCAATGAGATTTCTTGACTTGAATGATCTCCAATGGGTTTCCTTACACTTGATTCACTTGGTTTATATTGTTGATCACTAATAATCCTTGAATTCTTGTGGAATAAATGTAGAGAGATGTTTTAGAGAGAGGGGCTGTGATGTAGAAGTGAAATGAAATAAATCTTGAATCCCTTATTTAATGAACAAAGCTGTCCCCGACCGTATATACGGACCAACATACGGTCCGTACAAATTATATGGGTCGTATGTTTGTCCGTATGTTTGGTCCAGAAAGGTAGGCTATTCTGGGCTGATTATACGGTCCCAAACATACGGACCGCATAATTTATACGGCCAATATGTTTGGCTGTATAATCCCCAGTGATTCCGAAGTTCGTTTCGTCGACTCGTTTGATCTCCAATCCTTGTGGAACCTTCTTAACACTTGTTCAACACTTCAATACCAATTTAAGGGACGTTATCGCTTTTCTCCAAGACATCATTAAAGCCTTGTTAACTCATTACTCGTATTTCCTTTCCGATACTCATCGTATGCCTTGCCTCCTCTTGACCAACTTTCTTGTCTAACATCAGATGTCTTTGAAATCTCACTTAGGTTCATCAAATGTCATTTCTTACTTATGGAAATATCTTGTACTCGTACTCCTTACTATTTCATTCACTTGTGCATCAACGAAAGACTTTCCGGGGTGTAACATTCTTCCCCCCTTAAGATCATTCGTCCTCGAATGTTAAGCGTTCGGGGATTCTACGAAAATTTCGCCAGTCTCCCCTATAATATGGCACTACCATCCTGTCACAACAACCCATAATAACAATGCCTCACAGGGCCACAACATAATAGCAATAAAATTTGGCCACACACGACCCAAAAGCATAAAAGGACAACATACGTACCTTATGATCTTGATGTCTCATCGTGGATCTCTTCCAAGGGCTGAAACAAATGCGGGTATCTGGATCGCATACTTTCTTCCACTTCCCATATCATTTCTTCTCGCTTACTACTTCTCCATAAAACCTTAACTGAGACCACTTCTTTGTTTCTAAGCCTCCGTACTTGCTTATCTAGTATGGTAATGGGTACCTCTTCATAAGTCAACTTCTCTGTCACTTGTACATCATTTATTGGCACGATCCTAGTAGGATCTCCAACACATTTCCGAAGCATCGAGACATGAAAAACTGGATGGACTGACTCCAAATCCGGAGGTAAATCTAGCTCATAGGCCACTTTGCCTATTTTTTGTACAATCTCATAAAGCCCAATATACCGGGGATTAAGCTTCTCCTTCTTGCCAAATCTCATGACGCCCTTCATTGGCGACACTTTCAAGAATACCCTATCTTTAACTTGAAATTCTAAGTCTCTTCGACGATTATCCGCATAGGACTTTTGACGACTTTGAGCTGCTAACAACCGATCTTATATGAGCTTGACTTTCTCTATGGCTTGCTGGACCAAGTCTGGCCCTATCAATTTAGCCTCTCCTGTTTCAAACCATCCAATTGGGGATCTACACTTTCGCCCATATAAAGCTTCATACGGTGCCATTTGGATGCTAGAATGATAACCATTATTGTAAGCAAATTCAATGAGTGGCAGGTGATCATCCCAAGTACCTCCAAAATCTATCATACATGCCCGTAACATATCCTCAAGAGTCTGAATGGTACGCTCAGCTTGCCCATCGGTCTGCGGATGAAATGTCGTGCTAAGGCTCACTTGTGTCCCTAAACTCTCTTGGAAAGACTTCCAAAAATTAGCTGTAAACTGAGTCCCTCTATCGGAGATAATAGATACTGGGACACCATGGAGTCTCAGTATCTCCTTAACATAAAGCCTTGCATAATCCTCTGCCACATATGTTGTTCTGACCGGTAAGAAATGAGCTGACTTTGTGAGTCTGTCCACAATCACCCATATAGAATCATACTTACGTCGAGAACGGGGTAAGCCTATAATGAAGTCCATGTTAATTACTTCCCACTTCCAAGTTGGAATTTCTATAGCTTGCAACAACCCACCCTGCTTTTGGTGCTCGATTTTCACTTGCTGACAGTTGGCACATTGAGCTACGAATTCTGCTATATTTTTCTTCATCCCATTCCACCAATATATAGACTTAAGATCATGATACATTTTCGTCGCACCGGGGTGAACAGAATAACGGGTACAACGAGCTTCTCTCAATATTTAGTGGCGTAAGCCTGCCACATCAGGAACGCATAATCTGCCTCTACATCGGAGAACTCTGTCTCCTGAAAGCTCAAATGATGACTCCTCTTTCTGAGGGAGTGTATCTCTGTAATGCATTAGCATGAAATCTTCGTATTGTTGCTCTTTCACTTCCGCTACTAGCGACGAGAGACTACTGAATTCTGAATAGTAGTTCCCTTGCTACCTGAGTCCACTACTCGAACCCCTAGGCTAGCTAACTGCTGGAGCTCACGAACCATTTCCCTCTTATCTTGCCGTACATCACACAAAATTCCCATAGACCTGCGGCTAAGAGCATCAGCCACAACATTTTCCTTTCCGGGGTGATACAAGATATCAACATCATAATCCTTTAGCAGTTCCAACCATCGTCGTTGTCGCAAATTCAACTCTTTCTGCTTGAAGATATATTGGAGACTCTTATGATCTGTATAAATATCCACATGGTCACCATATAAATAATGTCTCCATATCTTTAATGTGTGAACCACTGCGGCCAATTCTAGATCATGGGTTGGATAATTCTGCTGGTGTTTCCGTAATTGCCTTGAAGCATACGCAATCACTTTACCATATTGCATCAATACACAGCCTAGCCCAATACCTGAAGCATCGCAATAAATAACATATCCTTCCAATCCCTCGAGAAGTGTCAAGACTGGGGCGGAAGTCAATCTACCTCTCAACTCTTGGAAGCTACGTTCACAAGCATCTGTCCATTGAAACTTTGCCGATTTCTGGGTCAGCTTTGTGAGCGCGGCAGAAATAGAAGAAAAACCTTCAACAAATCTCCTGTAATAACCTGCTAAGCCCAGAAAGCTACGAACCTCCGTAGGAGTTGTGGGCCTTGGCCAAGTCTTCACGGCCTCAATCTTTTGACTATCCACTCGAATACCATCGGCTGCAACAATATGCCCCAGGAATGTCGCTGAATTCAACCAAAACTCGCACTTGGAGAATTTTGCAAACAACTGTCGAGTTCGAAGAACTCCAAGGACAGTACGCAAATGATCAACATGTTCTGCCTCGGATCTAGAATACACCAAGATATCATCGATGAATACAATCATAAACAGATCGAAGGGCCTGAACACATTGTTCATCAAATCCATAAATACTGCCGGTGCATTAGTTAGTCCAAATGACATTACCCGGAACTCAAAATGACCATACCTCTTTCTGAAGGTTGTCTTAGGGATATCTTTCTCCCTAACTCTCACTTGGTGATACCCGGACCTCAAATTTATCTTTGAAAACCATTTGGCGTCTTGCAATTGATAAAATAAGTCATCAATCCTCGGAAGAGGATATTTATTATTAATCGTCACCTTATTCAATTGTCGATAATCAATGCACATTCTCAAGGAGCCATCTTTCTTTCGGAAAAACAATATGGGCGCTCCCCACGGGGATGAACTAGGCCTAATAAAGTCTTTCTCAAGCAAGTCTTTCAACTGCTCCTTCAACTCTTTCAATTCTGCGGGAGCCATTCTATAAGGAGGAATAGATATAGGCTTAGTGCCTGGCAACACATCAATGGCAAAATCAATCTCCCGCTCGGGATGAAGGCCTGGAAGCTCTTCCGGGAACACATCCGGAAATTCATTTACTACAGGAACTGACTGAAGAGTTGGCGATTCAGCTTCTACATCTTGAACCCGAACTAGATGATAAATGCAACCTTTTGTGATCATTTTCCTTGCTTTTAGATAGGAAATAAACCTACCTTTTGGTGACGCCGTATTCCTTTTCCATTCTAAAACTGGTTCTCCCGGAAATTGGAAACGAACCATTTTCATTCTACAATCAACATTGGCATAGCAAGAAGCCAACCAATCCATGCCCATAATAACATCAAAATACACCATTTCTAACTTATGCAAGTCAATCATAGTACGACGATCACAAATCACAACTACACAATTTCTATATACTCGGCTAGCTATTACCGATTCACCCATGGGTGTAGACACCTCAAAAGGTTTAATCGACTCCGGCTTGACTCTAAATCGACCCGCAATATATGGAGTAACGTATGACAATGTGGAGCCCGGATCAATCAAAGCATATACATCATGAGAGAATACTGATAATATACCTGTGACCACGTCAGGAGAAGACTCAAGATCTTAGCGTCCAGCCAAAGCATAAACACGGTGCTGAGGACCGCTAGAACTGGGGACTCTCCCTCTGCCTCTACCATGGCCAACTGGCTTATGTGAACCTGGCCCCATAGGGCGCACAGATGCTGAAGACCCGGCTACCGACCCTGATGGCTGGGTCCTACCTCTACCATGAACTGAGAGGCAATCACGCATAATATGGCCTGGTCGACCACATGAATAGCAAACATCTGAACCCAATCGGCATCGACCCCAATACAACTTCCCACACTAGGAACATCGTGGTACTGGTGGCCTTGCCTGACCCGAATCATCTCTGAACTGAGACCCCGACAAACTCTGACTCGGCCCGGAATGAGTAGATCTATCGAATCTCTGGCCTGAAAACCGTGGAGGTGCACTGGTCATAGAATCGCCTGAATGCCTAGAAATCTGCTGTCTGTGCCCACCTCTGAACTCACTCATCGGACCCGAAGATCTGGCCCTCTTGCTATGTCCCTGTTACACCTCGAAAAATTTTCCGTTAGTACGCAAGTGGATAAACTAGTGATGAATATGAGTGCATGATATCTACGAGCAAGAAACGACGTTGATAACCTTAGGCGAGATTTCGAAGGTATCCGATGTGAGACGAAGAAGTTGGCTAAGTTAAGATGAGATACAAGGTGAGCAATGCATGTGCATGGACGGGGGTGATTAAAAATGAGAAGTCTAAGAAATATGGGAAGTTGCAGAATTTCAACTGCCCAGTGATCGTATATCGCAAAATACAGACCGTAAAGTGCAATACGGTCCGTAAACTGGCAGTCTTAAATTGCCATGCAAGGCTTCGACTTTCTGCCAGCCGAGGAAATGGTTAAATACGACCTGGTGGACGGACCGTAAAGTGATTTACGGCCCGTAAACCATGGTCGTAAACCACCATGAAGGCAGACCAGCTTCTGGTTCTGGAAATGGCTAAATACGCCCATGGAGGACGAGCCGTATAGTGGAATACGGTCCGTAAACCTCCATGGACGACCACTGTTCACCCAGCACAGATTTTCCAATTCATTAAATATGAGGATCAAGACATATTTTATTTCATTACAAAATTACACCACTTCTCTCTAAAACTTCTCTCTACATTTATTATATGAGTTTTCAAGGATTATAAGCCATCAATAACATTAAGACAAGTGAATTAAGGATAAGGGAATCATCAAGGATCATCCAAGTCAAGAAATCCAAATGGAGAAAAACTAGGGTTTTGCTCAAAGAGGAGTATTATCAACCAAAGCTTGTTCCTACAACTTCTAAGGTAAGATTCATGATTTTTACAAGATGTTTAAGGTATTGGAGAACTAAAATACATGGATTGTAGAAAATGTGGTCAACTAGGTCATGAATGATGAATAGTGACATTTTGAGAAATAGTTTGAATTGAGTTATGAATGTTGTTGTGCTGTGATATGAATGTGTTATAAATGGCATTAAGATCATGAACTAAACACTTTAGACGAATGGACGAAGTTGGGTGTTATGACCATGAATGTGGGTGAATTAGAGGCAAATTGAGGAATCTAGATAATGTGGATAATGTGAATGACTAATGGCCATTGTTATGATATTAATGAAGGTATAAACGCTAGCATTGGAAGGGAACGTGCAAGTGTAGAATAGTTCGACGGAAAGGTATGTAAGGCTAACCCTTCTTTCATAAGGCATGGCTCCTTGGCCAAACTCTTAAATCCTCTATATGAGTATGTTGTATTCAAGTGATTGACACTCCGAGCTCATAAGCTCACGACCCTCGATACGTGCTACGAATGTACTACGCACCCCATTCACGAGTAAGCATAAGATAGAGATGTAGCGAAAATGATGATGATAGTGATGACGATGATAATAATATTGATGCTAAAGGTGCCTACGGGCTATTATATTCACATGTGCCTATGAAGGGCTATAATGACACCCCGAGCTTATAATGCCGGGTAGAATATATGTATATGGATGTATATATATATATATATGTATGTATGTATATGATTACGTAACGCGCGCACACATCTGCAAATGGTACGGATAACCCTGATGCCTTGGTAGGGCCAGGTATGTATGACCTTGAGCCTTGGTTGGCCAAACATGTATAAGACACCGATCCTATGAGGTCGGGTATGCTTTGTAAATGCTATGTATATGAAATGACTATGTATATAATATGAATATGAATGTGATAAGACTATGTATAAGAATACGAATAAGGACATGTATACGAATATGAGCAAAAGTATGGTACGAGTATTATTATGGGATATGAACGACGATGTATGCAAGTAAGTGACATGATGATGATGATATTACTGTCTCCCCTCCTATGCTATTTCATATGATATCTATTATGCTTCTATATTGATGTTGATCATGCTTTACATACTCAGTACATTCTTCGTACTGACGTCCTTTTGTTTGTGGACGCTGCGTCATGCCCGCAGGTGCACAGGGAGACAGACTTAATCCATAGCGGTTTATTCAGAGATTGCATAGCAGAGCTCCATTTCTTTCGGAGTCGTAGATTTTGGGTACTTATTATTTTGTGTATATAATTATGGGCATAGCGGGGTCCTGTCCCGCTCATATGATATGTCATACTCTTAGAGGCTCCTAGTCATGTGTATGTGGGTAGAGATGTTCGGCCATGCCGGCCCATGTTTTGTATATCTTTTGTTAGCCACGTCGGCCTTGTACTTATGATGTGGCACATATGCCTATGATATGTTAAATGATGACGGTCGTCTAATGGAATCAATATGATTAACGATAAGAAAAGCACGAATTGACTTATGGTTCACCTAGATGTTATGTTATGTGCGATAAGGGGGTGCTCGGGTGGGGTAGCACAGGGTGCTCGTCGCGGCCCCCTAGCCGGGTCGTGACAGTCCCCTATCATGCTCGCGTTCACTTCTCTGCTGTTGTAAAATTTCTTCTAAGTTCTGGGCATGAGCCTGAATGCGTGCAATATCCATATTGTCCTGAAGGGATGCAGTCAAGCACCTATCCATCAAATGTGGCCCTAGGCCTTTCACAAATCGGTGTACTCGGTCACCCATATCCGCTACCATGGCTGAAGCATACCTAGCCAAGGAATTGAAGCGGAGACTGTACTCTAAAGCACTCATGCTACCTTGCCTCAAATTTAAGAATTTATCGGCCCTAGCTCGCCGAACTTCTGGAGGCATATAATGTCGGAGGAAAGCATCAACAAACTCTTGCCATACCGGGGGAGGTGCATTGGCCCCACGTGAAGCCATCCAAACCGTGTACCATTGGATCGAGACATCTCTCAATCTATACGACGCTAACTCCACCGATTCGGTGTCCGAAGCATGTATCAATCGAAGCATCCTCAACATACCATCAATAAAATCCTGAGGGTACTAATCCAACTTTGATCCAAAGAATTCCGGAGGGTTTAAGGTAATGAAGTCACGGGCCCTCGCACTAACATCCTTATCACCCTGCCCTGTACTCTGCCGCTGAGTATGAGCAGCAACCAACTGAGTAAGCAAATGTATGGCCTCTTTTACATCTTGGCCTGAAGCATCCGGTGGAGGAGCGAGAGGTGCTGGAGCTGGGGATGAGGCTCCCTCACGCTCATCTAATATAGGTACTGAACTGGAGGACTGAGATTGAGCCGCACTCTGGGACTCACTTTCCTCTACTACCGGTGGCGGTTCTCTTTCAGCCCGCTTTTCTGCCACCGTCTTGCCCTTTTGGGCTGCTGTAGCCTTTCTCTTTACAGGCATTTCTGAAATACACAACACACGGTTAAGAAACACGAAGTTCTTATATCATAACTCTATCGCACGATTCTTATGAAGAAAGAAGGTCATTTATTCCTAAAATGCCTGCAGCTTCTTGTTTATAAGTGTGGCGCGCAACACATCCATAACCAAGACTCTACTAGACACGGCTCGTAGACACACCCTAGGACTAAACTGCTCTGATACCACTTTTGTCACGACCCGACTAGGGGGCCGCGACGAGTACCCGGTGCTAGCCCACCCGGGCACCCCTTGGCTTACACTTACACTTACATCTAGGTGAGCCACATAATTAAACATATAATTATATTCATTCATCATGCTAGTCCCATTGGACAACAATGCCTTTATATCATCGTTGGCATTTATACCACATCAATGTACATAAGCTGACAAGGCTAACAAAATGACATACAAAATATAGGCCGACAAGGGCAAACATATCTAACCATATACACATGTCTACGAGCCTCTCAGGAGAGTATAACATATCATCTAGGCGGGACAGGACCCCGCTATGCCCATAATTATATACACAAAAGAATAAGTACTCAAAAGCTATAGCTCCGAATGAAATGGAGCTCTGCTACGTAGTCCCTGAGAATGTAGCTATGGATCAAGTTTGTCTCCTTGTGCACCTGCGGGCATGACGTAGCGTCCACAAACAAAAGGACGTCAGTACGAAGAATATACTGAGTATGTAAAGCATGATCAATATCAATATAGAAGCATAATGTACAACATAAGAAACAGCATAAGATGGGAGATAGTGATATCATCATCATAGGCACTTACTTGCCTTACATAGGATCTTTCCATTTCGCTTGCGTGATTGGGTACATACATCCGTATCCGTTTCCATATTCATATTCGTACTCATTTACGTATACTTATTCACATTCATATCGTGTACATATTCTATTTCGTAATCATATCATATTCGTATTCATACTCATATCTATACCATATATCTACCATAGCATATACATATTCATATCATACACATCTCATTTACATAGCTTACCCGACCACGAAGGTTCGGTGTTTCACGTACCCGACCATAACTCGGCTCGGTGATCATACATACCTGGCCAACCAAGGCTCAGTGTTACACATACCTGGCCCTACCAAGGCTCAGTGTTGTCCGTACCTAACTGCAGTGGTGTGCGCGCGTTACGTAAACATACATACATATACTACCCGGCCATATAAGCTCGGGGTTTTCATAGTAGCTATACATAGGCACACATACATATAAGCTCATAAGCATTTTTACTATTTTCATCACTATCATCATCGTCATCGTTATCGCCATCGCTATTACCATTGTAGACGTCATCAATATCATTATCACTATTATCGTCATTCATTACATCTATCTTTATAGGCTTACTCGTCATATAAGGAACTTAATACAATCGTAGCATATCAAGAATCGTGAGCTTAATAGCTCGGAAGATCAAGTCGTTTGGAGGACATCATAGGCTTATAGAGATGTAGATGTTTGGTCAAAGAACCATGCCTTATGAAAGAAGGGTTATCCTTACATACCTTTTCCGTTCAACTATTCTACTCTTGCACGTTCTCCTTCAGCGCTCGCGTTTCTACCATCATTAAAGTCATACTATCATTAGGATCGATAGCTACCATACATGACTAAACTAGTGAAAATCGGACAGCATCTCCTTTATTTATACGACATTCCTCTATAGCGTATATAAACTCCCAAACATCAATAATACATTCATAATATCATAACGATAGTCATTATCCATCCACATTATCCACATTTCTCAATTCACTTTCAATTACTCATATCCATGGCTATAACACACGACTACGTTCATTCACATACATTGCCTATCCCGTGTTCTCAACGTCATTTATAACATATTTATATCACAACACAACAAGAGCCATGACTCAATTCAAACTATTACTCAAAATGGCACTATTCCACATTCATGACCCATTTTCTATATCCTTCTACAATCCGAGTATTTCAACTCTCAAATACCTTGAACAACATAGATATACCATAAATCTTACCTTAGATGTTTTGGGAACAGCCTTGGTTGATAATACTCCACTTGAGCAAAAACCCTAGTTCATCTCCAATGAGATTTCTTGATTTGAATGATCTCCAATGGGTTTCCTTACACTTGATTCACTTGGTTTATGTTGTTGATCACTAATAATCCTTGAATTCTTGTGGAATAAATGTAGAGATGTTTTAGAGAGAGGGGGGTGTGATGTAGAAGTGAAATGAAATGAATCTTGAATCCCTTATTGTTAGACCCCGTATTTATACGTCGAGTTATTCGCGAAAGAATCGATGTGAGATAGAAACCTCGGATTTTTAATTTCTAAACTAGAACTAATCGGTTATAAATTTTACTTAGTATAAAAATGTTATTGGAGATTAGGAACTACTTAATTGTGGTGTTATGTAAAAATTAGAGGTAACAATGAGCCAAGATGAACATTAAAGTGCCAATGCCTAAAGATCACTCAAAGTCATCTAAAATAAGGCTATTATGGAAGACAAACAAATATGCATTTAAACATTAATTCATCCACTACACTTACATTGTATTGTGGACAAATAAATTGAAAGAAAGAAGTGAGAAACTCAGCCAAAGTGGCCGAAAATAAGGCATCCATGTGAGGCATGCATTTAAATGTTGAAGGCATCCAATATTTTATGAAGGCATGCATTATTTTATGAAGGCATACAAGTTGGATGAATCATTTCATATTTAAATATTGACCATTCAACTTTGTATGATTGCAATGGACAAAGGTTAGTGTATGAATCATCCACTACACATGCAATTGTCTTGTAAACAATTAAATGGAAAGAAGAAGAAAGGAAACAAAGAGTGAGGGTCGGCCATCTAGCCGAAAGTAGAAGAGAAAAGAAATAAAATTTAAGTGCAAAGTTAATTGAGTGCTCAATGTCATGAGTGGAGCATGTGTTGTGTCCAACTTGTAGGCATCTTTGTTTAATAAAATGGAAGACTAAGAGAGATCATCTTCTCATTTCAACTTCACAACACAAAAATAGAAAGCCTAGAGAGGGATAGAAGAAGCTCTCGGCCAAGAGGGCTGATTTTGAGCTCTTTGAGTGTTGATCAAAAAATAATTTCTTCAAGCATTTCAACCCTTTAGAAGGTCCCTAGAAACGTGAAGATAGTCATTGGAGCAACAAGAACCATTATCATTTCAATTCACAAACTCTAGCCAAGTTGAGAAGTCGGATTGTCAAGGTAAGATCTAACTTTCCTTTTACATGTGTTAAGGGTGATGTAGATGTGTGAATATGAGTTTCATGCATGAAATGATGTGTGTTGATGTTGGAACATGATAATAATCATGGAATTATATATGTTGATGTTGAAGTATGGATGTAACTTGGTGAGCATGAATTTCATGCATAAAATCATGAACGTTGGTGTTGGAATGTTAATGTGGCCGTAGGGACTGTTTTAGTGGAAATGATGTACTGATTTTCTTTAGTAATTATGGTTGTTGCTATCATATATTGCATGGTAAAAAGAATGAAAATAATTGGAAGGTTAAAGGTGAAGTTGTGTTAGTATGAAAATAATTGAATCCATGATTTTATGTGTGTGATGTTGAAGCATGGTTAAGCCGTGTAGTAGACTGTTTTTGTAGAAGTTAGTGAACTGATTTTACTTGATATTTTGATTGTTATTGTCATGAATTTTATGATGGGAATGAAGGTGTTTAATGGTTGGAATTGGAACTAAATTCGTTTGTGAGTTGTTGTAAGGATTATAGAGATGACGATATAGCTTAGTTGCGTATGAATTGATGTTGTAGTTGTCGTGTGACTGCTGGTCGTAACCTACTGAAATTATATGAAAAGAAGACATGAAATAATGTGTAAGAATCGTATGTGGGTTGCTTAGTATGTTCGTAAATGTTTGCAAGAATTCCGAACATCTTTATGTCGTTGGTTTGGGATTGTTTTGAGACGTGTTGTTGTTTTTGTCAAGTTGGAAAAACTAATTATAATTAAGAGTACACATCATGTTTTCATAGTAATTGGGCTGTTATAGGATCATTTTGATGAAGTATTACAACTATAGACTAATGAGAATAAAATAGAGGTGTCATAACCGCATGTAAACTATTATCGAATGTTGTAAGGCATGGATTGATTTGAAATCGCATGCGGGCTGTTTTGACACGTTGTTTTTGTTCTTATTGAGCTAGGAAGATTAATGATAATTAATATTATACATTGTGTTGTATGTTGGATGGGCTGTTATAAAGTTGTTACATGCAAACGTCAAGGCTACGAACTATTAGAAATAACTTGAGAATGTAGTAGCCGTATGTGAATCGTTATTGCATGTTGTGAATGTGGGCTGTTTGGAATGTTGTGTGGGCTGTCCGGATTGGTATTGAATGTATAATTTTCGATGTGGGATTTGTTGTATGTAGTCGGTTTGGCTACAAGAGAAAACGTCGTCCAAACATCTAGAAAGGAGTTACTAACGTTAGAATACGTTTTGAATCTCCCCGTAGCTTAACCGTAGTTGTTGGCGTCTTAATATAGGTTGAAGTATTATTGGGCAGCGTATACATATTGTGTGGCGAATAAGCGCTAAAGGTATGTGAAGCTAACCTTTCTTTCTTTTTGGCATGATCGTTGTGAAATGAATATACGATATATATATGATTCCAAAGGAATTCCTATTCCTAGAGCCACTAGGATGGCTAATGATCTTGATTCTCATAACTTACATGTTATATATATATATATATTTTGATATGTACATATGATTTCAAAGTTCCATTTTGATATAATCCATAGGGACATCCGAAAGGTAAATGATATGATTATTATTTGAATTTGCGAACGATGGTTCGTGTTGACTATTCTATTGAGTCCTTAAAAACGTTTTGAATTGCATATAGTTTCTCATTACTCTGCTCGTGCATACCTCAATATGTCTTTCACCGAGTCCCGGGCCGGGAATGTTACCGTGCACAGTTTCACTGCATTGTTCACCGAGTCCCTCACTAGAGGGTCGGATACGGTATATATGTATATGATGATATGATGATATGATGACATGTCATGGCGGTCAGGAGGGCATATGATGATCTTATTCACCGAGTCCCTCATTAAAGGGCCGAGTACGATATATGATATTGACAAGTATGATTATGTTACAAAGGCAAGTGTTTTGGTATGCTGGATATTGTACACATTTACTGTACTCCATATTTTAGTTATGATCCTTTTACTGTACTTCACGCTTTACATGCTCGGTACATATTCCGTACTGACCCCCTTTCTTCGAGGGGATGTGTTTCATGCCCGCAGGTACGAATACGCGTTTTGGTGAACCGCCAGCTTAAGACTTCCCTTCTGCTATCTTGAAGAGTTCCGTTGTTCCAGAGCCCAGGCTTTGGTATAGATCCTTTTCGATCTAAATATATGCATATGTTGTTTAAGGGTACGACGGGGCCCTGTCCCGTCATATTTCACTGTTGAAACTCTTAGAGGTCCGTAGACATATGTGTGGGTTGTGTATGGGTTCTGTTCAGCTGTGTCTATACGATGTGCTGTGGTATGATGTTTGTCTATAATGGCAGCCTTGTTGGCTTGCATATGATATTGATATGTGATGACAGCCTTGTCGGCTTGCTTTTATATGTATAATTATGCGACAAATCTGAGACCATGGTTGGTCGTTATGAATTCCATATGGTGTTTATTGTGAACTGAACACATAGCTAAAGAGTGTGAATACGAGTGCCCAGATTGGGCACCAGTCACGGCCTACGGGGTTGGGTCGTGACACTTATTTAATGAACAAAGCTGTCCCCGACCGTATATACGGACCAACATACGATCCGTACAAATTATACGGGCCGTATGTTTGGTCCAGAAAGGTAGGATATTCTGGGCTGATTATACGGTCCCAAACATACGAACCGTATAATTTATACGGCCAGTATGTTTGGCCGTATAATCCCCAGTGATTCCGAAGTTCGTTTCGTCGACTCGTTTGATCTCCAATCCTTGTGGAACCTTCTTAACACTTGTTCAACACTTCAATACCAATCTAAGGGACGTTATCGCTCTTCTCCAAGACATCATTAAAGCCTCGTTAACTCGTTACTCGTATTTCCTTTCGGATACTCATCGTATGCCTTGCCTCCTCTTGGCCAACTTTCTTGTCTAACATCGGATGTCTTTGAAATCTCACTTAGGGTCATCAAATGTCATTTCTTACTTATGGAAATATCGTATACTCGTACTCCGCACTAGTTCATTCACTTGTGCATCAACGGAAGACTTTTCGGGGTGTAACAAGGTCGAATGAACCTCGGAGAGAATCCTTTGATAAGTTTTTCTCCGGTGAAGCACTTGGACACTTGGACTTGAAGATTGAATATTAATCCGGAACAAAAGAATAATAGTGGAACAATTTTGCTTTGAAATATAGACTGAACTATATAAATGAGTGTAAGTAATTGTCTTTCGATGCCCTTTACATTGAGCTTTTAAGCTCCTTTTATAGTTGTAAGGCATCAGCCATGAGTTGTAAATTTATCCTAATAATAAGCAATAATAATCGATAAAAGCTACTTTTAATGTAGAAACGTAACGCCAGCTTCGAATATGGACCGGTTAGGTAACATTAATTCTTCTTAAATGACCAGTACTGACTGCTTCGATTAATTTGATCCGGGCTCACACGGGGTCGCTTCTCCCGATTGAATCAATCGTCACTGCACTGTTCGACTTCACCTGCTACATGATCCTCTCTCATCATGCCACGTGTCAAGCTATATTTTTCCATGTATACAAGTATAAATTTGGTTTTTCTTTTTAATTTTACAAAGATGAAAGAAAAACAAATTGAATTGATGATAATGATGGACAAATCATATTACTCCGTCAGTCCCAAAATAAGTGTTGTTTTTGTTCTTATACTTATTTCCATTTTGTTTAGTTAGTAGAACCTTCTAACTATATATTACTCTTACACAAATTCTCTTGTTTTTTTCTCTAAAGACGGGGAATTCTAAATTAATTACTTATCTTATTTCTTCTTCAGAAATTTGACCCAAATAAGTGTCATATCAGTAATTTAAGATCAAAATTAGCAGGTGTTTCCAACTATACTTTTAACATTAGAGAAGTAGTCTTCTTTAATATTGGTCAATTCTAAAAAAAACATTTAATAAATAGGGGTAACCCTATACCTTGCATTTATTGTTTTTCTCAATGAGCGTGAAAATAGCTAAAGTGACAATTATTTTGGGACGGAGGGAGTACTTCACTTTTTTTTTAAAAAAAAAAATGCGATTTTTAACAGATGCTTTAGAAGAAGAAAAAATGTAAATCACGCTTTAATAAGTATTTTCTTTACCTAAAGTCAAATTTATGAATATTGATGATTGCTAAAAAAAACATAGGTACATGGTAAAACATAGGTACATGGTAAAAGTATAAATTTGAGTTTTCTTTGAAATGTAAATGTTTTAGGTGGACTCGGGATCTTATTGAATAAAATTAAAAACGGTCACATTTTGATATAAATATAAATAGCATAAACGACGAAAAGAATGAGCAAATATGACATTTGAGATATATTACTCACATCATCTCTAAGTACATAGGTCCAATATGATGATGGATTACAGTAAAATTAGACAAGATAAGCTGAAAATCATATAAAGAGGAGTTTTCTAAAGAGGTTTATAATATCTCACTATCAACATAGATTAGCTAACTAAATTAAGTGTGGTGTTTTTCAAGGGTCATTTTATTTTTGTTGAAGACTAGTATGTTTGTGTATGGATAAGTATGAGAGAAAGAAACTTCACGGTTAGAGAATAATTTACCTTGTGTAACAAATATTGTGTAGAAACATGAAATAAGTTTAAATAGAGCATAGTTAAAAAAAAAAAGTAAGTAATATAATCAATCTCAACACTATGTGACTGAGTGATACAATCCAAGATAACAAGCAGCAGAAAATTATAAAATAATACAAACAAAGTGAAGATATAATTTTCGGTTAAAACTTAACCGAAATAGTCTAAGTAATCAATAACAGAAGAAATCTAAATCCCTAGTTAAACGTCTTAAGCATCAATATTCAAATTACTAACTCGATCACCTCTAAAGAACACAAACTAGAATCAACACGAGAAGAATATTACCCTCAAGAATTCGAGTATTGAAAACAAGCAATCCAAAGTTAAATGCGAACCAAGAGGTCCCAAATCTCTCTCAAGAGATTTCTTATTTCAAGATACGGCCCCACTATTGAAATAAACCTAGACTATTATAAAGAACCAATAGGCAAAATAGAAAAACTTCCAAACTTAATTTCTCAAAAACAAAGATCGCCAGGGTCGTGGGTGCCTCGCAACTGAAGCTCACTTCGGGCATGGGAATGCACACTAAATTCAGTAACCCTGCCTCCCGTGCATGCGGTGTGTGCGCTCTGATTGCTTCGCGCACCGGAACGCGCAATTGTGCCCACTCAAGTGCGCACAATGACTTCTTCGTGCACGGAAATATGCAACTGCTCAATGTTCTCCCCCACTTGACCTGCACAAACTTCAAGCATCTAAACATGGTATTCTTTGTATGAACCCTGAAAGTGACTCTCCAAACGCCTTCTAGTCAATTGTTGAAGATCATACGGCTTCCTAGCATGCATTCCTTGAACGTCTTTGGTTGGAGCGAGTCAACGGTCTGCTAGAGAACTCGAGACATCCACAGTATGCTCCGTTTTGCCCAGGCTTCCTGGATCATACCATTGAGGGTATAATTGATTGGTCAATATATATTTTAACTTGTCGTAATCTAAGAATTATCTTCCACGTAATTATAACAAACTAAAAATATTGTTACATTAAGTATTTTTTTATATATATCTGCCTAAACTATTTCAAATAAATCTCGATATACCTCGTATAATTTTTTAAGCAATATATTCAATATTGATATTTTTCTAAAGCAGAGGTAAACCATTATATTTTTATTGGCGAAAATCACTAATCTTAAAAAAACAAATAGTTGTAAGGTCTTATTGGGATATAGCTATCATTTGAATTACTAAAATATGCTAATATATGCGTAGACAGAGTCGTTTGGTCTAGAAATAAGTTATGTAGAAATTGTTACATACATATTAGTAATGTAGGAATTAGTAGTACAAGGATTGTACTATGAGATTATTTTTGTCGGATGTTTGATTTATTGTACTAAAAATGAGATAGATAGGGTAAAAAAAATTAAAATATAGGTTTAATTTTAAACTTGTTAAAATTGAAAGGGTATTAATTGATAATGTGTTTGAGGAAAAGACAGACAGTAATTTTTCTTTTAGTATTTAATCGTTGTCTAACTTAATCCATGTATTATTATACCAAGTTATATTTCTTAGGTAATAAGTACAAAATAATACGCCGATTAGGTATTAACATATACCATAACTAGTGAATTTTTCCGCACTTCGCGCAGTCCAAAAAATATTAATAAATTTACAAAAATATTAGCAAGTTAATATAACAAATTTAGATATCATTCCATCTTTACTATGAGAATTATGGAAACACTTACAAATAACTTACACTTGGGTTAATTCGTAATTTTGGTTTATTCATAATACTTGTAAGTAATGTATAGTATTATATATTTTCAATATAACTTATTTATGTGTTACATAGTCAAAAGGTTAAAGGAGCATTAAAAACAAAAATTTAAATTTAAATTAGATTTTGTTTACCCCAAATTTGGATAATCAATTAAATTTATGAGTGAGGTATAGGATATGTGGTTGAACTTTAATCTATTTTGATTGAGAGAGAATGGTTTAAGATGAGCTATGAGTAATCTGAATAGTGATTGATGGCTTGTAATAAGCGTGTATTAGATAATATATGGTATTGCTTTATTGAACAAATTTAAGAACAACACAATAAATCCGGACCAAAATCAGATAATAAGTGGGAGAGATTTATATATTCTTGCTATTACAAATGTTCTAGAACTCAAGAAGTCAACCCCTAAAAGTAGGGTAATGACCCCTATTTATAGTTTTGCCTCATGAGCTTCATACAACATAAGGCCCTAAAGAATAAAGAAAAACCCTAAAATGGATAAGGTTGGTCGTACGGTCTGACACCCATACGATTGGCAGTACACTGTGGCAGAACGGTATTGACGCGTGGCAATTGTGTAATGGATCAACTCGGCTATGGAGAAACCGGACCAAATGATGTTCTTCCCTTTCTTCGGTTCAAGCACTCCCCCGGTCCAGAAAGAGTCTTCGTGCACGTGCTTGTCCCTTTTTTCCCTCGGTCTTCGATCTTACCGGTTTAACATATATCCGATTTTTACTGTATATAGATAGTCCCTACACTTCCCGGACCGTAGCTTTATCGGAGTAACGGGAAGTGGATGAATCAAAAACCGGTGGTTCCGCATGCTCGTTCTTATCTTTTCATTTTGGCGGGAACAGTTGCATCACGTCCCGTCTGTCATCAGCCACGTGCCTCATCCCGGATGGTCAGCTCTGACGACCGCCGTAACGTACGTCGTTTCAAGTCAGTTCTCATTAATTATGGGACACGTGGCACTCCCCGGT
The DNA here is from genome assembly GCF_019175385.1 of Lycium barbarum. Taxonomy (NCBI): domain Eukaryota; kingdom Viridiplantae; phylum Streptophyta; class Magnoliopsida; order Solanales; family Solanaceae; genus Lycium; species Lycium barbarum. The sequence continues at coordinate 110,610,260 of NC_083338.1, forward strand.
TGGCTGGGAGTTGTAACCGCCTCGATCCCATGTCTATATAACGTCTTCCAACACTTCATTTTTTCATTTTACGATCCCTTTTATCTCATCTTCAATCCTTCACTTCTTATATCTTCAGTTCTCCACTTCATTTCTTACAGCTTCAGTTCTTCATTTCTTCACTTCTTGTTGAGTCATTGCTTATACGACGTGAAAGAAAACAATTCCGCCAACTTCTTCACTAGCTGTTCTCGTTTTTTAGCGTGTTGCTGCTGCTGCTTCTCATTCTTTACTATTTTGAATTCTGTCTTGATTGTTCCCTTACTCCATTTTTAACTTCTTTTTCGAATTCACCCAATCTCCTTTTCCATATTTTCAATTGTCTGCCAACACCGAAACCGCCTCCCATGACATTCCCTCGGTTTCTTCTCAAGGAACCGAACCAACTTCTCAGCCCAAGGGGAAGGTCACCTTCGAACCCACTGCTTTGGATATTGTTCCGTCCAAACCTAATTTCAACAAAGATTTCGAGGTTGAAAAACCTTCTCCGGTATCCGATAGAGGGTTTGATGTGAGACGATATCCCTCATCCACTACCGAGGATAAACTCGACTTAGTCCGGGCTGATTGTGGATGGGACAACCGTTCAGTCTAAATTTTTGCCCCCGGGCCAGACGAGTCAGTCACCGACCATCGGGAGGGCTTCTTAAACGTTTATACTTACCCTTTCACCCTCAAGCTCGACCCCCCGATCGATCCGGTCATCTTAGACATGTGCCGGACTTACAACGTAACCTTGGCACAGATTGGTCCGATTGTTTGTAGGACCGTGGCCTGCCTCCGGCTGTTGGCCAATAATGCAGAAAAAGAATTCACGCTGGCCCACTTAATACGGTTATACTCCCTGAGGTTGTTTCGGGGTGGTGTAATTCGCTAAGCGTAGCTGGAATCCAATTTTTTCAAAAATGAACGAAGATAGAGACCGGGGCTGGTTGGAGCGATATGTCCGGGTGCGGACCTTGGACATTATTCCGGACAACTACATGCCCTTTCCGGAGAGGTGGAATAATAATCGTAATTCTGAACTCTTTTAATAATTGCTTTTGTATGCTTTGCCAAACACTAATTCTTCCACATTCTCACTACTTGTCCTCTTTACTGTATCAGCCGTGGGTTGGATACCTCCGGCTGTCCGGAATCTCAACGAATGGGTTAATGCTCTCCTCAGCCAACATGCCCACGACGATCGGACATGGGGACTCCTTTCTCGTGGCCGATGGATCGCTCAAAACCACGGTAATACTTTGCTTCTATTGGTGTTCATGACATTTTTTCACCTCTCCTTTGTGCAACATCTTCGGCTTTCAGGTTTGCCCAAGGGTTCGGTGGATCCGAGACCAGAATCAGTATCTGAACCCGCTTCGTTGGCACCCGAGTTCGACTCAGCGGGTGCATCCCGTATCCTTACTGCCGACAACAAAAGAAAAAAGCCCTCGGACAGAGGGCAGAAACCGAAGAAAAGGGCCAAGAGCGTCGTTAGGACTTTGAGGGATGAAACAGAGCCCGAGCTCCTCGTTCGGAGGATCAGTGTGGCCCCTTCCGTGGCTTCCATTCCGGAGGAAGGTATCACCGTTTCACCATTTCCTTCAGCCGGGGAAGGACCTTCAGTTCTGGCATTACACACAGGTGGGGAAGAAATTCATTACCCGACTCCTCTAAGGTCGATTGAATTCGTTGATATTTCAGGTGATGCTTCTTCCGAAGAAACCCCCCTGCAAAGGACAAGAAGATCCAGGAAAGCAGCTGCTGCCGAAGCTGGTCAAAGAACTGAGCCGGCCCCCGAGAGCGAAGTTCCAACGGATGTTGGTCCGCTGCCCGACTGTGAGACTGCCGCAACTTCGGAGATCCCTGCCTTTGCCGAAGCTGTTGAGGTCCCTCCGAGTTCTCCAACTCCGGCTCCAAGATCGGATGAGTTTGATGACATGTTCTTGGACACTCCTCCTACTATCGGCGAAGCTGCTGGTTTCGGACATCTCCCAATCCCTCGAGCCACGAGGGCGGATATCCGGACCACTGAGTCCGGTGCTAGGGATAGCTTGGTACGCACCTTTCCGGCCCCAAGTGTGGAACCGAGGAGGACAAGGTCGGCTGTGATTACCGTTCCCGAGGATTGCAGCTTTCTTTCTCACCCGGTGGGTGTGGCGAGCTACCTGAGGCCCCTTGTCTCGGACTCGGACAAGGGAAAGATGAACGGAGTCCCTTGGCAGTGTCTCATTAATGAGGGTATGCACGCGGGCAATCGAGTAAGTTTATCAGCCATCCTTGCATAATTTCATTGAGAATTTTAATCTCGTTTATTCAAGTTTTTAACTTGCTTCATTTGCAGAGTGTGGTGCTTGTTAACGAAGCCTTCGTCCGTGCCCAGCAAGAGGTGGACGATCTCAAGGGCCAACTCGATGCTCAAAGTCGAGAAATGGAGAAATATCTGCACCTTCTGCGGGTGAAGGAGGATGAGTTGAACCGAGCAGTTACTCTTTCCAACCTCCAACCCGAGCTCAATGCAACAAAGGCCGAAAATCATCGATTAAAGGGTGAGCTGGCCGAGATGGTCCAATATAACCGACTTCTCGAAGCGGACAAGATCGGTCTTAGCCGAGACAACGCTCGTTTTTCCTCAAGGCTTGGTGAACTCGAAACCACCATCTCTTAACTCCGGGGGGAGCTGGATTGGGTGAAGTCCGATGCTACGAGCATGGCCGAGAGGCATCGGCTGCTCGAATCTGAGAGCGCCCGGTACAAAGATCGGATGAGGGTGTTTGAGGAGAAAGCAGAGAACAGGGCCCGGATATGTGATGAGCTAAAAACCGAGCTCGAGGGGACGATTGATGCTAATGACCTTCTTAAGGCCGAGCTCGAGTCGTACATTCAAATGCAAAAGGTCCTCGAAGAAGATCGGGACGTACGGGTGGCAAAGTTAGCCCAGACCGAAGCTGATTTGGAAGAAGCCCTTAAGAGCGTGGAGGCTGCCGAGGCTCATACTGCTATTGCTGTGGAGTATGAAAAGTGGAAGTCTCGGAGGATCACCCTTGAGCAAGCCGGGCATGGCTTTGTGGATCTTCCGGCCCTGATACTCGAGGCTAAAAGAGTCGAGGAAGAGGCTAAGGGTGCCCTCGGGGCTGACTCCGACAACTCCGAGCAGACAGTGTCTGAACACTCCGGATCCAGCCATACCGGATAGATCAGGCCCTGTACTTAGCCTTTTTGTTTTTTGCCTTTGTAAGGGTTTCCGATGTAAGAACCTTTGTATAAATAGAACATGCATTTTTCTTGATTTTCTTTATTCTTTTTTGAATGTCGGTTATGACTTTTGCCCGAATTATCGGTCCGTTTTAAGGACAAGCAGACTCGGAGTCATTATTCCGCCTGGTGCCTGAATTTTGGCTTTTTCTCTACGTCCGGTACGTTTTGTCCGGGAATTTGATCGAGTTTTTGCTCGTGAGACTTATCTTATGCTTTGAGAATTCAGACATCTCGGAATCACGATGGGAATTTTTAGGGCCGGTATTTTTCGGCTATTTTTTAGGGCCGGTATTTTTCGGACACCTGAATCTCAGCCTTAGCTAAATTTTGATGTAACAGTCCCCGTTTGAGGGATTAACTATTTTGGCTTGGTTCACTATGACCTTGTTGCCTTTGTCAAATTTCGACCGTAGTGCCCGGAATAGGGTATATGAATGAAGTAATGCCGAAATACGGCGATAATCATCGGGGTAGAGTGTTTTAACAAGAAGACATCCGAGATATCGTTATCCAAACCTTCGATGATTTTTGTATTGCAAGTATTTGTACAAGATATGAGAATTTTGTTTCCTTCTGCTTTTGCCGTAGCAAATACTAAATGGACACGATTCATTCTGATCGTTTGGTCCTTACATCGAAACCTAATGCAGAAGGTCTGATTCTTGGTTTTGCCGTAGCAAATACTGAGTGGACACGATTCATTCTGATCGTTTGGTCCTTACATCGAAACCTAATGCAGAAGGTCCGGTTCTTGGTTTGTTGAGCTCCACCGATTTCCGCTAACCAGGGTAAACTTCGATGTGGGTATAATAGTCCCCTAGCGCTTATCCGAGCTGCAAGATCGGGTAAGCGCTATTAAGTCCCCATTCGTAGGGTGTGACCCCGAGTTTCCGGGCGTTTGTCCTTGTCTTCGTCGAGTAACACATTGTACTTGTTGCCTCATTAAAAACCTTGTCGGAAACCCATTTTGGGACAAAACTGTACTAAGGAAAAGAGTGCAACACGTGTTTTCAGACTTAGATTCTAACTTTATCCGGTACTTGACTTCCTGCAAAAAAGAAAGGTTAATAGAAAAACACGAGGAGTCCATACCTTAGCAGTAGTATCTTTTCAAATGAGCCACATTCTAGTTATTGCGCAACCGTTGCCCGTCCATGGATTCCAACTGATATGATCTTTTTCTCATTACCTCGGTTATCTTATACGGTCCTTCCCAGTTCGGACCCAGTTTTCCTTCGTTGGGATTCTTGGTGTTCAGGGTAACTTTCCGAAGCACCAACTCCCCAACTTGGAAATGCCGAAAATTGGCTCTCCGATTGTAGTACCTTTCCATTCTCTGTTTCTGGGCTGCAATACGGACCAACGCGTTTTCGCGAAGTTCATCCGTGAGGTTGAGTTTTACGGCCATGGCCTCCTCGTTCGAATCCTCGGTGGTATAGCTGAACCGGAGACTCGGTTCACCGACTTCTACGGGAATGAGGGATTCGGCCCCGTAGACCAACAAGAAAGGAGTTTCTCCCATGCTTGATTTCGATGTGGTTCTGTAAGCCCACAATACCTCCGGTAATACTTCCCTCCAGTGATGCTTTGATGCTTCGAGTCTTTTCCTCAGATTTTGAATTATTGTTTTGTTCGTGGATTCCGCCTGTCCGTTCGCACACGGGTGATATGGAGTTGATACAATTTTCTTGATCTTCAATTCTTCGAGGAAATCGTTGACTTTGCCGCCCACGAACTGGGGACCGTTGTCACAAGTTATCTCGGCAGGGATGCCGAAACGACAGATGGTGTGGTCCCATATGAAGTCAATGACCTCCTTTTCTCTAATTTTTTCGAAGGCCTGTGTTTCAACCCATTTGGAGAAATAGTCAGTCATAAACAAAATAAATCGGGTTTACCTGGTGCCCATGGCAATGGACCAACAATGTCCATTCCCCACTTCATGAAAGGCCAAGGTGACACAACCGAATGAAGCAACTCCCCGGGTTGATGAATCATCAGGGCATGTCTCTGACACCCATCGCATTTTCGGAAAAAAATCTTTGAATCTTCCTCCATTCGGTTCCAGTAATAACCGACTCTGATAATCTTTTGGACCAGGGCTTCAGCACCGGAGTGGTTGCCGCAGGTCCCCTCGTGCACCTCTCTCATCACATACTCCATTTCTCCGGGACCCAAACACTTGGCCAGGGGTCCGAAGAAAGACCGTCGATACAGTTAGCCGTCTACCAAGCAGAAACACGCAGCTTTTGTCCTTAGTGACCGTGATTCTTTTGGGTCACTCGGGAGCTTTCCATCTCGCAAGTAATCGATGTACTTGTTGCGCCAAGCCCAAGTTAAACCCATTGTATTTATTTCGGCATGTCCGTTCTCTATCGCCGTATTCATCAAGTGCACTGTAGTCTCGGGGTTGATTTCTTCCCCTTCGACCGAAGATCCCAAATTGGCCAATGCATCGGCTTCGCTGTTCTGCTCCCTCAGTACATGCTGCATGGTCCATTCTTTAAACTGGTGTAGTATCACTTGGATTTTTTCCAGATACCTCTGCATCCGTTCGTCCTTGACCTCGAAGACGCCGTTCACCTGGTTTACGACAAAGAGAGAATCGCACTTCGCTTCGATTATTTCGACCCCCCTACTCCAGGCTAATTCCAAACCTGCAATCATAGCCTCAAACTCGGCTTCATTGTTAGTCAATTTAACAGTTCTAATGGATTGTCGAACGGCATCCCCGGCCGGGGTTCTAAGGACGATTCCTAGCCCGGAACCTTTGAGGTTCGAGGCTCCGTCCGTGTGTAGCGACCAAATACCCGAGGCTTTCCCCGAGGTTAGCAGAAGTTCTTTCTCAACCTCGGGGACCATAGCCGGGGTGAAATCCGCCACAAAATCGGCCAAGATCTGGGACTTGATGGTCGTTCGAGGTTTGTATTCGATATCATATCCGCTAATTTCTACGGCCCATTTAGTTAGTCTACCCGATAATTCCGGTTTGTGCATGATGTTTTTTAGGGGGTAAGTAGTCACTACACATATCAGATGACATTGAAAGTAGGGCTTGAGTTTTCTAGAAGCGCTTACCAATGCCAATGCCAATTTTTCCAAGTGGGGATAACGGTTCTCCGCATCCCCCACAGTTCTACTTACATAATAAATAGGGAATTGCGTACCTGATTCTTCTCGGACCAAAACGCCACTTACCGCTACCTCGGAGACAGCAAGGTAGAGAAAAAGCTACTCGTCCGCTTTTGGTGTGTGCAACAGCGGTGGGCTGGAAAAGTATCTTTTTAATTCTTGTAAAACTCTTTGACACTCCGGTGTCCAAACGAAGTCGTTCTTCTTCCTCATTAAGGAGAAGAAGCGGTGACTCTTGTCCGAGGACCTCGATCTGAAACGACTCAGCGTCGCTATCCTTCCGGTGAGCCTCTACACTCCTTTGACGTTATTCACTACCTCGATATCCTTGATGGCCTTGATCTTGTCCGGGTTGATTTCAATCCCCTAGTTTGACACCATGAAACCCAAAAATTTACCGGACCGGACACCGAAGGCACATTTTTCCGGGTTGAGCTTCATGTTATACTTGCGAAGTACATCGAAGGTTTCCTGCAAATGCTTTAAATGGTCCTCTGTTTCCAGGGACTTGACCATTATGTCGTCAATATAAACTTCTATTGTTTTCCCTATTTGTTCTTCGAACATCCCATTAACTAGGCGTTGGTAAGTTGCACCGGCATTTTTTAATCCAAAAGGCATGACATTATAACAGTAAGTCCCATATCGGGTAATAAAGGATGTTTTCTCTTGATCCTCCGGATGCATCCGGATTTGGTTATACCCGGAGTAGGCATCGAGGAAACTTAACATCTTATGCCCAGCCGTCGCATCGATCATTCTATCGATGTGAGGCAACGGAAATGAATCCTTCGGGTATGCTTTGTTTAGATCCTTATAATCAACGCACATTCGAAATTTATTACCTTTTTTCGGCACCACCACTACGTTAGCTAGCTAATCCGGGTATTTTACCTCCCGGATAGAACCTATTTTTAAAAGCTTCGTTACCTCGTCCTTTACGAATGCATTGCCTCTGCCATGGGCCTTCTCTTCTGCTTAACCGGGGGAAACCTCCCGTCTAAGCTGAGCTTGTGAGTTGTTACTTCCGGTGGAACACCTGTCATATCTATATGGGACCATGCGAACCAATCGGCATTAGCTCGAAGAAATTCAATTAACTTGTTCCTGAGCTCCGAGGTTAACCCCGTGCCCAGGTATACCTTTCTATCCGGTAGATATTCAAACAAGATGATCTGCTCCAGCTCCTCTATTGTCGACTTGGTTGCATCCGAATCATCCGGCATGACGAATGATCTGGGTACGCCGAAATCATCCTCTTCATACCCCGGATCCAACCCCGTATGCTTTGATTGCTATTTGGTGTCCTTTTCCCTAGTTAAATCTTCTTCTTTTTTATCCGATTTTTTGGGCTGAGGTGTCGCTTCCTCGACTGCGAACATCTCTCTTGCAGCGGGTTATTCCCCTCGGATGGTTTTATCCCCTCCGAGGTCGGGAATTTCAGCAGCTGATGCAATGTCGACGGCACGACCCTCATGCTATGTATCCAGGGTCTACCCAGTAATTCATTATACTTCATATCTCATTCGATCACTTAGAATACTGTTTGTTGGATAGTGCCATCGATGTTTACCGGCAATGAAATCTCCCCCTCTGTGGTTTCGCTCGCCATGTTGAACCCGCTGAGCACCCGGGCTACCGGTACGATCTGATCGAGTAGCCTTAGTTGTTCGACCACTCTTCACCGGATAATGTTGGCCGAGCTACCTAGGTCAATCAAAATACGTTTGACCTGAGTTTTAAAAATAAGTATAGATATTACCAATGCATCATTATGCGGTTGAATGATGCCTTCCGCATCCTCGTTGCTGAAAGAGATAGAACCCTCGGGTAAACAATCCCGACTGCGCTTCTCGCACAACCTTGGCCCGCTTCATCACCGGCCCTTGTGGTGTATCGGTACCCCCGATTATCATGTTGATTTTGTGCTGAGGTTCTACGGGTTTGGGCCGTTTATGAGTCTCCCTTTCTTTGGAGTGACCTTTGGCTCGTTCACTTAACAATTCTCGGAGATGGTCATTCTTTAGTAACCGAGCCACCTCCTCTCTTAGCTGGCGACAGTCCTCAGTTCTGTGCCCATGGGTTCCATGATATTCACACATCACGTTCGGGTCTCGTTGGCCCGGGTCTGACCTTAGTGATCTCGGCCATCTTACATCTGCGATGCGGCCAATGGCCGAGACGAGGCCCGAAGTATTGACATTGAAGTTGTACTCCGATATCCTCGGCAAGTCTTTGTTGCCGGCCGAGCTTCCTGCATCGCTCCTGAATGAGAGACCTCGACTGTTCGATGGGCGCTTAACCCGTTTATTACCTCGACCAGAGAAATGACTCGGGCCAACCCTTGATTTTGCCGACCTGAAGCTTGGTTTCTCCGAATGAGAGTATGACCGATACCTTTCCCTCGATGATCTGGCCTCCGGTTCGTAATTCTTCCTTGGTCTCTCCGAACTTTTGTTCATATTTACGGGCCCCGGGGGAAGCTCGAGTTGGTCATCCTTCACTCGAATCTTTGACTCGTATCGGTTATGGACATCCGCCCAAGTCACAGCCTCGTATTCCAGCAAGCTTTTCTTTAATTTGAACGAAGCCGTCGAGCTCCGAGGATTGAACCCCTTTGTGAAAGCTTGTGCAGCCCACTCCTCCGGAACCGGAGGGAGCTCCATTCGTTCCCTTTGGAATCGGTTGACAAATTCACGTAGTAACTCGTCGTCTCTTTGAGCTATACGGAAAATATCTGCCTTACGGGCCTGCACTTTTTTGGCACCGGCGTGAGCCTTTACGAAAGCATCGGCGAGCATTTCGAAAGAAGTGATCGAATGCTCGGGCAGATGGTCGTACCAAGTCAACGCTCCTTTTGTCAAAGTTTCCCCGAACTTTTTCAGCAACATGGATTCAATTTCATCTTCTTCCATAGCATTGCCTTTTATAGCGTAGGTGTATGAGGTCACGTGTTCGTGAGGGTCCGTTGTGCCGTCATATTTCTGGATATCCGGCATTTTGAACCTCTTCGGGATCAATTTCGGAGCTGCACTCGGAGGAAAAGGCCTTTGGATGTACCTCTTCGAATCCGGCCCTTTCAGAATAGGTGGAGCCCCCGGTATTTGGTCCACCCGAGAGTTATATGTTTCAACCCTCTTTTCGGTTGAGTCTACTCGATTTGCCAACGTTTCGAGCATTCTCAGTACCTTGGTGGATGAACTAGCTCTTGACCCATTGCTCTCAACCATCCGTGCCTCCTCCCTTCTGGGTTCAGCAACACCCTTCGTATTCTCCGGAGTCGTTTTATCACTTCTGTTTTGCAATTGGGCTATTGCGATTCCTTGTTCGGCAGTCGCTGCTCTCTATTCCTGCAACATTTCAAAAATTAAACGTAAGTCAATATTATCACCCAGGGTATCCGGTACTTTTCGGCCCTGAGTCCGGGACAAAGTAATTGAATTGTGAGTATCTAAAGGATCGGGTGCCGGAGGGGCGGCATTCTCCTGATTCACGGTGTTTTGCCGGTTAAGGCCCTCCCTCGAATTAACGGGGTTCGGGTCAGCAGGATTTGGTAATCCTCGTGGTCCACTGTCTTCATTTTCGGCCACGATTTCGTTGTTGTTGACGTGACCAGATTGTCCACTGTTAGCCATTTGGTCCGTTTTCACAGAGAACAGATTTTTTCGATTCTAACGGGTAAGAGATGAGTAAGATCAAAGACCACTATTATCCTAGCCCCACGGTGGGCGCCAAACTGTTTACCCCAAATTTGGATAATCAATTAAATTTATGAGTGAGGTATAGGATATGTGGTTGAACTTTAATCTATTTTGATTGAGAAAGAATGGTTTAAGATGAGCTATGAGTAATTTGAATAGTGATTGATGGCTTGTAATAATGCGTGTATTAGATAATATATGGTATTGCTTTATTGAACAAATTTAAGAACAACACAATAAATCCGGACCAAAATCAGATAATAAGTGGGAGAGATTTATATATTCTTGCTATTACAAATGTTCTAGAACTCAAGAAGCCAACCCCTAAAAGTAGAGTAATGACCCCTATTTATAGTTTTGCCTCATGGGCTTCATACAACATAAGGCCCTAAAGAATAAAGAAAAACCCTAAAATGGATAAGGTTGGTCGTACGGTCTGACACCCGTACGATTGGCAGTACAATGCGGCAGAACGGTATTGACGCGTGGCAATTGTGTAACGGATCAACCAGACCAACGGCCACGATCAACTCGGCTATGGAGAAACCGGATCAAATGATGTTCTTCCCTTTCTTCGGTTCAAGCACTCCCCCGGTCCAGAAAGAGTCTTCGTGCACGTGCTTGTCCCTTTCTTCCCTCGATCTCCGATCTTACCGGTTTAACATATATCCGATTTTTACTGTATACAGATTTAAGTAAATTTCATCCGAAAACTACCAACTACACAAAATAAAAACATCAAAATTAGGTTTAGTTGAGAAGATGGAATTTGTTATAAATGAAACACATTTTCTTTTATTAACAACACAAATCATTAGTTGGAACACCTCTTCCGTCTTGCAACACAAATTTCAAAAAATTTGTGCTGTTTAATTCAAGGCATGGAAAGCGTGAACCTCTTTCAAAATACGCTCAGAATAATAATATGAACTTTCAAAATACCCGCAAAATAAAAGGAGTACCATTTAATTTAGAATTTTGTTTCCACTCATACTAAGATGTATGTATGTAATCCAAAATTCAAAATGGATATGACCCCTCTAAAATAGCCATTTTCAATCATCTGTAGCACAAATAAACATCTCAACTACTTTATTTTGTACACTATCAGTTATTTCAGCAATAACATTCAAAAATATTGAGTTTTTATTATCAAACACTCGTCTTATCCGTATAATTATAGAAATTTTCCTTTGTATTCAATGAAAATATTCACAAGCTTTTTTTTTTTTTTTCAAAAAAGGATATCAAACGTTTTTCAATGAATAAGTGGTTTCCTCGTTCTAAATCAAAATATTGAATTCAGTGATGTATTATTCTTTTTTTCTAAATTTAAATTATACACTTAGTAAGCTATTATAAGCATGTTATTTTTCGGATTAACATGTAAGAAACAACGGTAGAGCTCTCATTCTCTTTTTTTCAGCGAAATAACTACTAAATTCTTATGATGGCCGAGTCGTTCTTCTCTTCCTTTCTATTGCTTTTGGTTTTTTCTTTTACCACGAAAGTAAAAAGAAACAAATCTTCAAGTATTATGAATGAAAATGGATAAAATTGAGAATGTTGGGGGAAAATTAGAATGTTACGTGGTACGAATTTACTTCACCCATTTGAAGGAAATTTAAAGAGTTACGAGGGTAAGGACACTTGGAAGAAAACCAATTAAGACGCAGAAACTTTTTAAGAGAAACAGATTGAAGAGAGTAAATGGAGGCCAAGAGAAGGAAAAAACTCATATAATTGAGAAGTCATATCAGTGATATGTCTTAATTTGATAACAATAGGAAAAAATCACTACTCAATGTAACTGAAAATTATAAGCATAAATATATAAATTTTTCAGTAACTCGATACTATTAGAAGAAAATCATTACACAATGTTACTTCAACTTATGGAGCATAAATCTAGAGATGATAAAATCAAAGACCATTAAGAGTTGTATAATACGATACATTACTTGGATCTTTTGCCTCATTGAGAATTTGCAAAGGATGGCAAAGTTTGAAGTTCTTGACCTGCACTTCTTCACATATTAGATGTGTTATACGTTTAGTGCACCCTCACTAATCATCACTAATCACTATTAACAAAATGCTACGGCATACAACAAAAATACACAACCACGCGTACACACTCAAAGAATTGCAAGGGCCATAAGTTGAATTTTAATTTGTTGTAAAGCACATAATAAATAATAGAGAAGCAAAAGCCTACTTCATCCAGGTGGATGATGTATAAAATGGAATTTGGAATCAGCCACTTGGACGAATCCGGAGCCTAAAGGGTATAAAAATACACGGTATTTACCAAAATGGAATGACCAAATATTTATATACCAAAAGGGGTATATCGTGGACTGATCCACGATATACCCCCAAAAAAATTTTCTGTTGTCAGACCAATTCAACGAAAAAAAATTATTGTATAACGTGGACTGATCCACATTATACAATATAAATTGTATAACGTGGATCAATCCAAGTTATACAATTATAACTTGTATAACGTGGACTGATCCATGTTATACAATTTATATTGTATAACGTGGATCAGTCCACGTTATACAAGTTATATTGTTAACGTGGACTGATCCGAATTCTTACTCACTCATTCTGCCCTAAAATTTTTCATTCTCTTCCGCCGCTTCCTCCACTTCCTCCATTGCAAAAATTTACAGAACCTCTACCTCTCCATCTCTTTCTCCTTTTCCTTCTCCTCCATTTATTTTCTTTTTAAACCCTACATTACAATTTAATTTTTTAAGCAACTTCTTCATCTTTATCTTTTATTGCTATTTAAATTAAGGTATTTTTTCTAACTCATATAATATTGTATATTTATAGTAGATGTAGATCTATTTGTCTTATATATCTTAATTGTTATTTTTTATTTGTGTTATTTTAATACGTTTGTGTTATTTGTGTTATTTTAATTTGAACTTAAAATATGATTGTTAGAAGCATTATTATATAAAAGGTCTGATTTGTTTAGTACCACTTTTGAAGAAATTTGTTGTTATGTTGCTGTTATTTTTGTGGATTGTTATATAAAAGATCTGAATAACTAAACAATATATTTTGTTATGGATTGTTATGTTGCTGTTATTTTTGTTATTTTTGTGGATATTTGTAAAACGTGGACTGATCGACGTTATACAAAATATATTGTATAACGTGGATCAGTCCACGTTTTACAATATATAATTGTGAAACGTGGACAATTCCACATTATTCAATATATTTTGTTATGGATTGTTATATAATATATTTTGTTATGGATTGCTATACAATATATTTCATTGTACCTTTAATGTGATATTTATATAGCCAGAAAAGTGAAACTTAATTGATGCCTCAGTAGGCCAAAACAAAAATACTTAAAATGTCATGATAATGCTTTATTATATGGGACAGTCTAAGTGGGTGGACAATTATTTTGTCTATACCTTATAGGTATTAATGTGGTCCACTATCAGTGGTGTCTAAATAAGGCGTATGGAAGTTGGCTTTATTTAGCCAGTGCATATTTGTTCTGCTAAAATTGGAATAATATATTTTTTTTAATAGTGAGTTACTCCAAATAGCTTGATCTGGACTTCATTTTTTTTTATATAAGGTATGGAGTTTCCACGGGTACGCGTACATCCGGGGCCAGAAGTGTACGATGTGTTAACACTCCAGGAGAAGCATCGATCAGAGGCTGTGTGGGACGGTTCCTTGAGAGGACCGACCGGATGCCTGTTTCCTCGCCGCGCGGATACCGAATTTTGGAAGCACGTGAGGCGTCATCCTTTTCATCCTCGCATCCTTGACTACTTTGGCCTGTGTGGATTTAGGGGAGTAGTAGAGGTAGGATGTGTATCATATGATTGGGCAGTCATCACTGCACTTATAGAGAGATGGCGTCCTGAGACGCACACCTTTCATCTGCGTACAGGTGAGGCGACCATCACATTACAAGATATTGAGGTCATGTTTGGCTTGGTTGTTGATGGTAATCCCTTGAATAATTTTAATGCTAGATATATAGATATTGGTGGGTGGCAACAATTGATCCATGAGCTTACTGGTTGGGCACCCGGTAAATAAGAATCCTAGCTCCTGACATTATCATCATCTTAGTCCCACATCACACACACACACAATTTGACATTAGCATTTTTTCTTGCTTTTCTTATCATGATATTACTGTTGACATCAGTTTTACTCGATAACATCATCTGTTTATCGAAAAAGTAGTATCATTCAAGTAAACTGAGCATCAAGTTGACACCAATATATAGTTGTGATATCATACACTAACAAAATCATGACAACAAAATGACTCACCAACCTTGAGAGAACACATAAAACTTGAATTGAAATTGTTGAAGCAAACAAATCTAGAACTCAGAAAGGAGAGACCGTTTGATATCTCGGGTAGAAGATTGGACCTTTATATACAATTTTAAATTTGATCTGATTGGTCGAGTAGCTGATTAGAAAGAAAAGATAAATCACAAATTAAAATTTAAACACGTTTTAAAACTCATACTTTATGTGTAATTAATTTGTATTCCGTTACCAAAGTCTCTTCCTCTTGCCATACACTTATGATAGAAATTATGGTCATGCATTGAGAGTCTTAACTCACGATTAGTGGCATGTTAAATTATAGATAATTATTTAAGAGCTTTAAAATCCAATTAATATGAAAGAAACTTTTCAGCATTAAACAATGATTAAAAAGGAAAAAAAATAGAAAAAAGGCAAAAAAAAAGGAGAAAAAAGATAAATCGATTTCTAGGCCACAGAGAGGTGCTACATCACTTTGTCTATATCTAGCTTTATATTATATATAGATATTGATATAGATTAGCTAAACAAGTTTTAACATGTAAACCAATACCAAAATTTATATTATTCTATACCTCAAACCGAACGAGCCTTAAACGCAAAATAGAAGGCTATTTATAAATATCCAATCATAATCCAACACAATAATAAGTATGCTGGGGATATTGAAATGGTAAAAGAATAACAAATTTGAAGAATTGTCCAAAGCAAGGGGGATGAACCTGAATTTTCTATTATAAAATTAGAACGTGTCAGGAATAAAAGAAAAGGATGGCAATACTGCGCGTGAGGAGAAAACAGAGCAATTGTGTGAGTTTCGTTGGGTCTCACGTGAGGGTATTACGGTAAATTAACTATAACATATACAAGATGAGATGTGTCGGTTCTGAAACGGTATTAGTATTAAAAATATGCATCAGATTCGAAAAGCAGATAGCAGTTTAAGGGTCTGTTTGGCCATGGAATTTAGACTTCAAATTTGAAGTTTTGATTTTTATGTATGACTTAAACAAAATTTTAATTTTAATTGATTTCAAATTCAAATTCACCTGAATTGTAAAATTTCAATTCCATGTTTGTGATTTTAATTTTATTTAAAATATTAAATTTTTTGAACCAGTCTCTCTATCTCCTAAGATAGAGATAAAGTCTGCGTACACTACCCTCTCCAGACTCTACCTATGTAATTAAACTAGATTTGTTGTTGGTGTTAGAATTTTAAACTTGATTCATAAGTTTATATCATGTAAAAAGAGCCTCATATTATACATTTTGCCAAAAAAAAAAGGACTCATCCTTGATGTAGAAAAAATTGGCCGTACACCTACTTAGACTGCAAAGAGGGCGACATTAGAACAGAAACATTGAATCACAGCCCGTTCTAAATGCTTAGTCGTTTAAGAGGACATTTTCTTCAACTTGCATAATCAATGGCTTAAAGTCATTTTTTTGCGCGGATTCTCCTTCAAAGGCACTGGTATTTAATTTTTACCCTTTGCCTAAAAATTTATGAGTTTTGAATTCGAACTCCGCTCATCAAAAAATTAAAAAAATATCACAAGACAGAATTTTGGATTCGCAAGGCAGAATTTTGAATTCGCAAGGCAGACTTAAAGCATAGTTTACCTTATGCCTGAAGGCAAACTCTGCCTTATTGCTACCTTAAAGCAAACTCTGCGTTATAAGGCAAAGTTTGCTACCTTAAAGCAAATTCTGCGTTATAAGGTAGCAAACTCTGCCTTAAGGGAGAGTTTTGCCTACCTTAAGATAGAGTTTTGCAGGTAAATTCTGCCTTGCAAATTTTTTAAAATTTTTGACTCAGCGGTAGTTCGAACCCAAAACCCATAAGTTTTTAGGCGAAGGGCAAATATTAAAGACCAGCAATTTGAGGGACAAAAATAAAAAATCACTCCCGAATAAGGACAATCATGCAAATTGCCCGCTTTTTTAACTATACTAGTCTCTTGACACGCGCGTTGCACGTTTATGCCAAATCAAGTAGTATGTACATGATTTTGTCGAGTAATTTCAATGTATTAAAGTAAATCTTTGACTAAATAATTATACATGAAATTTTATATTAGATTGTTGAGAAAATATATGAATGAAGAAGAAAACAGATATTTTGAGGCTTGTAACATGTACAAAACGTTTTAAATCTTTATACTAAAATAAAGGCCTTTATATCATACCTCAAAATAATAAAAATTTCAAATATAGATATACTTCCTATTAAAGGCCTTTATATCATACCTCAACTTAAAAGTAATTTTTCACATTATTTCTTGCATGTATCTACAATATTTATATTAGTTAATAGATTTCAATTTAGGAATGGAACAACAAAGTTAATTAACATTAATTAATTTATTCCTAAACACAACAACCATGCATTTGAAAATTATCACAAGGTAGGTCATTTATCCTAAAGCTTATGAGATCAAGATTCATAAAATGAAATATACAGATTATAAATAAGTGAAGGTAAGAAAGTAAAATAATTGATTTTATTATCACTTTCTCCTTTATCCATCACTTTAACTTTGATGTCATCTCTTTGCCCGCGCGAGATTCATACGCTGATGTCAAATGTTCTATCCAAGTCAATTCTTGCACTTTTACTTCTCAATTCCAAGGAGATGCACTCTCTATAAAGAAAATAATGTAGTAATAAGCGCTCTTAACTACATGCTCCTTTTAGAGAAATATGATACGCTTCTTTTATTGAAATAAATAACGAGAACAACATATCACACTTGTCTCCGGCTCTGCAAATAGAATTTGTAATATCAATAATAAAAATTGCAACACTTTGAAGAGAAGTATATTTTTCAAACTTCAAACAACACTTGACTTCACTTTGTATGGGTTAATGGGTTTTTTCCAAATTAAATAAGGTATTTAGGTTATAAAGAGGATATTTAGGTAATTCAATTTTTCAATTTTGGGATTAACATTTTAGTATAAAATATAGATATATACAGAAACTTGTAATGGTAAATCAAAAGATGATTTTTAAGCAAGGGAAAGGTGATACAAACTCGATTAATTGTACATCATTAGAAATTAAAACAGTGCCCAAAGTAGAAAAAAATACTACTACAAATACTACTACTAAAGAAATTTCTTTTTTTTTCTTTGTGGTTTAAATTTTGATTGTCTCTCTTCGTAAGTTCAGACGATATCTAATCACTTGTACCTCAACAATATTTAAATCACTATATAGATGACGATTCACGTTGATTGTTCACGTAAAGTTGTATTTTATTCTTTTAAGTATAATTATTTACTCAAAATTTTATTTTAATGACAATGATATACTATTAGTTTGCAATATTGTGTATTACAAGACTCGAGGAGGGAGCATGAAAGAGATAACTTCTCTACAAGACGAATAATTTTGAAATCAAAACCACCTACCTTAATAAAGTTGCAGTACATGAAGAGCAAATTATCTCATCTGATATTACAATCACAAGTGACACATGTTTTAAAATAGCGACAGGTAATATAATTAGAGACATAAACAGAATAAAGCAACTCTTTATGTAGAGCAGGTTTGGAGAAGGCGTCTAACATCAACAATTCGTGACAAACACGATAAGCAAAGGCGTGAAAACCTATCAAGTCACTAAAATGAGGCTACACAATCTATCAACCGTAAATGGTAAAGATACAAAATCTAATTATTGAAGTGACAAAAAAGAACTCGAGACTTTCTCTCTCTACGACAACGGCTATCTTCCCCAACTTTAGGCGTCTGAATCTCACTCTCCGGCCCTATAGGGACGCCGGAGATGCCAGAATCGGCGCGTCTCAACCAACCAGCAACAATAAACACTACTCCGACTATAGCTACAGACCAATTTACCTCTAATTCCAACTATGCAAGGGCGATTCAAAACGCTAAAGCTCCTATCTTGAAACAAAATCGATTGGGTAACCGAGAAATTAGCGCCAAATACACCACTCATAATAGAGTACCAGCTGTGCTATTCAACAATGAGGAATATTACGATGTAATGTCTGATGAATGCAAATTTACTTTGGTTGGGAAATTTATTCGATCCAGACCTCAAATAAAAAAGCTACGAGCAAGGTTTGCAGAGATAATCACTGTTAGAGGTAAAGTTACAATTGGTGTTTATGATTATCGTACAGTATTTCTCGATTTCTCAAATGAGGATGATTTTAAGACAGTTTGGTATAGGCGCTCCATTGAAATTGATGAACAAGTTATGTGGTTAGAAAAGTGGACGCCGGAGTTCAAACCTCATGAGGATTCTCCGATAGTTCCTGTTTGGGTTCTATTACCTGGTTTTCCCTTTCATTTACATTCATGGAATTATGTAAAACAAATTGTAGCCCCGATAGGAACCCCTCTTATCATGGATCCTGCCACTGAAAATAGGACCAGGCCGAGTATGGCAAAAGTGAGAGTTGGGGTGAATCTCACCAAGACTAAAATTAACTCTATCTTCATTGGTACTGAAAATGAAAATTGCCCTCGCAAAGGATTCTATCAGAAGCTTGAATATGAGAATGCCCCCAAATTTTGTACTCATTGCAAGATACTGGGGCATTCAATAATCCAATGTAGAGGGGTTGAAAAGAAAAAGGAAAGGGATCAGATGTTAGCAGCGGAAGGACAAACCAGGCAGAATCAGTCCTAAAAAAGGGAAATACAACAACAAAAAACGAATACTGAAAAGAATCAGCAGAACAATGATGGACATGATACCATCGAAAGTGAAAACGCCCCAAATACCTCAAATTTGGCTAAAACTGAACAGGATGAGGATGGTTTTATAGAAGTTACCAGGAGGAGGAATAAGAAAGTATTAAATATTACCAACACCCGGAATAGAAATGATCACGCTAGAGGAATTGGGAAAAAGGCTACTCAAAACAAAATAGAGAACAGTGGTAAGCATCAGGAAGATGACCAGGAAAAGGCCAATCAACCCAATGCTACTAAACAAATCAAGCAGGTGAAACAGAGGACAACTCAAATTAATCAACAAGCTAATTCTCAGTTCGAGGGGCAGGGGATTAAAATCATAAAAACCAGTGGAAAAAAGACTGAGCTGCCAGGCGACCAAATTGCCACTGGAAACAGCAAGCATGGTATTGAAATAAATTCTGGTGGGGCGCAAAAACATGAAGAAGAAAACAAACAATATGACATCAAAGGGGCAGGAGCTAAAGGCCAAAAAAAGAAGCAACAGAAAAAAAGAAAAAAAAAGTTACTGCTGCGAGATTTCTCAAAAACATGTTATGGGTAAAACAGAAACCGAGAACTGGTAATGCTCAAGAACTCTTCGAAGAATCTGATAAACTTATAGAGGGAAACAAGCGGACAGAAGAGCAACACCAGAACAGTATGGAAATCAATCAAGGTTTAGAAGCGAATGAAACAGCCGATAGTCAGGGCAGCAGTTCAAGAGGAATACAAAAGGATCATATGTCTCCTAAAACAGCAGATACTGTATGTTTACAGCTAAAAGGAGGCAGGATAGAAATTGATTTGGGTAACATAGAGTTCATTCCTCCTGAAAATAGACAAGGCACTTTTCTAGAAAATAACTCGGATTAGGAGTATTGCTATGATACCAGTGAAGAACAAATTGCCGAAATATCTTCGGACGAGGAAGTTGCTGATAGTTTCTTAGACGTCTCCGAAGAAGGAGAAGCACAAATCCTTGACAGTTTATTTGAAGTCTTTGCTCCAACTCCAAAAGAAAGCAAGGACCCTATCACACAAGAAAGAGAACAAGCAATGTTACAACAAGGTTTGTCTCCAAGAAGTAACAAAAACAAGAAAGGTAGGAAGAATAAAAAGGGAAACAAAAATAATGTTTCAGAAAAACCAGAAAAATCTGAGAAGGTTGTCTTATCCCCCAAAATTCCTTTATGAATAAGTACATAATTTGGAATATTAGAGGGATAACCTCCAAGGGTGCTCTGGACAAACTCACTAAGATTGTCCGACTTCATAAAATTGATTTTATTACTTTACAAGAACCTTTTCATACAAGTAACAAAATAGAGAAGTTTAGGAGAAGGATGGGGTTTGATCATGCCATCTCCAACTCTCATAGTAAAATTTGGATATTCTGTAATTCTAACTTTGTTTGCTCAATAGTTTCCAAAACTAGACAACAGGTCACCTTGCAAGTTCACTTACAGGGCAGCACAGATAATTTCTGGATAACAACTGTTTATGCTAGATCTAAAGCAAACAAAAGGAGGTATCTTTGGCAGAAGTTAAGAGACTTGAATTCCATCATTGATGGCCCATGGGCCATCGGAGGTGATTTTAACTCTATAATGGAAGCCGAAGAAAAGAAAGGGGGTATTCCTTTTAGATTAAGTACTTGTTTAGATTTTATAAATTGTATGGATGATTGTGGTATAACAGATGCTGGTTTTGTAGGTAATATTCATACTTGCTGTAATGGGAGAGGAGGTATGGAGAGAATTCATATGATATTAGACAGGTTGCTACACAATGAAGAATGGTGTACTAAATTCCCAAACATCAATGTGGAGCACTTATCTAAAACTGGTTCTGATCACAATCTACTACTTGTCAATTGCTCTGATGATAACCAACAAGTAATTAAATACTTTAAATTTCTTAATTTTTGGACTGACCAAAAAGATTTTCTTCCTTTGGTTAAAACAGTATGGGAAACAGAAGTATATGGCAACCCTATGTGGAGATTACAACAAAAGCTGAAAACTTTGGCTAGGGAACTTAGTAAGTGGTCCAGAAACAATATTGGTGATGTGTTTGAAAATGTCAAGAAATTTGAGAAGGAAGTGTCAGAAGCAGAAACTGCTTATTTAAACTCTGATGCTGATACTGATAGAATGTTGCTTAATAAGACTAAAGCTGAATACATCAAATGGTTGAAGATGGAAGATTCTATTTTAAGCAAAAAGCAAGAATCAAATGGGCAGAAGAAAGGGACTCCAATACGAAGTACTTTCACAGTACTATCAAGGCTAGGAGAAGAAGATCCCAAATTTATAAGATTAAAGATCGACATGGTCAATGGGTTGAAGGGAATGCAAATATCTCCAAAGCCGCAATTGATCATTTCAGTGAAATTTTCACTGGGAATTCAAGGGATATGAATTTGGACTTTATTAGAGGATGTGACAATCTGGTCAGTACTGAGGACAACCACCTTTTAACAAGATATCCTGCAACAGAAGAGATTAAGATGGCAATAGATTCTATGGACCCTAACAGTTGTGCAGGACCAAATGGATTTAATGGTCATTTTTTTCAACACTGCTGGGACATCATCAAAAGAGAGGTAATATCCTCTGTTCTTTCATGGTTCTGAACTCACCAAGTTCTATACTCACTCTTGTTTGACTCTGATTCCTAAGGTTACTTCACCAGATTGTTTCTCTAAGCTTAGACCTATCAGTTTTAGTAATTTTTCAAACAAAATACTGGCAAAAATTCTTGCTTTAAGGATTAACAATATTTTGCCTAAGATTATATCTTAGAATCAATCTGGTTTTGTGAAAGGTAGCAAATTACCGAGAATATTCTCTTAACACAAGAGATCACTCATGGGTTTAGACCCAACCCGGATAGCTGCAATGTTGTTTTTAAATTAGATATGTCCAAAGCTTATGGTAAATTGTCTTGGAATTTCCTTATTTCTGTTCTTAGAAAGATGGGATTTGATGAGTTTTTTATCAAGATAGTTTATAGATTGATTTCTAACAACTAGTATTCTGTCATGATAAATGGTGTTAGATATGGTTTCTTTAAATCTTCTAGAGGCTTAAAATAGGGAGACCCCCTATCTCCTGCTCTTTTTATTATTGCTGTTGAAACTCTCTCAAGAGCCTTGAATCATCTTAATCAAAATGATAAGTTCATTAATTTTTCCATGTATAAAACAGGGCCCCAAATTAATCACCTTAGCTGTGCTGATGACTTTGTACTTTTCACTTCCGCGGATAAATTTTCTATTAAGCTCATGATGAATCTGCTAGGGTTGTATCAAAATGATTTTGGACAGGAGATTAACAATGATAAGACCTTCTTTATCACCCATAGTAAGACCAACAGGATTTATAACAAGAGGATAAGAAGGTGGACTGGTTACAAACAATCTTCTTTCCCCTTCACTTATTTAGGTTGTCCTATATACAGTGGTAGGAAGAGAATCTCTTATTTTTCTGATATTTCCAAAAAGGTTCTTAATAAGATTGCAGGTTGGCAAGGAAGATTCTTATCCCCTGGAGGTAAGGCCACCATTATTAAGCATGTCCTACAATCTCAATCCTTACATATATTTGTTGCTTTAATGCCACCTGTTACATCACTCTATGAGATTGAAATGCAGTTTGGCAATTTCTTTTGGGGAGAGAAAGACGGGAAAATTAGTTATCACTGGTCCTCCTGGGATAACATGAGTTATCCTACCAAAGAAGGGGGCTTGGGTTCAAGAGTTTACTTGACATCTATCATACTTTTGCTGCTAAAAGATGGTGGAGATTGAGAACAGAACCTTCTTTGTGGGCACAATTCATTAGAGCAAAGTATTGCCAAAGAAGCAATCTCAACTCTAAGATAATTGCTCCAAAGGACTCGCCTGCCTAGCAATACTTACTTCATATCAGAGATAAAATTGAGGCCAACATTAGTTGGAACATTAATTCTGGTAATATATTTTTTTTGGTGGGATAACTGGACTCAACATGGGTCTCTATATCAAATGCTAAATCCTACTGTCAAGCCAGGTAATGTTAAAGTTAACAATTTCTTAGTGAATCAGCAATGGGAGATGGATGATAATCCTTTTTCCGTATCAAGGGATACTTTGAATTTGATCAAGAGTATTCCCATTGGTAAAGAAAATGAAAAGGACCAGGCTATTTGGAATTTGAATAGCAATGGCCTTTTTACATGTTCCAGTGCTTTCGAATTACCTAGAAATAAACAAGTAACTCCTCCTATCTATAATTACATCTGGATACAAGAAATTCCTTTCAAGGTTTCCTTCTTCATGTGGAAGCTCTTAAAGAAAAATCTCCCTCTGGATGCTAATCTTTCAAGATTTAACATTGACAAAGGTGCTAGTTGTTGTTGCAGGACTGCATGTGTGCAAATTGGTAATCATATTTTTGCACAAAGTGAGCTAGCAAAACAAGCATGGCAAATCATTATCAGACCTCTGGGGATCAGCATTACTGGCTCTACAGTTCAAATAGTCTTTGGCAGTGGTGGAGACAAAAGCCAAGAAATATTGTTCACAAATTCCTCCTACTTATCATTCCAATGATAGTATGCTGGGAAATTTGGAGAGCAAGGTGCATTAAGAAATTTGAATTAAAAAATATTACTGCTTCTAATATATGTTTTCAATCTTTATTTCAGATCAAGGTGGCAATCAGAAAGAAATTCAAATCCATAGACTACACCTGGAACTGGAGCAAAGTTTGTTTACAAGCAGAAAATTTCAAAGCAGTGATAACAAGTAAGATGATCAGGTGGATCAAACCAACAGGTAATACATGGAAGCTCAACACGGATGGAAGCTACATGGAAAATCAAAACAAAGCAGGAGCCGGCGATATTGTTAAGAACAGAATTGGGGATATGGTCATGGCCTTTGCACATCCAACCCAATTCTGCACTAACAATTATAGTGAAGCATATGCAGCTCTAGTCCGAATTTCTTAGTGTGTCAATCATCCCTTCGAAGCTCTTGAAGTAGAATTGGATTCCAAGATGGTGGTACAAATGATAGTGGGTTCCCTTAAACTTCCTTGGAGGTTACATGGCATCATAGAAAGCATTAAGTCAAAGATGGTTCATAGAAACATCTCGATAAAACATTGCTATAGAGAAGGAAATGAGGTGGCAGATGCTCTAGCTAAATACGCAACACGAATACAAGTTCCTAGAATTTTTTTGAGTGAAGGTGACTTGCCGATGGAAGCTAGAGGTCCACTCAGAATGAATAAGCTCGACCTTCCTTCCTTTAGGAGAAAAGTTAAAAAGAATTTAGGTTGGTACTTTGAACCTCCGTGAGGTGACTTAGGCGAAATGCATTAACTGATTTCAAGTTTCAATGCATTAGTATATCTTTTGTATAGTATTGAATGTAATCTTGTGTAAGGAGGTAAGGTACCATGTCCCCCTCCAATGTACTTGTATTTGGGAATCAATGGACATGGTAGGGGTCTTGCCAAACCCCCCATCACTACGATGGTGATGGATTATGGTAAAAAAAAAATATACAAAATCTATGAATTGTTAAAGACATGAAGGTTAGAACACAAACAAAGATCTGTTAAGCTATTAAAAACAAACAATTGTGAAGTCAAGTTACCGATAAAAAACCTTTTCTTAAAAAGATCTGAATTTCAAAGGGTCATGCCAAAAATAAATAAAATTATGCGAACAAATAAAAGCATCGAAAAAGATTTACTACAAAATCAAAAGAACTAAACAAAGATACCGAAAAGATATTAGATCATCAAACAAAATTATGATATTTTTAAATGTATCACAATAAGAAATACAATGGTACTAAAAATATATGCCAAATTAAATAGGCAGGTGGGAATTTAAGTCATGAAAAGAAAATTTACAAGTATTATGCAACATTTTCTTTTTCAATATTTTTGTAAGTTTGTCATATATGTTTGTTAGAGAAGATGGTTTACAGCCAGGCAGCTTTTGGATAATAGGATTAATGGTTTGATCTCCAAGCAGCAGTAATTGGCAATTAAAGGAACTCAAAAGAAGTTAGGTGTCTTTCCCGAAGGATCACATCCGTTGGTTTGGAGTTGTTTCTGGCGCATCATTTTTTCTCCAATAGTTAACTTATTAAGAAGGGTATTTAGGTAATTTAACTTTTAAGTTATTAAGTTCATGCTTTTAATATAATATAGATATAGATAGATATATTACTACTATATAGAAGCATGGGTCTCAACCCATGCTTCGTCGTCCGTTAGGCATTAAAAAAAAAAAAAGTGTGGTCCCCCATATTAAACACCAACCAATATTAAAAAATAAAAAAAGCCCAAACCAATATTAAAAAAAAAAAAAGTAAAAAAAGTGGAACCCACCATCTCCAAACTCACGGAAAAAAAAAGTGGACCCCATATTAACAAAATCAAGCAATATAAAAAAAAAAGTGAATCCCATATTAAAAAAAAAAAACAAACAATGTCAAAAAAAAATGCAGACTTTGTATTCGTAGCAAACACTAATATAATAAAGTTTTAAATACGGAGCACAAACTACAATGTTATATTAATCGTGTTTTGAACATAGTATCTCATATTGACAAAATCAAGCAATATAAAAAAAAAAGTGAATCCCATATTAAAAAAATAAACAATGTCAAAAATAAAAAGTGCAGACTTTGTATTCGTAGCAAACACAAATATAATAAAGTTTTAGATATGGAGCACAAACTACAATGTTATATTAATCATGTTTTGAACATAGTGTATATATATATATATATATATATATATATATATATATATATATATATATATATATATATATATATATTATATGCATAAAAATAGTGCAAACTAATAATGTCCAAAAGGGTGGGGCCCATACTAAACAACACCAAGCAATATAAAAAAAAATAATAAAAAAAGAAACTATATAAAGCATGGGTTTAGACCCATGCTTCGTCGTCCGTTGTCCCTTTAAAAAAAAAGGGGTGGGCCCCATACTAAATAACACCGAGCAATAAAAAAAAAAGGAAGAAAAGAAAGTGGAACTCACCATCTCCAAACTCATGGGAAAAAAAAAAGTGAACCCCATATTATCAAAATCAAGCAATATCTAAAAAAAAAAAAAAGTGAACCCCAAATTAAAAAAAAATATAATGTTAAAAAAAAGTGCAGACTTTGTATTCGTTACAAACACTAATATAATAAAGTTTTAGATACGGAGCACAAACTACAATGTTATATTAATCGTGTTTTGGACATAGTATATGTATATATATTATATGCATAAAAATAGTACAAACTAATAATGTCAAAAAAAAAAAAAATTGCACCCCATAAAGGATGGACCCCATACTAAACAACATCAACCAATATTAAAAAAAAAAAAAAAGTGGAACCCACCATCTCTAAACTCACGGTAAAAAAAGTGGACCCCATATTAACAAAATCAAGAAAAAAAAAAAGTGAACCCCATATTAAAAAAAATAATGTCAAAAAAAAAGTGCAGACTTTGTATTCATAGTAAACACTAATATAATAAAGTTTTAGATACGGAGTACAAACTACAATGTTATATATATATATATATATATATATATATATATATATATATATATATATATATATATATGCATAAAAATAGTGCAAATTAATAATGTCCAGAAAAAAAAGTGCACCCCATATTAAAAAATCAAACAATATTCATGTAATTTCCAAAGTATCTCATTAAGTCAATAATGATGGATTCATTGTCACGTGCGTATTCATAGCAAACACTAATATAATAAAGTTTTAAATACGGAGCACAAACTACAATGTTATATTAATCGTGTTTTTAACATAGTATCCCATATTTACAAAATCAAGCAATATAAAAATAAAAAAAAAGTGAATCCCATATTAAAAAAACAAACAATGTCAAAAAAAAAAAAGTGCAGACTTTGTATTCGTAGCAAACACTAATATAATAAAGTTTTAGATACGGAGCACAAATTACAATGTTATATCAATCGTGTTTTGAACATAGTATATATATATATTATATGCATAAAAATAGTGCAAACTAATAATGTCCAAAAGGGTGGGCCCCATACTAAACAACACCAAGCAATATAAAAAATAAAAATAAAAAAAAGAAGAAACTATATAAAGCATGGGTTCATGCTTCGTCGTCCGTTGTTCCTTAAAAAAAAAGAGTGGGCCCCATACTAAATAACACCGAGCAATAAAAAAAAAGTAAGAAAAAAAAGTGGAACTCACCATCTCCAAACTCATGGGAAAAAAAAGTGGACCCTATATTATCAAAATCAAGCAATATAAAAAAAAAAAGTGAACCCCGTATTAAAAAAAAAAAGTGATGGCTTTGTATTCGTAGCAAACACTAATATAATAAAGTTTTAGATACGGAGCACAAACTACAATGTTATATTAATCGTGTTTTGAACATAGTATATGTATATATATTATATGCATAAAAATAGTACAAACTAATAATGTCCAAAATAAAAAAGTGCACTCCATAAAGGGTGGACCTCATACTAAACAACATCAAGCAATATAAAAAAAAAAAAAAAAAAGTGAAACCCACCATCTCCAAACTCACTGTAAAAAAAAGTGAACCTCATATTAAAAAAAAATAATGTCAAAAAAATGTGCAGACTTTGTATTCGTAGTAAACACTAATATACTAAAGTTTTAGATACGGAGTACAAACTACAATGTTATATTAATCGTGTTTTGAACACAGTGTATATATATATATATATATATATATATATATATATATATATATATATATGCATAAAAATAGTGCAAATTAATAATGTAAAAAAAAAGTGCACTCCATATTAAAAAATCAAACAATATTAATGTAATTTCCAAATTATCTCATTAAGTCAATAATGATGGATTCATTGCCACGTGCGTATGAATCCATTGGTGGGAGCAAATGAAATTGCTTTTCTTAAAAAAGTTAAGTAGTCAAACTATACAGTTTTCTTTCTTTTTTTATATTAGCCTGAGATCTAATCTAGATATTAAACTGTTGTATTTGCTATTCCGCCATGTCATTTATTTGTTATGTTCACTAAAATAAATATACTTAAAATATTTATATTTTAAAATAAGATAGAATTTAATTACTTTTTTATTTTTATTCTTACTCTAATAAATGTGAAAAGAGATTAATGTCGAAAAAAAAAAATCAAATGAAGATCAAATAATGAATAAGGTAAATTAGTCAAATTATAATTCTAATCGACGTTTTCTTAAAAAACCATGCAAAAGACAACATGACAAGTAAAATGAGCTAAACCGAGAATCTTTACCAAAAAATAAAAAATAGTATTTCTTCGTTTAAATAGAAAATCAATTTGTACTTTGTTTCGTTTTAAACATGTAAAATTAATTTAATTATTTGAATTAGAATTATCCAAATCAAAATTTGATAAAAAATAATAAGTACTTTACACCTTTAAATTAATCGAATTAAAATTGAAAGTATCAACTGATGCTTAAATATTGCTATTATTTTATCTCAAAGAGAGAAAAATAGTTTCCTTTTAAACAAGTCTTCTCTTTTAAAAAATATTAATAAATTTGCCGATTTTGTATTCGTAGCAAACATTAATATAATAAAATTTTAGATACGGAGCACAAACTATAATGTTATATTAATCGTGTTTTGAACATAATATATATATATATATATATATAATCACTATTCAAAGACAATTACATACACATAGATGCACTATAATCTAAAGTGTTGGGCCCGTGCGCAGCACGGGCATAGGCCGTCTAGTATATTCTAACTATATAGAAGAGCCGGTTGGGCTCCTTTTTCGTCGTTCGTTGCGGGCCCCATAAATTAAAAAAAAAATTGTGGGGCCCATATATATTAAACAACAACTAAAAAAAATTGTGGGCCCCATATATATTAAACAACAACTAATATTACAAAAAAAATTGTGTACCCCACATTAAACACCAACCAAAGAAAAAAAGTGGAACCCACCACATTCAAACTCACGGGAAAAAAAAGTGGACCCCATATTAACAAAATCAAGCAATATTAAAAAGAAAAGTGAATCTCATATTAAAAAAAAAAATGTTAAAAAAAAAATGTGGGCCCCATATTAAACACCAACCAGTATTAAAAAAAAAGAGAAGAAAAAAAAGTGGAACTCACCACATCCAAACTCACGGAAAAAAAAAGTGGACCCCATATTAACAAATCAAGCAATATTAAAAAAAAAAACGAGTGAATCCCATATTAAAAAAAAAATGTTAAAAAAAAAAACTTAGAAAATCAAACAATTAAATCAATAATGATGGACTCATTGCCACATGCGTATCAACCATTAGTGGGAGCAAATGAAATTATTGTACATCAACATACTTAAAATACTTATATATTAAAATAAGATAGAATTTAATTACTTTTTCATTTTTTCCTTACTCTAATAAATGTGAAAAGAGATTAATGCCATAAAAGAAAAAATAATATTAAATAGAGATCAAATAATTAATAAGGTAAATTAGCGAAATTATAATTCTAATTGACGTTTCCTTAAAAAATCGTGTAAAAAATAACATGACAAGTAAAATGAGTTAAACAAAAAATATTTACTACAAATTAAAAAATAGAAGTTCTTCATGACCCCATATTAAACACCAACCAGTATTAAAAAAAAAAAAAAAAAAAAAAGTGGAACCCACCACATCCAAACTCACGGGAAAAAAAAGTGGACCCCATATTAACAAAATCAAGCAATATTAAAAAAAAAAAGTGAATCCCATATTAAAAAAACAAACAATGTTAAAAAAAAAAGTGCTTAGAAAATCAAACAATTAAATCAATAATGATGAATTCATTGCTACATGCGTATCAACCCATTAGTGGGAGCAAATGAAATTATTGTACAACAACATAATTAACAAAATCAAGCAATATTAAAAAAAAAAGTGAATCCCATATTAAAAAAACAAACAATGTTTAAAAAAAATACTTAGAAAATCAAACAATTAAATCAATAATGATGGACTCATTGCCACATGCGTATCAACCCATTAGCGGGAGCAAATGAAATTATTGTACAGCAACATACTTAAAATACTTATATATTAAAATAAGATAGAATTTAATTACTTTTTCATTTTTTCCTTACTCTAATAAATGTGAAAATAGATTAATGTCATAAAAGAAAAAATAATATTAAATGGAGATCAAATAATTAATAAGGTAAATTAGTGAAATTATAATTCTAATTGACGTTTCCTTAAAAAACCGTGTAAAAAACAACATGACATGTAAAATGAGTTAAACAAGTAAAAGTGCACCCCATATTAAAAAATCAAACAATATTCATGTAATTTCTAAAGTATCTCATTAAGTCAATAATAATGGATTCATTGTCACGTGTGTATCAATCCATTAGTGGGAGCAAATGAAATTGCTTTTCTTCAAAAGGTTAAGTAGTCAAACCATACAATTTTTTTTTTTTATATTAGCCTGAGATCTAATCTAGATATTAAACTGTTGTATTTGCTATTCCGCCATGTCATTTATTTGTTATGTTTACTAAAATAAATATACTTAAAATATTTATATTTTAAAATAAGATAAAATTTAATTACTTTTTTATTTTTATTCTTACTCTAATAAATGTGAAAAGAGATTAATATCAAATGAAGATCAAATAATGAATAAGGTAAATTAGTCAAATTATAATTCTAATTCACGTTTCCTTAAAAAACCATGCAAAAGACAACATGACAAGTAAAATGAGTTAAACCGAAAATATTTACCAAAAATTTAAAAATAGCATTTCTTCGTTTAAATAGAAAATTAATTTCTACTTTGTTTCATTTTAAACATGTAAAATTAATTTAATAATTTGAATTAGAATTATCCAAATTCAAAATTTGATAAAAAAATAATAAGTATTTTACACTTTTAAATTAACTGAATTAAAATTGAAAGTATCAACTGATGCTTAAATATTGCTATTATTTTATTTCAAAGAGAGGAAAATACTTTTCTTTTAAACAAGTCTTTTCTTTTAAAAAGTATTAATAAATTTTCGTAGCAAACACGAATAAAATAAAGTTTTAGATACGGAGCACAAACTACAATGTTATATTAATCGTATTTTGAACATAGTATGTATATATATATATATATATATATATATATATATATATATATATATATATATTATCACTATCTAAACACAACTACATATACATAGATACACTATAATCCGAAGTGTTGGGTCCGTGCGCAGCACAGGCATAGACCGTCTAGTATATATTATATATATTATTTTTAACTATATAATAAGTGAAGGTTTTTGGTCGTCCAGAGGTATTTCCGTAAATATCCATTGTTTATTGTTGCATTATGTTTCAACATGCAGGATAAACACGTGTGCTCCAAACTGCAGACACGTACCTCTTCAAGCTCTTTCTCGTTCTCCATCTACCTCTGTGCTATTCTCTCCTTAACACAGAGGAGTGCTCTGTAGACTATTGGTAAAAAGAGTTCCGAGGTTTGTTCTTCTCAGATTTTTGTTTTAGATGTCATTGCTTTGATATTGTCTTTTCCCTTTAGTCGAAAAGCCAGGCAGAATGGGAGAGTTTTTTTTCCATCAAAAGTTATAAAAAAAAAAAAGAAACTGCGAGCCACTGAAGAAAAAGATGAAGAAGAATTGAAGCCATGTTTGCCGCTTCTTCTGAAATGGAAAAGAGAAGATTTTTTTTTGAATCTACGGGGAGTTCCCGTTAGTTTGATGATATTGTGCTTACTTCTGTTTACTTTCTCTTTATTGCAGTATGTTCTTATAATTTCTGGTCAATTTAGATATTTTTTCGTTAATTTGTATCGAATTTTTGTTATTTGCTGATGGGTTTTTTTTTTTTCAATGAGATGCTAAAATTGTTGTTAATGAGTATTTGTGGGATCTTAAATTACTAATTTCTTAGATGTTTTCTTACATTGTGCATGCATGTTTGAAATTTTCCTACATAGGTATAAACATGCTCTGCCACATTGAATTTCCATATAGGAGAAAAAAAACGAGAAGAAATTAAACTTATAGAAGAGCTTTGATGCAGCTAAGATGTTTGAAAATATTACTTAATTAGCTTAAACCATGTAATTCTGGTGAGTTGAATTTGACTTTTTTAGGTATGATTTTCTACTGGATATTCGCACTGCTCTTCGTTTTCTTTAATGTTAGTTATGGCTTACGAGCTATTATCTAATCCTCTGCTCTGTGTCTGGTCATGCTATTTTGTTGTTAAATCTTTAGCTTAATGACAAATATAATAGGAAAAAACAGTGAAAACACTATGAGCAAGCCCTACATATAATTATATGCAGTGTTGCTTTGATCCACTTCTCTTAACCTTCTTGATATCCTATGTCAGGCAGTAAAAATTTGTACGTATTTGGCTTTTCTTGCCTGAATATGATGATCCACTGGTGTGTCGGTTATATTCACTAGATTTTGTTGTTTGGTATAGTCGAGGTGCATGTACAAACCCCAAGCAGCATGAGATGAAGAATTTGCCAGAAAGTGATGATGTTTTTTCTGATGTAGAGTGATCTTCGCGGCCAAGGTCTGTCCTTCCTTTTTTTTTTTTTTTTTTTTGGTGTTATCTTTATCACTTTCTCTCAAGCAAGACAATTATTGGACAAACATATTGATATAGACACTTTCGGAGAACAACAATTGCCCGGTGAAGTTCCATGTGGTAAGAAATTGTTGATTGTGCTACACAAACCAAGATATTTTTGCATTACGTTCTAACATATAGTTGTTCTTTTAAACATCAGGCAGTTGCATATTGTGTATCCTTATTTTAGGGACGGTAAATTCTTACAATTATCAGCCCTACTGTCTTTTTGATAGGGCTTGCAATGTCAGTTGCTCTTGTGGCGTCGTTGCAACTTTATACAAATTTTGCGCGATTCTTCTTAGTTATAACCCAATCAAGAAGGTATCTCAAGTCAGAGACCGAGAAATCTCAAACTCCTCATTCTTGAAAGTCATATGTACAATTTTCACTCCAGTTCATCACTTTGCAAGATGATATGCATCAACCACTTTATTTACCTAGAAACAGGGGCGCCTTTTCTTCGGCCTGCAAAGTGTCGTTTTTATGAATAAGTTGAGACTTGAAAGTTGAATATAAATTACTCTGGACATCAAGCTACAAAAATGAACAACAGTGTCAGGCATATCCCGTGCTTTACTTTAGATTGCATGGACTGCATTAGAACTTCATACTACAAAAGTATTGCATGAAAACTTAAATTGGTGAACAAAGTTGAATCCTACGGAGTTATGTCAGAATGTTGGGCATATTTCTTTGCCTATTCGAGGTATTTATAGATGCTATGTAAAACTGCGTATGGTTATTTTCTAATTTGCGTTTATTTTGTTAGGAAACAAAGTAGGACTTGGAACTGGAATGGTGTGAATTGGGGAGAAAATCATAAACAAGATGTATATTCCAAGCAGCAGAGTTCAACATAAGATAACTTGGCCAAGATTAATCTATTTGAGAAAGGAGAGAAACAGAAGATTCTTTGCAGGTACATAACTTCAGTTCTCAATCAGAAATATTTGTGTTTATTGGTGCGAACATTCTATTTTTTTATGGAATGTTGATTTAGAATCTTCTTTTTCCTTTTAAAGAAGATTTTGGATTCTTGATTTACACGTATCTTGTTTTTTTTTTTTTTTTTCTCGAAATTTCTTGGGTAGATTCTTTGATGCATGTGGTTATTTTTGTTTAGACACTTTAATGAAAATTTTCTTCTCAACTGCCCAAACTGCAACAACCCTACAACAACAACAACAAGCCCAGTATAATCCCACCATGTGGGGTCTGGGGAGGGTAGAGTGTACGCAGACCTAACGCCCACCTTGAAAGGTAGGGCGGCTGTTTCCGAAAGACCCTCGGCTCAAAACTGCAACAACACTAAGTACATCGAATTCCATTTGGACAAAAAATTCTAAATAAGGAAGAATATTGGCACACTAAGGTGTTCGAAGATACACATGAAATAACTGAATATTTTTTATTCCATTTGTTTTCCCATAACATAGGCATCTATCCTTTTTCAAACTGAATCTCAGTTCCAAACACCTTACTGGTAGTAATTTACTATTGCAGTTTTTTCTTATTGCTACCTTCTTCCTTGTTTTTGCTGATGTGGTTTAGTACATAATGATCTTCTATCCAGTTTTTATTGTTGTCCTAAATTAGTTGAGCTATGTGAAGCTAAAGATTTTTTTTTTCCATACTGCATTCAGGGTACTGGAATTGAATAGCCTAATATATGCTTCTTCTGTCTAACTTTTCAGGTTCACGAATTTTTCTATGTATTAGTTGAAGAACATAAAAGGCTCATTTCTCACTTGGAAGATATGTTTACACACTCCAGAGCCTTTCTTGGAGGGTTGTGGTATGATGTTCTTACATTACTCTCATAATGGTATTTTATTCCTGCTTCGTTGAAAAGTAATCTAAACTGTGCTCTTTTAAGAAATCAATCTATTTTCTTGATAAAAAAGAATGCATCAATCTATTAATAAATTGCTGCCCATAAACCAAAACTCAGAGAGAGAACTGATTAATTTATCATGATATTGGAGATGAATGAGTACAATATATAGATTTATAGTGGCAATTCTAATGTGGTGTCTTGTCAGTTAGATGTACAAAAAACCTGCAGCGTATAAAAGTACAGATAAACAATAAGGGGATTAATGGATAAATTACTTCCCAAAATTTTCCTGAAGTAGTAAAGACAATACAGAGCTACCTGATCATCTGTAAATATACCACCAGTATATGTAGTACCAGTATAACTTGGTAAGAATCTTTATAGTTGACCACTCCTTAAGTTAATTTCTCCCTTTTCAACTATATGAGATACTAATTAATGCAAAAAACGAGCCTATTGGTAACTCAACTTTTCAATACCATTCAACTTGATCCTTCTGTAATTGAAGCGCGTTATGGATGGAAAATCAACATTCATGAGAAGAAATTGCTAATTCTATCAGCGCGTTATGGATGGAAAATCAACATTCATGAGAAGAAATTGCTAATTCTATCATTCTCTCCATTTTATGGAACAACTTAGTTTTTCTGAGATGCTATGACTTTCTGCCTGCAGAAGGCATCCCATTTCCTTTTAACCTTATTGTACTTCAATACTATCTTGCAGAAGATGATTGCTTAAGTTAATTTAAATTTGCAGGCTTTCCAAACTTTTGCATGCTTACTACACAACACCAATTTTGATGTTTACCTTTCTTTTTTTCAGTAGATACCCAGATTAAATATGTGTTGGCAGCTGTCAAAATCCAGATTTCATGCAATTGTAACACTGCTCATACATAAGTTGGACCACCTACATGATCATGAAAACCCGTAATATTTTTGTCTTTATAGCACGTTCAAAAATGTAATTTTATGACTTTGTTCTACAAATTAATGTATTACACCAATACTTCAGTTTGATATTTCCTTTTTTGGACAATCTTACTGCACAATTAGAACCGCGATGAAATTACCTTTCCGAATGTTGGCCCTCTAAATTTTATAACCATGTCGGGAAAATGCCTGTGCTGTGCACGGGCACAGGCCATCTAGTATCTATATTTAGTTTAGTTTATTTAGACTATTAATAAGTGAAAGTTCATGGAACGACGAAGGGTATTCCGGTAATTTTATATGGTCCAACTTTTTTTCTCCGTCTAGATACATCTCTCCTTCTACATACATCCTACACAGATCCTTTTATCGCACTAGACTAGATTTTTTCTCACTCTAAAACCTCTGGAAGTGTCCTTCTTCGTCTTCACCCTCAATTTGTGTCTCTGAAAGTGTCCATCTTCGTCTTCACCCTCAATTTGTGTCTCTGGAAGTGTCCATCTTCGTCTTCACCCTTGAGGTATGCTTCTCCCTCTTGCCCTAATTTTCTTCAAATTTACCAATTTTATGGCTTAAATTCATTGTTATTGTCAGAATTTTCATGAACTCTCTCTTCAATGTTCTTTGGCTTTTTTTCCATTGTACTGCTGAGCTATTGTCTGCTGCTTCTTCCGATTTTCTGGTGGGTTCTTTTGGTTGCTTCCTTTCTTCTTATTCTTTTTGTTTGTTTGCTTAGCTTTCTGGTGGTGGGTTTGCTTCAAAAAATCAAAAATTGTAAAATTTTGAAATGACAAACCCGGTTGAAGAATACAGTGTTTAATTTTTTGTTGATTTTTGGGACTAAATTTACTGCACTTGGAATTTGGTGATTTAGTAGCCTTCTTGCTAATTTTGGGTAAAAAGTAGAGTCTTAGTTTTGATGTTGTTCCTTTGAAGCCATTACTCTAAGCAGGACTATAATGCAAATATGGAGCTTTGTTGACTAGGTTTTCTAATTTGATTGCTCCATATCGTCGGAGAAATTTGATTTATCTTTATAATATAATATATAAAGTACAATCTTAGTTTTGATGTTGTTCCCATGAAACCATTACTCTAAGCAGGACTATAATGAAAATATAAAGCTTTTGTTGACTGCGTTTTCTAATTTGGTTGCTCTGTATCGTCGGAGAAATTTGATTTATCTTTATAATATATAACAATCTTGTGTTGAAAGTTATATCAAAATGGTCAGCTCAAATATGACCTGTAAAAGGAACCAAATCCCATCTTTTTTGGTCAAGCAGTGAAGAAAGTGGGATTACAGGGCAGGTCCTTAGATGTTAGTGAGGTCATGTCAAGTTTGAAATTAAAGGCAGGGACTTTTGAAGTGTAGACGCACTTCCAAAACAAATGAACATTCTTCTTGTATAAATGAACAAAAAATTGTACAACATCATTGATGAGTGTTGTTTTAAACTTTTTTTCTCCTTCTAGATACATCCTAGACCCTTGTGCATGACTCTATTAACAGATGGAAACAATGATTGTCTCTGTGAGCTTCTACTCTTTAAAAAAGACATATGATGCTTGTTTTAATCAAGTATGGCTCTTCTTTTTGAATTTTTGGAGTATATGAATCTAGAATGGTAGTTGTGAAACTGTAAGTACCCTTCTTATACTTCTGTAGTACCTTCGTGCTACTATTTAAGGAAATTAATTAACTTCATCAACCAAAAGTAAGAAAAAACATTAGTCTGAGATCGCCTCCGTAAATCCTTTTGGATGAAAATGAGAAAATTTACTTCCCGTTTGTGGAGAATAGAAAATGATAAGATATGGACTCTGCCATTTCTCCACGTGAGTTTTATCTCAATGCAAGTTCATAGCATTGAATCCCTGTCTTCCAGATATCTAACACCCAGCCGAAATTAATTACGAGCGCTAGCTAAATATACAAAACATATACACTGATTATTTATATTTTGTGTATATTATATTTATATGTATATTATCTATACAGTATGTCTATTATATGTATATTTATATTTACTATACAAAACCTATACATTTGCTGGCTATTTTATAAATTGGATTACCGAAAGACATTGGACTGTAATTATCTCATAAGTAAATGGATTAACAAATGAGAGAAAAAAGAGAATTACTCTGGATTATTCAACTAAAAGTTTGTCTCTGTTTAGGGCTATGATGTCTTGAAAAGGATTTCTGATGTAATTAGCCAGTCTAACAGAACACTGCTTGAAGATTTGAGCAGGTAAGTTTGCTTCATCCCTACTGCATGTTGTCTGCTTATCCCTAACCACGTTATTTCTGGAGCTTTAGAAGCTTCAGGAGTATTTTGTAACAATGAATATATGGTTGCTGATATTTTCATCATTTTTATGTTGCAGTAAATTCTATACAGTCATTCCTCATGATTTTGGCTTCAAGAAGATGCGTAAGTCATCTTAGTTCCTTTTCCTTTCTAGCAAAGCCTCATTTTCCCTCCTTGTCCAGCTTCATCTGCTTGCATGATCCTCCAGTCTTTCTTTTTCCCTGTGTCCTTTTTTTCCTCAGTTACTTTAGGTAGATGGTAATGGTAGTGGTTCTGTTAGATAATTTTCGTGTAACTTACTAATAGACTCATTGTCGTACTGTCAGGTGAATTTGTCATCGACACCCCTCAGA
This sequence comes from Lycium barbarum, assembly GCF_019175385.1. Taxonomy (NCBI): domain Eukaryota; kingdom Viridiplantae; phylum Streptophyta; class Magnoliopsida; order Solanales; family Solanaceae; genus Lycium; species Lycium barbarum. The sequence continues at coordinate 110,648,578 of NC_083338.1, forward strand.
AGTTAAAACGCAAAATTGAAATGGTGACTTTTTTTTTTCTCTTTTCTAAATTCACTCCTTTTCTCTTTCCTCCTGATCATTATTCTCTATGTATTACACTGTCATAGGTGTGCATCCTCAGTTAAAGGGGTGAAAGTGTCTGCTTTGTAGTGCTTTTGGCAGTTGTAGGACTGACTGATCGTTTGATGTTTCATCAATTGTAATGTCCCTCTTGAAGCATGAATTTCTTATTACTGTTAGTTGATGTTCCCTACCAATGAGTTGGTTCTAAGTTGTCCTATTGTACGCCTTCAACTGTAGGATATGTATGTGGTTTATGCAGATGAGCTAACAAAGCATATATTAGAAAGTTGAGATTAGCTGGTGTCAGTCACAAATTATCCTCACAATGAAATTTTAGTTCAATATTTTTCTACGTTTATTCTCATGCTGCTTGTCTATTGTTTTACTTATTTCTACCTGATCTTTTTGCTGTGGTGAAACTCTTGGAAACAAAAAGGTCGAAGCTCTTGCTGAAATTGAAGTAGCAACTAAGTTATTGGAGGATAACACAAAAATACAGGTATTGCTTTGCCGAGTCCGGTTGAAAGTATTCTTTTTTGTATAGATAGATATTCTGAAAGCTCAAAAATTAAAAAATACTATAAATTTTTTCTCCATCTTGGTGCATTATCAGTTGAATGATTCTTGATTTATCTTTGAAATAATAAAGAAAACGGTTTTGGTTGAAGCTATGTTCCAACAGATCTGGCTTTTAGCACAACTTAATTTGCTTTTGCACACAATAACTGTTTTGATGTTTGAGATATGACTCAGAATTGGCGTCATCTTCTTGTAGGAGGATCCCTTGTATTATCAATATGAACAACTTCGTTGCAAACTTATTCCAGTTGAAATTGGTTCCCAGGAATTTCAAATGGTATGAATTTTCTTTTATTGGATCTGTTACTTCACGGTCTTTTATCTTCTGATTGTTGTATTCCTTCATTCAGTGTGTTGATCAGCAAGACAAGTATGAACATTGTGTATTTTATTTGTTCATCTGGTGCATGGAGTAATCAGCACGTCATGTCTTGTACTATCTTTATTTTCGTCTTAGATTATTATTCATCTCTGGAGTGTATGAAGTTGAATGGTGTTATTTTTGGTCAGATTGAGAACTACATGAAGAACACTCATGCAAAAACACATTCTGGTTATGCTGCCAATATTGTTCAAGTATTTAGGGCGTCAAGAGAAGGTGAAACTGAAAGATTCCAGAAGGTGAACTCTGAAGTCTCATAAAATTCATTACAACAGGTTTTTCTATTTTATTAACTTTTAACTACTTCTACCACCCAAGACTGATGTAAAATCTGTGTAACTCTCTCTGTAAGCAGTTCTTTGATACAAGTAATAGGATGCTTTTATGGCATGGTTCTCGGCTCACAAACTGGGCTGGCATTCTTTCACAGGGTTGTTTGCTTAATCTCTTGTTTAAATTTCTTCAAGCGTATTTTAAGTCATCTTATAATCCCTTAATGATTGATTCCTGCGTGATACACTAGGTTTACAAATTGCTCCTCCAGAAGCACCTTCGACAGGGTACATGTTTGGGAAAGGTGTTTATTTTGCTGATATGTTCTCCAAAAGTGCAAATTATTGCTTTGCTTCCTCTTCTGCTAGGGATGGTGTGCTTCTGTTGTGTGAGGTTAGTTAGTCCTTCAATCTAGCCCAGTTCTTTTCCCTCTCATTTTTATGTCACTCCTTTAGATAAATCCTTTTTTGTGAGCCACAACCTCTCTATATCCAGCTTTCTGTTTCACATCTTCTATTTTTTCAAGCTCTGGATAGGAGGGAAAATTAATGATCTTTCTACTTTCCTTACAGGTTGCGCTCGGTGACATGAATGAGCTGCTGTCAGCCAACTGCAATGCTGATAAGTTGCCTTCGGGAAAGCTAAGGTTTCATTCTTTTCATTTTATGTTATTGCTCAGATAGTAAACTAAAAATACAACAAAAGAAAGAAGAAAACTGTAGTTTTTGGTTATAGAGAAACCTGTTTTTGAGCTGGAAAAGAATGATTCATGGGAATATCATGATTCCTGATATTGCAGCACTAAAGGAGTCGGTGCCACGGCCCCAGATTTTGAAAAAGCTCAAGTACTTGAAGATGGTGTAATTGTTCCTTTGGGGAATCCTAAGGAGCAGCCAAACAGCAAGGTTTGCTCTCTTGTTTCTAACACCATCTTTATTTCACTATTCCATTTGCTTGAAGCGTTATGTGCATACGATGTTCGTGATTGTGAAATTATCGACTTAGCTCTTTTGTTGCTTTTAGCCATTGTCTAATTACTAAAGTTGTTATGATATAGAGGCTGCTAATTAAGCTGACACTTAGTTTAAGCATTTGTTTTCCCACTTGTAGTTTAAGCATTTGTTTTCCCACTTGTGTGTTTGACGCTTACTACATAAGCTTTACCACTACCTTACTTCATTAAATAGATAGAATTTATGATTTTAATACATTAAAAAGGTCAGAAATATCCAAAGGGAAGCTTAAAGCTTTTGACAAAAACTAGATCAAAGAATATAGCTTCTCAATATAGCTTGTTGTTTCATTGATTGCTACTCGATGGATGGGTAACAGAGAAGACTCAAAAGTTGTGCCAACTTGCACCCATGGATCACAAATCTCAATATATGAGGGTAAAACCTTAGATGGTGCTTCCTATTTAGAGTATCAACTCATGGTTAATTAGCAAGGTTGAGATTAATCCGAAAGATTAGCCTTCATAGTTTTGCTTCTGATTTTCTTCATTTGATGTCCTTAAAACAAATGTGGAATGAAATTTGCTTTTGAAGGTGAAGAATCAATCAAATGGCTTCAGTGTTCGAGCCAAAAAAATGTTTCTTCATGAAGTGTTTTATTAAATGTTTCTGTATATTCCCCCCTCATCTTTTTGCTAGAAATCTCTGTTTGCAAACAATGGAGGTTATAACTGTTTGAGGATTTTTGTTTGATAATATGACGAACAAGTTATTGTCTGCAAAAGGTGCACAATCTGCAAAATTTAGTAGAAATGGATTATTTGCTTTATGTATTTTTATGCCCTTTATCATTTTTAGTGGTTTTGCCATTCATTTTGTTGGATCTCTGGCTGTTAGTATAATCTCTCCTTTTCAGCCATGCTCTGTGACCGAATAGCTAATTGATTAGCGTAGAGATGGAGATTCCTCTTTCTGCTTTATTTCTTTTTTGTCTTTTCAAAGCTTCAGCTCCACCTAAATTCAGTCTTGGATAACTGATCAATTAGCAACAAAGTAAATCATTTTGTAAGCCTTTTCTTTTCAGTAACTCATGAGCATCACATAAAATGTTCCATTAAAACGTTCATTGATGGCTAAATCTATTGAAATTACACCGGAAAAGTTCCACAGTTACGGACTAATTTAAGAACTTACTTAGAAAGAGATCAAAATTGTATTAATTCATGCCTTTCTACTGCAACATCATCCTTATCTCTTATCTCTGATGCAGATCAAAGTCAAACCAAAAGAGTGTCTCTTCCCTTTTAAAGCTCAAGTCAGCATATAATGTTACTTCAAGTGAAGGTACACATTCATGTACTTGTCTATTGAAGATGCAATGCTTTCTATTTAATTGAGTCTCAGATTTTCTGGTTGCCTAATTTTAGATATAGGTTTTACCATGGAATATAAAATTTGATATCTAGCATGTATTTAAAGAAATCACTTCAAAGAATAAAATTTAAAGTTTATTAGAGCAAATTAAGAATAATCTTACACAGATTTACTTAAAGTTTCTATTTTCCTGAGATAATTCCCATAAGGAATAAGTGTACCAAAAAGGAACTTTCAAAGGCAATCCAAATTTCTTCTAACCCTGTAGTGGTGCAGACTATGGAATGATAGAAGAAATGTAAAAGCTATATGCTTCATATTGCCTCTTCATGGAAGATCGTACATTACCGATGTGTTGTTCTACGTTATATTATACAAAATTATCAGACTTACTTGGTTTTATTAAAAAAAAAAAAAAAAAAAAAAAGGATGCTACTTAGAGTTAAAGCACTATATGAAAACCTTAACATCTCTTTTTCTGTTAAGATATTCTGTTTATGCTCATTGCATATTCTTTTACACACTACTATGCCTTGAAATTTTTTACATCAATAGTTATTACTTATTAATTTGTTTTTGTTTTAACAGATTAGCGCTCTTAAGGAGAACATTGGAATTACCCTTCTGTTGAAAATATGCCCCATCTTATGTTTTTTCAAGCTGCTGGAGTTGAGACACTTTGATGCTGGGTGAGATTTCTTTAGTCTGTTATTTATAATTGCACATCCTACTTTCCACTCCTATAATGGTAGAACATCTACGAAATACTTAATGATCTCACTGTGAATTAACTTTCAAATTCTGAAGTATCTTATGCTTTCTCTTCTCTTTTCCAGTTAACACGCAGATGCAATTTCTACAGCCAACTACAGCTGCTTGAATCCAGATTGTAGTCCCTTACACGAAGAACATCAAAAATTTCACAGCTTCTCTCTTTCTAACAAACTTGGCAATGTAATAGTATAACTTTGTTCCGCACAATACGAAGCATATTATCTTTATATAAAGCATATTTAACTTGATAGTATTGGTTCCTTTTTGTTGGTTAAACTCCTATTAAACAAATAAGGAAGTACTTTCCGAAAGTCGAACCACTTTTATATAACAACTTTCGCTCATGCTTTGCACGGGCTCGGGATATATATATATATATATATATATATATATATATATATATATATATATATATATATATATATATATATAATAAGTGAGAGTTCACTTGGACGACGAAGGGTAACTTCGAAAATTCACTTTTGAGTCCATATCTAATGTTCCATGCATTTTAAATGCTCTATCAGATTAGTACGTGCCAAATTCTAAACACCACGTAGGGTTAAAATCATTCTTCTGGCCTCTTCTCTCATATTTTCAGTTCTCACTCCATTTCTCTCCCATTTTGCTTATTTTTTTTTTCCCTCCCTCTAAACACCACCAGGTTGTTGTTCTACTTTTCCTCCTTCCATGTTTACTCTCTTTATTTTTGCTGGTATTTTCTCTTCTTCCTTGCTTCTTGTCTTCCCGATTTTCTCCTCTTTTTTGCTTATTTTTCATTCTCCTCCTTTTTTCTGTTCTTTGTTTTGTTATTACTTCTTTGCATTCTTGAAGTGCCCACCTTCTATTTTATTAAGGAAATTAACGTTTAATTATATGATTGAAATTTGATTTTAGGATATTAATTGAACTCTAATTTCAGGGATGGACCAAACAATTGGAAGGTTCTAAATACACGAAGAGAATTGCATATAAATTGGTTGATACTAATCCCCGACCGCCTCATACTGAGAGGTAAGATGAAATTCGGAAAACTACTAAAACATTTATGTGTTTCTAAATTTTCACATTAACGGTCTTGATTGTGTATACGGTAGAAATCGGATATGAGTCATATCCGGAGAAAATATGGATCGGAGGAAGAAAAGGGCCGGGAGTTCGCACGAGGGGCGTCACACCTTCCCGAATAAGCGCTTTAATCGAAGCTGAGCAGAGGCGCCCTTTGGTCCGGTCTCTGTGCCACCGATGGTTCGGGGACACTTCCCGAGGGTTCATCACTGTTGATCCGGACACCGTTTGCCCGTGTATCCGTTGGTCCGTTATGACCGTTGCTGAAGCGCACCAGTGGTGTCACGTCATGGTCGGCCACCAACTATGCGTGTGTCAGACGGCGCCGTCAGTCCAATCCCACCAAATCCGTGCAGGGGCTGTCCTTTTTTATTGTTATTTTATTAATTCATATTGTATGAGGCTCATGGGCTCACTGCTATAAATAGGGCATATCTACCTCCCTTAAGGGGGTTGAGCTCTTCTTACTTTCCAAGAACATTTGTAACAAAGGAACTCTTGTATACTAATTCTTCCATCATTTAATTCGGCCAAGGACGCATGTCATTGTGATTAGTGCATTTCATCTATCAAGTATCATACATTGCTCACTAACCTCTATATATCGCTAACCTTCAAATATTTTGTTTTCTTTGTCTAGTACACATCAAGAACAAAACACATATCCTATACCCACCTATAAATTTAATTGATTACCCGAATCCGGGGTAAACAGTTTGGCGCCCACAGTGGGGCTAGGATAATAGTGGTCTTTGGCCTTGATTTCTACCATATTCATCAAAGCCAAAAATGTCCCTACCCATCTCTGTGAAAACGGTCCAAATGGCTGACGTCGAGCAATCCGGTCATGTCAATAATGCCGAGATCATGGCGGAAAACGAAGGGAGAGGACTGCGGGCATTGCCGAACCCCGCTGATCCGAACCCCGTTGATTCGAGGGAAGGACTCAACCGGCAAAATACCGTAGATCAAGAGAACGCCGTCCCACCGGCAACCGACCCCCTAAACACTCATCATTCCGTTACATTGTCCCGGGATCGGGGCCGAAGAGAACCGGACGCACCAAACGATGACATTAACTTGCGATTAATTTTTGAAATGTTGCAGGAACAAAGGGCGGCAATCGCCGAGCAAGGATTAGCAATTGCCCAACTGCAGAGCGGAAAGGGTTAAGCTGGGTCTGAAAAGGCTAAGGGTACAGCGGAAATCGGAAGGAACGAGCCACGGGTGGTCGAGAGTAATGATTCTGGGGCCGGTTCCTCCACCGAGGTTCTGAAGATGCTCGAAACTTTGGCGCAGCGAGTGGATTCCGCCGAAAAGAGGGTCGAGACGTACAACTCTCGGGTGGATCAGATACCGGGGGCTCCACCTCTGCTAAAAGGGCCAAACTCAAAAAGGTATATTCAAAGGCCTTTTCCTCTGAGTGCGGCCCCCAAGTTGATCCCGAAGAGATTCAAGATGCCGGATATTCAGAAATACGACGGCACCACGGACCCGCATGAGCATGTGACCTCATACACCTGTGCTATAAAGGGCAACGATATGGAAGAAGATGAGATAGAGTCGGTATTGTTGAAAAAATTTGGAGAGACTCTATCGAAGGGGGCATTAACGTGGTACGGCCATCTACCCGAGCATTCGATCACTTCTTTTGAAATGCTCGCCGACGCCTTCGTCAGAGCCCATGCCGGTGCCATAAAAGTGCAGGCCCGTAAGGCTGATATTTTCCGGATAACCCAAAGGGACGACGAGTTACTGCGGGCGTTCGTCACCCGGTTCCAGAGGGAACGGATGGAACTCCCCCCGGTGCCAGAAGAGTGGGTCGCGCAGGCTTTCACAAAGGGCCTCAACATGCTAAGTTCGGTGGCTTCGGCCAAATTGAAAGAAAGTTTGCTAGAATACGAGGCCGTAACATGGGTCGACGTCCACAATCGGTATGAGTCAAAGATTCGGGTGGAGGATGATCAATTCGAGCTCCCACCGGTAAGGATCAAAGTAAATAGAGGTTTCGAGGCACCAAGGAAGGGATACGAAACGAAGTCCGAATCATCGAAAGAAAGATTTCGGCCATATCCCCATTCGGAGAGGCAAAATGTCAGGTCCGAAAAATTAATCGAGAGTCCAAACCATTTCTCTGGACGGGGCAGCAAGCGGGTTGAGCGCCCGTCGAACAGTCGGGGACTCTCGTTTAGGAGCGATGTCGGAAGTTCCGCCAGTAATAAGGTTCCGCCAAAAATTTCGGAGTACAACTTCAACGTTAGTACTTCGGGACTTGTCTCGGCTATTGGGCGTGTCCCCGATGTAAGATGGCCTAAACCGTTGAGGTCGGACCCGGGTCAGCGGGATCCGAGCGTAGTGTGTGAATATCACGGAACCCACGGTCATAGAACCGAGGATTGCCGCCAATTGAGAGAGGAGGTAGCCCGGTTATTGAAAAATGGCCACCTCCGAGATCTGCTGAGCGAGCGGGCCAAAAATCATTATAAGGAAAGAGAATCTTATCAAAGGCCCGAACCTGTCGAACCCCAACATACAATCAACATGATAGTGGGGGGGATTGACGCCCCTCGAGGGCCGGTAATGAAGCGGAGGAAGATTTCTATTGTTCGTGAGAAGCGCACTCGAGGTCATTCGACCGAGGGATCTATCTTCTTTAATGACGAAGACGCGGAGGGCGTCATCCAACCCCACAATGATGCGTTGATAATTTCTGTACTTGTCTTTCAAACTAAGGTCAAACGTATTTTGGTTGACCCAGGTAGCTCGGCCAACATCATCCGATGGAGAGTGGTTGAACAGCTGGGACTGCTCGGTCAGATCGTACCAGTGGCCCGAGTGTTAAGCGGGTTCAATATGGCAAGTGAAACCACGAGGGGAGAGATCTCGTTGCCCGTAAACGTGGATGGCACCATTCAACAAACGATGTTCTATGTGATCGAAGGGGACATGAAATATAACGCGTTATTGGGCAGACCTTGGATACATAGTATGAAGGCGGTTCCTTCAACACTGCATCAGTTGTTGAAATTCCCCACTCCGGAGGGGGTGAAAACCATCCGGGGCGAGCAACCCGCAGCAAAGGAAATGTTCGCAGTAGATGAGGCGGCTTCCCGGCCCGAGAAGCCGGTTCAGGAAGAGAAGGGTACAACCGGAGGGGAGGTCCCCCAATAGCAACTAAAGTACACTGGACCGGGTCCAGTGCACGAGGAGGACGACTTCGGGATGCCCAGATCCTTTGTCATGCCGGATGACTCGGACGCGACCAAGTCAACCGTGGAGGAGCTGGAGCAGATCATCTTGTTTGAGTTCTTACCGGACAGAAAGGTATACCTGGGCACGGGGCTCACCCCGGAGCTCAGGCGTAAGTTAATTGAATTTCTTCGAGCTAACGCCGATTGCTTTGCATGGTCGCATATAGATATGACAGGTATATCACCGGAAATAGCATCACATAAACTCAGCTTGGACGGAAAGTTTTCCCCGGTCAAGCAAAAAAAGAGGCCCATGTCAGAGCCAAAGCACGCCTTCGTGAAAGACGAGGTAACGAAGCTTTTGAATATAGGTTCCATCCGGGAAGTGAAATACCCGGATTGACTTGCTAACGTGGTGGTGGTGCCCAAAAAAGGTAATAAATTTCGAATGTGTGTTGATTATAAGGATTTAAACAAGGCATGCCCGAAGGATTCATTTCCATTGCCTCACATCGACAGAATGATCGATGCGACGACCGGGCATGAAATGTTAAGTTTTCTCGATGCTTACTCCGGGTACAACCAGATCCGGATGCATCCGGAGGACCAAGAGAAAACATCCTTCATCACCCGTTATGGGACTTACTGTTATAACGTCATGCCTTTCGGATTAAAAAACGCCGGTGCAACTTACCAACGCCTAGTTAATGGGATGTTCGAAGAACAAATAGGAAAAACGATGGAAGTTTATGTTGACGATATGGTTGTTAAGTCCCTGGAAACAGAGGACCATTTAAAGCATTTGCAGGAAACCTTCGATGTACTCCGAAGATACAACATGAAGCTCAACCCCGAGAAATGTGCCTTCGGCGTCAAGTCTGGTAAGTTTCTGGGATTCATGGTGTCAAACCGGGGAATTGAAATCAACCCGGATAAGATCAGGGCCATCGAGGACATCGAGGTCGTGAACAACATAAAGGGGGTACAGAAGCTCACCGGGCGGATAGCGGCGCTGAGTCGCTTCATTTCGAGGTCCTCGGACAGGAGTCACCGTTTCTTCTATTTGCTCAGAAAGAAGAACGACTTCGTTTGAACGCCGGAGTGCCAAGAAGCCCTAAGGGAATTGAAGAAGTATTTATCCAGCCCCCCGTTGCTGCACACGCCGAAGTTCGATGAGCCACTCTTCCTCTATTTAGCAGTCTCCGAAATGGCGGTAAGCGGCGTTTTAGTCCGAGAAGAATCAGGTACGCAATTCCCTATCTATTATGTAAGTAGAACTTTGGGGGATGCGGAGACCCGTTATCCCCATTTGGAAAAACTGGCCTTAGCATTGGTAAGCGCTTCCAGAAAGCTCAAACCTTATTTTTCAATGCCACCCCATATGTGTGGTAACCACTTACCCTTTAAAAAGCATCATGCATAAACCTGAGTTATCCGGTAGGTTAACAAAATGGGCTATAGAAATTAGCGGTTACGATATCGAGTACAAGCCTCAGACGGCCATCAAATCCCAAATCTTGGCCGATTTTGTGGCAGATTTTACCCCGGCCATGGTCCCCGAGGTCGAGAAAGAACTTTTGCTGACCTCGGGAAAGACCGCGGGCATTTGGTCTCTACATACGGACGGGGCCTCGAATCTTAGAGGTTCCGGCCTTGGGGTTGTCCTTAGGACCCTGGCCGGGGAGGTCATCCGACAGTCCATTAGAACTGCTAGATTGACTAACAATGAAGCCGAGTATGAGGCTATGATTGCAGGTTTGGAATTGGCTCGAAGCATGGGAGCCGAAACAATAGAGGCAAAGTGCGACTCGCTTCTGGTCGTGAACCAGGTGAACGGCGTATTCGAGGTAAAGGACGAACGGATGCAGCGGTACCTCGAAAAAACGCAGGTGGTGCTTCATCAATTTAAAGAGTGGACCATGCAGCACATACCGAGGGAGCAGAACAGCGAAGCCGATGCATTAGCAAACTTAGGTTCCTCGGTTGAGGGGGAGGAAATCAACCTCGGGGCAACGATGCACTTATCAAACACGGCCATAGTAACCGGGCACGCCGAAATATACACAATGGGCTTGACCTCGGATTGGCGCAATAAGTACATCGACTACCTGCGTGAGGGGAAGCTCCCAAAGGACCCGAAGGAGTCACGATCGCTGCGAACCAAGGCTGCCCGCTTTTGCTTGGTGGATAGTCAACTGTATCGACGGTCCTTCCTCGGCCCTTTAGCTAAGTGTTTGGGCCCCGGTGAAACGGAATATGTGATAAGAGAGGTGCACGAGGGGACTTGCGGCAACCACTCCGGTGCAGAAGCTTTGGTTCGGAAAATCGTCAGGGCCAATTATTACTGGAACCGGATGGACGAGGACACGAAAAATTTTGTCTAAAAATGTGACGGGTGTCAGAAGCATGCTCCGATGATTCATCAGCCCGGGGAGTTGCTGCATTCGGTCATCTCACCTTGGCCTTTCATGAAGTGGGGAATGGACATTGTTGGTCCGTTACCTCGGGCACCAGGTAAGGCCCGTTTCATTTTGTTTATGACTGACTATTTTTCTAAATGGGTTGAAGCGCAGGCCTTCGAAAAGATAAGAGAAAAGGAAGTCATCGACTTCATATGGGACCACATCATCTGCCGCTTCGGCATCCCGTCTGAAATAACCTGTGATAATGGCCCCCAGTTCGTGGGTGGCAAGGTCAACAGTTTCCTCGAAGGGTTGAAGATCAAGAAAATCGTGTCAACCCCGTATCACCCGTGTGCAAACTGGAAGGCAGAATCAACGAACAAAACGATAATCCAAAATCTGAGGAAGAGACTTGAGGCATCGAAGCATAATTGGAGGGAAATACTCCCGGAGGTGCTCTGGGCTTACAGAACCACATCCAAATCAAGCACGGGGGAAACCCCGTTCTCATTGGTTTATGGAGCTGAAGCCCTCATCCCCATGGAGGTTGGCGAACCGACCCTCCGTTTCAGATATGCCACCGAAGAATCAAACGGGGAGGCTATGGCCGTGAAGCTCGACCTCGCGGATGAGCTACGCGAAGGAGCGTCGGTCCGCATAGCGGCACAAAAACAGAGAATGGAAAGGTATTACAACCGAAGAGCCAACTTTCGGCATTTCCAAGTGGGGGACTTGGTGCTTCGAAAAATCACATTACATACAAAGAACCCCAACGAGGGAAAGCTAGGACCGAACTGGGAAGGACCGTACAGGGTAACCGGTGTAACGGGCAAATGATCATACCAGCTGGAGTCCATGGATGGGCAATGCCTGCGCAACAACTGGAACATAGCCCATCTAAATAGATACTACTGCTAAGGTATGATCTTCCCACATGCTTTTTGTTAATCGTATCTTTCTTTTGCAGGAAATCAAGGACAGCACAAAATTAGAAATTTAGGACTGAAAGCACGTGTTGCACTCTTTTCCTTAGTGCGGTTTTGTCCCGAAATGGGTTTTCCGACGAGGTTTTTAATGAGGCAACAAGTACAACGTGCTACGCAACAAAGATAAAGGCTGGCCACCGGTCATCGCCTTCGATGTAAGGACCAAACGATCATAATGAATCGTGTCCCATTTAGTGTTTGCTACGGCAAAGATACAAGAAATAAAAATTCTCATATGTACGAACATTTACAATACAAAGACCATGGCATTGGTCGTATTTCGGCGTTGTTCAATTTATACGCCCTACACCAGGCATTATGGTCGAAATTCGACAAGGTCAACGAGGTCATTACGAACCGGTCACAAAAAATGCCGGTCCTAAAGAGGCGCCTATCACGGGCACGGAAAGATCCGAGGTCACAAAACATCTTAGTAGGCCCTACGGGCAGAATTAATCAATGACTACGGGTCATCTTGTCCGAAAAATGGACCGATAATTCAAAGTAAAATAAAAACGAGCACTCAAATGAAGAAACAAGAAAAGTGCAACTTTCATATATACAAAAGGTACTTTTACAAAGAACACTTTCACATCAAAGGTCAAAAAGCCAGCAAAGGCAAAAGGCAAAAGGCAAAAGGCAAAAGCCAAGTAAAAATCCTATGTTAGATGACTGGAGGCAGAATGATCGGACTCGGTTCTCTCGGAATCGTTTGAATCGGACCCGAGGGCGTGGTTTTCCTCCTCCTCCATTCCTTTGGCCTGGTTTATCAGGGCCGGAAGATCGGAGAATCCGTGCTCGGCTTCTTCGAGGGTGAGCCGCCGAGATTTCCACTTCTCGTACTCGACGACGATGGCGGTATGAGCCTCGGCCGCCTCCACGCCTTTCCAGGCTTCTTCTAAATCAGCCTCGGCTTTAGATAACTTAGTCTCCAGCTCGGCCCGGTTCGCCACAGCAATATTCCTCATATGAACAACAACTTCTAGCTCAGCCTTAAGAACATCGTTGGCGCTCACCGCCTCCTCCAGCTCGGCTTTCAAGCCCTCACATATCCGAGACCGCTCCTCGGCTTTCCCTTCAAAAACTCTCATACGTTCTTTATACAGAGCGGTGTCGGATTCCAGTAGCCGGTTCCTCTCGGCTAGGCCCGCTGCATCGGCCTTCACCAAATCCAGTTCCCCCCAGAGTTGGGATACGGTGGTCTCCAGCTCGTCCAGCCTCGACGAAAAATGGGCTTTGTCTCGGCTAAGGCCAATCTTCTCAGTCTCGAGGCTTCGGTTATAATCGGTCATGGCGACCAATTCGCTCTTCAAACGATGCTTTTCGTCCTTGGCCGCATCGAGCTCGGGACGAAGGTTGGCAAGAACAACCGCCCGACCCAACTCTTCCTCTTTTTCTCGGAGAAGATGCTTATATTTCTCCGTTTCTCGGCCTTGGGCATCTAGTTGGCCTCGAAGATCGTCCATCTCGTGTTGGGTACGGATGAAGGCCTCATTGACCAGTATCACACTCTGCAAGAAAAACAAACATAAAGAATCAAACAAAGTGAGCATAAAGTCTGATGATATATAAGGGTGGCTGAGGGTCTTACCCGGTTGCCCGCGTGCATGCCTTCGTTCATAAGGCACTGCCAGGTGACCCCGGTCATTTTACGCTTGTCCGAGTCAGAGACAAGAGGCCGTAAGTAGCTTGCTACTCCCACCGGGCGCGATAGAAAGCCACAATCCTCGGGGACAGTGATTACGGCCGATCTAGTCCTTCTTGGTTCTACGCTCGGGGCTGGGAAGATGGTCACCAGGTTATCTCTAGAGCTAGATTCTGACTGTCGGTTAGCCAGCCTCGTGGCCCGAGGAATTGGCAGATGGCCGAAACTCGCAGTTTCACCGGTAGCAGGAGGAGTGGTTGAAAACATATCTTCAAAATCTTCAGCTCTCCGAGCCGGGGTAGATGAACTTGGCGTGGACTCAATGTTTCTGGCAAAGACCGGGGGCTCCGCAGTGGAAACAGGTTCATGGTCGGGAGACGGATGTGCCTAAATGGGGGCTTCGGTCTCCGGAACTGGGGCAATCCTTTGATCGGCTGCAGTGACAGTCGTTTCCCCCGGTCCCTTCCTCCTCTGCAGGGGAGTATCTTCCGGAGAAGTTTCACCTGAAATGTCGACAAAGTCAACCGACCGGAGAGGAGCCGGGGAGAGGATTTCTTCCACACCTGAAGGAAAAACGGAAATCAAGAGACCTTCGTTGACAGAAGGCAAAGGCGGAACGGAGGCGGTCTCCTCGGGTACTGGAGTCGTTGACGGAGCCGGGTCGACCCTTCGAACTATGATGTCGGGCTCCGCTTCTTCTCTCGGAGGCCGGGCAACACCTCTTGCCTTTTTCCGTTTGGGCGGCTCCCCCTTTTCGGAGGGCCATTTCCTTTTGGCAACTTCGGCAAGAACACGGGAAGAACCCGCCGTGTCGAACGCGGACGCCGGAGCAGGGGAAGCGACCCCCGACTCCGATCTGGATTCCACCGAGCCCTTCGGCAAACCTGAACGATAAAGGCATAGGCAGGGCTGAGAAAACTGACAACCGCGAATGGCTAAAGATGCAACAGAAACAGAGGAAAGTCAAACGTTACCATAATTTTGAGCAATCCATCGACCACGTGACAAATGGGCCCATGTTCGGTCCTCATAGGGAAGCTGGCCGAGGAGTGTCGTGACCCATTCACTCAGATCACGAATAACCGGGGGAACAAATCCGTTTGCTGCAAAAAATAAGGAAAGGGCAATAAGGAAACAACACTAAAAACGGCTAAACAAGTAAGGACGATTGCTCAAAGGATCGAACTTACGCTTATCGTTCCACTTCTCCGAAAAAGGTAGATGGGCGGCCGGGATTATGTCCTCGATTTTTACCCGGACATAGCGTTCTAGCCATCCCCTGTCCCGGTCTTCGTCCATCTTCGAGAAGAACGGGTTCCGGCTACGCTTGGTTAGTTTTATGACACCGCCCCGGAATATTCTCGGAGAATACAGGCGTATTAGGTGGCCCAGCGAGAATTCCTTCTCGGCTCTGTTGGCCAGCAGCCGGAGGCAAGCAACGACCCTCCAAACGATTGGGTCGATCTGTGCCAAAGTCACACCATAGGTCCGGCACATATCCAGTATGACCGGATCAATCGGGGGGTCGAGTTTAAGGGTAAAGGGGTAAGAGTACACGTACAAGAACCCTTCCCGGTGGTCGGTAATGGATTCGTCCGGCCCGGGTGCAAAAACCCTCACTGGGCGTGTGTTCCACCCGCAGTCTGCCCGGACCATGTCAAGCTTATCCTCGGTTACGGAAGAAGGATATCGCCTCACATCGTAACCCCGGTCTGAGACGGCAGAGGGCTTTTCCGCCTCGAGGTCTTTATTGAAGTTAAATTTGGCCGGTATAATATCCGAGGCCGTGGTCTCGGGGTTGCTCCTTTGTTTAGTCGGAGACACAGTCTCGGCCCTCGGGGATGAAACCGAGGGAACTTCGGGAGAAGTGGTTTCAGACATGTTGTAGGAATGAAGGGAAGGGAATTTCGGAAGATAATACAAAGGAAACGGAGGAAATGGTGATTTGAAGAGCAACTGGAGCAAAGGGCAGTTGGCGAGAATGATGACAAAATTAATCTCCCTTTCACGTAAAAATAAGCGAAGATTTGGTAGTAGATTTGCTGTAGGAAGGATGAAGGTAGAACGCAGAGGAGAGAAGAAACAAAAGAGAAGATCGTAAAAGTGAAAAAATGAGTAGATGAGGGGCTTTATATAGGCATAAGGAGAGGAACGGTTATCGAGGAGGGCCAATCGGGGATCGCCACGTGCCCCATCATTAATGCGAAGCGACCCGAAACGACGTGCAAAAGGCGGTTGGCAGGAGCGGACCATCCGGAGCAGGACACGTGGCCGTCGAAGGAAAAGGCATGACGCAACTATTCCCGCCAAAATAAGGAGATAAGAATAGGCCATCCGGGAGGTCGGTTGTATGATTCATTCACTTCCCGTTACTCCAATGGATCGTTGACCCGGGAAGCGTGGGGGCTATCTGTATACGGTAGAAACCGGATATGAGTCATATCCGGAGAAAATATGGATCGGAGGAAGAAAAGGGTCGGGAGTTCGCACGAGGGGCGTCACACCTTCCCGAATAAGCGCTTTAATCGAAGCTGAGCAGAGGCGCCCTTTGGTCCGGTCTCTGTGCCACCGATGGTTCGGGGACACTTCCCGAGGGTTCATCACCGTTGATCCGGACACCGTTTTTCCGTGTATCCGTTGGTCCGTTATGACCGTTGCTGAAGCGCACCAGTGGTGTCACGTCATGGTCGGCCACCAACTATGCGTGTGTCAGACGGCGCCGTCAGTCCAATCCCACCAAATAATTCGGCCAAGGACGCCTGTGATTGTGATTAGTGCATTTCATCTATCAAGTATCATACATTGCTCACTAACCTCTATATATCGCTAACCTTCAAATATTTTGTTTTCTTTGTCTAGTACACATCAAGAACAAAACACATATCCTATACCCACCTATAAATTTAATTGATTACCCGAATCCGGGGTAAACAGATTGAGCGATTTCTTCTTGGGTTTTTAATAAAAAATTTAATTGTTTGTATTATTTAACCCATTTCAGCCATGCATGTTCTTATTACCGTGACTGCTAACCATCTTGACCAGGCCTGCGTAAGTCCTATTTATGTATCATTTTGTCGATACCATGTTTTTTTTGTATAAGGTAAGGTTAATACCATGTTTCTGGATATTCTTTGTTCGTTTTACATTGTGAGTTAATTGTCAGTCCTGCTGTGCTAAATTCTAATATCTGATCAATTTCTTATGTAAGATAAACATGGTAAAAGGTCCTACGGAATAAAAAGGAGATAGACTTTTGGTTTGGTTGTACAGTTTGCAGTACCATTTTTTTTTTTTTTTTTTTTTTTTTTATAATTTACGCCTTAAGGAGGCGCGACCCTTTTATTTCATCAATAAGGAGAGGTACATATATCTGAGGTTGGGAAAACCAGACCTCAGCAACCATTTACAGAAAATTTGAAAACATAAACTACGAAGTTCTCAGATACTTTAGCTACATTATACATACATATTCTTCCTTTGTTTGTGTCTGATGGAAGCCACATTGTCTTTATCCAGAATTTAAGTCCCGATTGCCTCTTTTGGAAGATTCTTTATTTCAACGACTATTTCTTCCTGACCATTCATACTCCATTTAGCCAATGCATCCGCGACT
Organism: Lycium barbarum; assembly: GCF_019175385.1. Lineage (NCBI taxonomy): Eukaryota > Viridiplantae > Streptophyta > Magnoliopsida > Solanales > Solanaceae > Lycium > Lycium barbarum. The sequence goes on from NC_083338.1 coordinate 110,665,884, forward strand.
TGATTTGCTTCTCTATAACAGTGTTGAGCAATGTAGTTTGTTTAAGAGAGCAATTGTTTTATCGTATCAATAGAGTCTTGTAACTCCCAAGCAATAGAGTCTTGTAACTCCCAAGCAATGTTGATTTTTCCTTCAAGCATGTTGATTATGATGAGAGAATCACTTTCCAGAATTATGTTCCGAAAGCCATTAGAGATGCACCATTTCATTCCATATAAAGCAGCTTTAGCTTCTGCTAAATTACTACTACCCTTTCCGAGGGATTTTGCAAAAGCCATGATGAGATTCCCATTACTGTCCCTGACAATGCCTCCAGCTCCAATATCATCCTCACAATTGTGACTGCCATCGGTGTTCAGCTTAATCCAGTTCAAAGGTGGTCTAATCCATCTTACAATTATGCAATCAATTTTGGGAGACAAAAGCATAATTTGTTTGCAAAGTTCATGCCAAGGCCATTTCCAGCGTTTGTTATTGTTAGTCTTAGTGACTAACCATCTGATATGATAGCTTACCTGGTAAATAACCCAAGCCTTTGAGATTTTTGATTTTTCATACCTGTTTGAGCACCTTGATTTCCATATTTCCCAGAAAATGACAACAGGAATTACTTTGAGAAGATCTTTGTGCAGACCATTTTCTGCTTTGACATACCACCATTTCATCAACAAAGTCCTTAAGGTATTGTGTTCCCATGGAATTCCTAGAGGAATTCCAAAGAAATTCCATATAGTCCTAGCCAGCTCACCATCTAGGAAAGTATGATGAATAGTTTCATCTTTGGCCTTACCTTTTACTGTAAATCTGGCTGAGAAATCACTTATGATATCTTCGATTGACGGTCTACCATGAGAAAATTTCCCAATTAGAGTGAATTTGCAATCTTTTGCAAGCTCTTCCTCCTCCTGAATAGTAAAGAAGACAGTTGATTTCCCTTTGTGGATTTCCGGCGACCTGTAGATGAGTGTAGTTTTTGTCACTGGGGTGAGATTGGAGTTCAGAGCAGTGGCATAGGAGGGGTCGGGTAGATTGTTAGACTTTTCCCCTGTAGAATCTGTCGTAGCCATAACCGGTGCAAGAGATTGCTCTATTCAATTCTTGTAAATAGAAGTTGCAGATTGCAGGGAAAGGAAAACTTTGGGGAAGAAAGGTTAGAAATAAGAGTGTTTTTGTTTGCAGTACCATCTTAGTTATGCTTTTGTGAATAAAATTTCTATCTTATTGATTAAAGAAAGGAAAAAAAAAAAAAAAGAGTAACAGGGTAACATGAAATACCGTGAAGAGTGCAAATATTCAGTATCAGTGCCCGTGCTAGGTACGGGTGCCCGATGTCCCTTTTTTTGTCTAACCAAAGTAGCATACACGTACGTTCAATTTCAAGATGTTCCTCATTAGGAGAAGAATGCCAAAATCTATTGTTGTCAAAATCTATTTACATAAGAAAATGTTGTAATTTTCTCTAATCCCTCCCCTTGTTGCTTCAGCTGAAGAAAGGCCTGATTAGCTGCACAAGACAAAAAGGCATAATCAACAATGCAAAGTTTCTTACTAATAGTGTTGCAAATGTACAGCTTCAAACAAATACACTCCTAAAATCTTATATTTAGTTTGTTATACATTTCAAGACATAAAATGTATGGCACCGCAAAGGTATCACATTACTTCAACCGTAGAAATCACTAAACTTTTAGCTTGAAAATAGGACAGCATAATATCGCAACATCAATTAAATTCACTTGGCTGATAAATTTCACTCCTCTAGCTACGAGCTTACCTTTGTGCAGTCGTTTTCTCATGTGCCTGTGAAACCAGTACGTGCAGATCAATTTCTTTCCAAGTCAATATAGCTGTATTCAACTCGAAAACAGATACAGCTACATTCTAAGTGATAGGAAAAATTTGTACACAAAGTGTGAAGCTACAATATAGCACTGTTTTCAAGAGCATCACTCATACAAAACCAGATTAACTACAAACCCAGAGCAGAAACCGAACAACATGCGGATCACATTAGCCAAGTGATGCGGCACCTACAAAAGAATGCCCATGAATACCAAGCAAAAATCATGGACCTTAAAGAGTCCATTCCAGTCAGCCGAAAATAATTCAATTCTCAATTTGCAGCAAAGGAGAGATCAACTCCTGCATGTCAAATACTTTCACACATTATGACTTTACCACATTTTTTGCCAGGAGCAAGATGTAATATCTTTGGATTGAAAAATTGATGATTGAATACCGAATATCGTCCAACCACCTTGTTTTAGACAAAATATGCAAAAGAAGAATAGTTAACCAATAAACTTCTCCGGTGAACAGACTACTTCATTAAGAGTTGAGTCGCAAGAGGATACCTACCATAATATATTTTTAAGTATCAATGTCCAAACTATCTATAAAAAGGAATTATTGTGTAATGGTAAGAGATTTAGCAATAACCTTCGAAAAGATGCATTTACTGGAGGTGCTATTTCAAACTGCAAGTAATCTAACAGTGCATATTCCATTTGCTAAACCAGCGTCATACAAAGTGCCTAATATATGCCACCACAAAGTTTAGAACCTGCGAGGTCGTGTGGATCAAAAGGTCAAGCTTAAATATTTAAATTTAAGTAATAGTCTATTTGGATCATAAATCTTCACCATAAAGTTTCTACGAAGCTTTTTCCTATAAATGAATAGATGTCCTATGTCAGGTTCAAAAATAGCAAATAATTCAATAGGCTTTCCTCATACCTACATAAAGTAGCATATTCAAAAAGTCTGCGCCACATCAATGTGATCATTAACATGTATGGAGTTTAGGTAGTTTGAGAATTAGAATATATTTAAAGTGACAAATGCATTACATGACTTTAACTCCTACGAAAATGTTTAATCATGTGAACGATTGATCTAGTGTACAAAGAGTGAATACCCACATCTAATTCTAGTGCTAGTAAATTCAGAGAATGATTTTGCTAGTAAAGGGAGGAAGAGTAGTACAACTAAAAATGTTCAGGCGAAGAACTACAAGAAATATCTAACATGACAAGCTACTGGCAATAATGTCATACTAAAACACCTTTGGTTATAGTGGTCATAACCTTATGTATACATTAGCATATAAATAGTTTTATTGAAATTGCATCTTGATCAAGGTTCACGTTCTAGATAAAATGCAACTATTAGTGTAAAAGAATATTCTTCAGATAATTCATCCATCAAATTAATGTTCTCCCCCCTTTTCCTAAAGCTATTAACTTGTATTGTTTTGGACATGAAAGAGAAACTGGAAACAAAGATTGTAATAATAATCTATCACCATTACAGCAGTGCAATATTAAACTCTCCTTTGATTCACCAAGATAACATATGATACACGAATGAAACAGATTAAACAGATTAAACACTTTGTTGAAACTAATATTAGGAAAATTTATATTTCATTTGGCAATTCTGATTTGATCTATCAACATAGCAAGAGAAGTTTGAAAAAGTCAAGGCTATTGGAATAGTCCAAAACTCTTGACAGTGGGTTAAATAAGAATGGAATGGAATTCAGAGAGTGAATTGGAGCTTTAGGACCCTTACTCGTAATGGTGGGAGAGCGATGAAGACATTGCACCGAAATGGAGTAGCAATACTGACTTTGAAAATATTGATGGGAGCTTTTTATCAAAAATGGAGGAAGGTTGCTGAACGGCGTCTTTTGTGGAGACAAATACGCTTAGGTATAGTCTCAATTCAAGAGAAAGAATTAAATGGGCTAATTTGGTTGATGGGCTGGTCATTTGCGTTGGGCTGGCCGACTTTGAATGGAGGCAGATGGGCCGTTCTTTTAAGGGTTGAATTTTGAAATTGTATTGCCTATTGGCCTTTGCTCCATTCTTCCTTTAACTTCTAGGCCTCTAAGTTTAAAAATGAAAAGACACTCTTTAGTTAATTATATATTAACGCGTGCTAAAATATTACTTAATATAAAAATATATTTATTTGCATTCAAATGAAAAAATCATATGATATCGTAATAGTTGTGCGATAATATTTAAAAGTTAAAAAAAATAAGTAAATGCTATCGTTTAATTGTATAAAATAAATGCGATGTGTTTTGCATAAAACGACAAATAGAAATGCTAAAAGTGATCATGACGATTATAATATTAAGTGATGCAATATAATGAAAATAATAATAATCATAATAATAATAATAATAATAATAATAGTAATCGTAATAACGGCAATAAAAATGATAATAGCTAATGACTATAGTAGGATAATGAAAAATGACGATATTAATAGAAAGCTAATAATTGTAGTAAAGTATAAATAACTATTCTTAAGTTGTCAAAAATATTAGAAGCGCAAATAAATATTTTGGAAGAAAGGCAGGACAAAATTGGGTGTCAACAACTTGTCCCTCTTTGCCGGTAATGATGAAAGAATTTTCGGGCAAAGACATTGACTTAGTAGCCTATTTTGTCCCGACTAAAAGAATTTGGGAGACTATAATGGTAAAGAAAATTTGAGAGAATTGCGGCCGAACTCCGGTCTCCGAGTTGCCTACATATCCCGGGTCGCACGAGAATCAGGCCGTGTGTAGTTCTGGGATAGCTACGACACTTGCGAATAACGACTCATGATTGGTGAGAATCTTTGAAAAATATTATCCCAGTGTCGAATTATAATGCCGCTGGGTATTATGATTGAGGAAATATATCGAACTTGACAATTTTGAAATATGAATACGTGTGAACTCGATGATCGGGTTATGGATGTAAGCTGAATGGTGGAGCGAAGTTTGAGGTAGACCCTTGACCTTTGTTGGGAAGTCTGGTTATCCTTCTCAACAAATTGCCCCAGTTCACTGCCGAAGAAATAGTTCCACGTCGTGCTAAAGCTCCTGCGAAACTTAAACTAGATAAAATAGTTAGTAAATAAATATCGAAAGTAAAGCGGCGTAAAATAGACTTAGCTAAGGCTAATGCAAATGAGGTTTTAGGTCGATGATTCATGAGAATGGTGCCTTTGGCGATGATTAATGAAAATGAAGCCTTAAACCAGATATGAAGATGAGGCTATTTAAGCCAAATGATTTATGAAGATGAGGCTTTCTAAGCCGACATAATGAGGTTTTCCTTTAAAACCCAATGATTGATGAAAATGAGGTTTTTCAAACCAACATGATTTATGGTGTAAAGCATTTATGCAGTGAATTTTAAAGCATTTGTGCTGTGCATGTGTGTTTGAAAGCATTTACGCGACGCGGTTGAAAGCGTTTGTGCAGCGCGTGTGCAGTGCTTCTTAAACCAGGCATGCAAAGCATTTTTTGAAAGCAGTTATGCAATGCATGTGCAGCGTATTTGAAAGCAGTATTGCAATACATGTGCAGTGCATTTGAAAGCATTTATGCAGAGCATTTGAAACCAGCGGTGCAATGCATGTGCAGTGCATTTGAAAGCATTTATGCAGAGCATTTGAAAGCGGTAGTACTATCGTGTGCAGTTCATTTGAAAGAATTTATGCAGAGCATTTGAAAGAGGTAGTGCTATGCGCGTGCAGTGCATTTGAAAGCAGTAGTGCGATTCATGTGCAGTGCGTCTGAAAGCATTTATGCAGAACATTTGAAAGCAGTAGTGAGATGCATGTGCAGTGCGTTTGAAAGCATTTATGCAGAGCATTTGAAAGCAATAGTGCATGTGCAGTGCATTTGAAAGCATTTATGCGGAGCATTTGAAAGCAGTAGAAAATATTTGTGCATCGATACAGTTGAAAATCTTCTGCAAGACTTAAGCATTAATTTATCATAAATTTCGAGAATTATTGACACTTGAGAGGTATAATTTCTCCTAAATGGTATAAGAAACTCAAACCGTTTGATATGTAGTCCTTACAAAGCTGCGAACATTACATATGTTCAGCTTCCGCAATTTGAAAACCTGCGCTCAAAGAAAATTTGTAAGTTTCGGGGGAGGTTGATTCGCGTTGACTTTGAAGATCCAGTTCTTGATGCTTCGTGCTTTCAGCTTTGTCTGGACTTGTAACCTCCGCCTATTTCTAAGTCTTGGCCAACTAATAAAACTATTTGATTAAAAATCATATTATTTCAAAAGGAAATATGCATAAGTTTAAGGTAAATATGTATATAGTAATAAATAATTTCTGCCGAACTTGGAACCGTGACACGTTGTAAAACAAAGCGGCCGTCTTTTCTCCAAAGTCTTTCCTTTGTCTGATGACTATGTCGACCATATACTCTTTCATGTCTCTCAATGTCGTTTTGCAATAATGCCCTTAAAATTGTCCTAGTTTCTGGCATAGGAGGATATTGAACTTTTAAAATGACGAGACCGAGCCTGATATAGGCTGCCTACGTATCCCACCAAGGGAATCAGGTCAAGCGTAGTTCAAAACATACAAGGCAAAATAAAATTGAGGTTTTCTAATAATGTGACCGAAGCCTATGTAGGCCGCCTACGTATCCCACCGCGGGAATCAGGTCAGGCGTAGTTTATGTTACAAGCAAATGGAATTTTTTTAAAATTTCTATCTTAAAGAGACCAAACCTGATTTAGGTTTCTTACGTATCCCACCGAGGGAACGTAGTTTTCATTACATAGAAAGACATTACATATAGAATAAAGGAAAAGCTCCTAAAGGTAGTATCTTTTGATGGCATCTGCATTGATAGCTTTCGGCCATATTTCGCCATCCATTTCTGCTAGAATTAGTGCTCCTCCAGTCAGTACTCGGTGAACCATGTAAGGCCCTTGCCAGTTAGGTGCAAATTTTCCCTTAGCTTCATTTTGGTGTGGGAATATGCGCTTCAACACCAATTGCCCCGGTTTGAATTGTCTCGGTCTTACCTTTTTATTGAAAGGTTTGACCATTCTGTTCTGATAAAGTTTTCCATGACAAACTGCATTCATCCTCTTTTCATCAATGAGCATCAATTGTTCATATCGATTTTGTATCCACTTGGCATCACTCAACTCAACTTCTTGGATAATTCTCAAAGATGGTATCTCTACCTCTGCAGGTAACACAACCTCTGTTCCATAGACTAAAAGATAAGGCGTTGCCCCAGTTGAAGTTCTAACAGTGGTGCGATAACAGAGAAAGGCCAATGGCAATTTTTCGTGCCAATGTCTGTAATTATCAATCATCTTCCGTAATATTCTCTTGATGTTTTTGTTGGCCGCTTCAACTGCTCTATTCATCTGTGGTCGATAAGGGGTGGAATTGCGGTGAGTAATCTTAAACATTTCACATATCTCACGCATCAAACCACTGTTAAGATTAGTTGCATTATCTATTATAACTGACTCAGGGATTCCGAATCGACAAATGATGTTATTGCGAACAAAGTCTACCACTACCTTCTTCGTCACTGACTTGTACGAAGATGCTTCTACCCTTTTGTGTGAAGTAGTCAATGGCTACCAAAATGAACCTATGTCCATTTGATGCGGCAGGCTCGATAGGACCAATGACATCCATGCCCTAAGCTACGAATGGCCAAGGGGAACTCATCACATTTAACTCATTTGGTGGGACTCGAATCAAATCGCCATGAATCTGACATTGGTGACATTTTTGCACAAAACGAATGCAGTCTGTTTCCATAGTCATCCAGAAATAGCCAGCTCGTAGAATTTTCTTAGCCAGAGTAAAACCATTCATATGAGGCCCACATGTACCGCCATGCACTTCTTCAATCAACTTGACCGCTTCTTTGGAATCAACACACCTTAACAATCCTAAATCTGGAGTCCTCCTATAAAGGATTTCTCCATTTAGGAAAAAGTGGTTTGCTAATCTTCGAAGTGTTCTCTTCTGAACACTGGTTATGCCTTCTGGACAGTCTCCTGCCTTGAGATACTTCTTAATGTCATAGTACCAAGGTTCTCCATCAGGTTCTTCATCTACGTGGAAACAATAAGCTTGCTGATCTTGCACATTCACCTTGATAGGATCTATGTAATTCTTGTCCGGGTGCTAAATCATAGAGGACAAGGTTGCCAAAGCATCAGCGAACTCATTTTGAGCCCTTGGGACATGTTTGAATTCCACCTTGATAAATCTCTTACACAAATCTTTCACGCAATGCAGGTACGGAAGTATCTTCACGTTCTTAGTGGTCCATTCGCCTTGTACTTGATGAACCAATAAGTCAGAATGACCTATAACCAATAATTCTTGTATGTTCATATTAACGGCCATTCTGAGTCTAAGAATACAAGCTTCATATTCTGCCATATTGTTGGTGCACGGAAATCTGAGCTTTGCTGAAATTGGATAATGCTGGGCTGACTCCAAAACTAAGACTGCTCCAACGCCAACTCCTTTGGAGTTTGCAGCCCCATCAAAGAACATTCTCCACCTTGGATATTCCTCTGAGATATCTTCTCTGACAAACAACATCTCTTCATCCAGTAAATAAGTCTTAAGGGGCATGTATTCTTCATTTACAGGATTTTCAGCAAGATGATCGGCTATTGCCTGCCCTTTGACCGCCTTTTGGGTAACATATACAATATCAAACTCACTTAGCAAAATTTGCCATTTGGATAACTTTCTAGTAGGCATAGGCTTCTGAAAGATATACTTGAGTGGATCCATCCTTGAGATGAGATAAGTAGTATATGAAGACAGGTAATGTCTCAACTTTTGTGCAACCCAAGTCAAGGCACAACAAGTGCGTTCCAACAAAGTATATCGGGCCTCATAAGGCATGAACTTCTTGCTCAAATAGTAGATTGTTAGCTCCTTCTTTCCGGTCTCATCATGTTGTCCCAACACACATCCAAATGCATTCGCTGACACAGACAAATATAATAACAAAGGTCTTCTGGCTTCTGGAGGCACCAAAACAGGCAGATTAGACAAATACTCTTTGATCTATCCAAAGCTCGTTGGAAATCTTCCGTCCATTTGGTAGCAGCATCTTTCTTCAATAGCTTGATTATTGGCTCACATATTACTGTCGATTGTGCTATGAACCGACTAATGTAGTTGAGACGACCGAGCAAACTCATTACGTCCTTTCGACTCTTTGGGACAGGCAAGTCTTGAATAGCCTTTATCTTCGAAGGATCCAATTCTATGCCCCTCCTGCTCACAATAAAACCTAACAGCTTCCCAGTAGGAACACCAAATGCACACTTTGCGGGATTCAATTTCAAATTGTATCGCCTCAACCTGTCAAAGAACTTCTTCAAATCCGTCAAGTGATCTGAATTCTTTCGTGACTTGATGATGATATCGTCCACATAGACTTCAATCTCCTTATGGATCATGTCATGAAAAATGGTAGTCATGGCTCTCATATAGGTGGCGCCTGCGTTCTTGAGTCCAAAAGGCATCATTCGATAATAGTATACTCCTCAAGGTGTGATGAATGCCGTTTTCTCAGCATCTTCTTCATCTATCAGAATTTGGTGATATCCTGTGAAGCAATCAATGAATGACTGCAACTCATGCTTCGCACAGTTATCAATAAGTATGTGAATATTTGGGAGGGGAAATCATCTTTCGGGCTAGCCTTGTTGAGATCCCGATAATCCACGCATACCCTGACTTTGCCATCCTTCTTTGGTACAGGCACGATATTGGCTAGCCAAGTGGGATACCCTGTAGCTCGAATGACCTTTGCATTAAATTGCTTGGAGACTTCTTCCTTGACTTTTAAACTCAAATCCGGTTTAATATTTCTTTTCTTTTGTTTCACCGGAGGACAAGATGGATCAATAGACAACTTATGCGAAACAATGTCTGTGCCTAGACTCGGTATATCATCATAAGACCAAGCGAACACGTCTATATATTGTCTCAAAAGGTTGATCAATTCTTCCCTTTGTAACGGAGTTAAATGGACGCTAATTCTTGTTTCCCTCACTGTTTCTAAATCTCCCAAGTTTAAGGCCTCTATTTCATCCAAATTTGGTTTTGGCTTATCCTCAAAATGTTTAAAATCTTTAGTTAACTCTTCAGGTTGCATGTCCTCTTCATATTCTTCAGAGTCTTGTTCGGCATTTACGATGGGCTCGCTTGTTTCATTACGTGTCACATTCACATTATCAGCAGATTTACTAGTTTGATTGCAAGACTCCCGAAGAACCGAGGGCTGGGTACAAGTCCAATTGTTTAAAGCATCTCCAGGCTCAACATCCCAGATAGTTGGAGTTTCAGGGCAATCATCCAGAATCACATTGCATTCAACTTCTTCCTCGGCAATGAATAGATTCTTGAAACCTTCCACGAGGTTGTCTTCAGCAGCTTCCTCTGATACTTGGGTGACAGACGCCTTGAAAAATGACTGATTTAGGAGAGGGACAGGCTTTGGCAAGGGAATATCACCTTTCCTTTTGAGACTAGCCAATGAGATTTCTTCAAGAGTGGGCTCATATCCAAGACCAAAAGTATCCTTCTGACCGGGTAATTGAATTGGTTCTACTATTCCATCCAGGTTCACTCCGAGACCTCGACCAGGCTTAAAACCATTCTTCAACATTTCCCAAGCCACCATCATAAGCATACGTGGCAACTTTACCCTTTCAGCTTGAGTAGTACACATGGTTTCCTTAATATGGAAAACAGATCCATCTAGCCTTTCTACACTTTCAATAACAAGAATTGAGTTTTCGGGATAGATCGAATTATTGCCTTCTCCATGGATCACAATTTCCTGATGATTCCAGACAAATTTCAAATTTTGGTGCAGGGTAGACGGGACTGCACCAGCCATATGGATCCATGGCCTTCCTATCAGCAAGTTGTAACTAGCGGATATATCCATCACTTGGAATTCCACCGTAAACTCCACGGGTCTAATTTCCAATGCTAAGTCAATTTCCCCTACGACACCCCTTTGAGCTCCATCAAAACCTTTAACCCTCACGTGACTATCACGAAGTTTCTCGATATCAATTCCTAAAGCTCGGAGAGTAATGACAGGACATATGTTAACAGCTGAACCCCCATCAATCAACACTTTAGAAATCAATTTATCCCTGCATTTGATTGTAATATTCAATGCCTTGTTGTGCCCCAAACCTTCAGGTGGCAACTCATCATCATGAAAAGAGACTTTGTGGGCTTCGAGGACTTCTCCAACCATGGCTGAAAATTTCTCGCTAGAGGTCTCAGCTGGAACATAAGCTTCATTCAGTACCTTCACTAAAGCGCTCCTATGAGTTTCAAAATTCATCAACAATGACAATAGAGAAATTTGGGCTGGTGTTTTCTTTAGTTGTTCTACAACAGAATATTCTTTAGTTGGCATCTTCCTCCAGAATTCTTCTACTTCAGCCTCAGTCACAGCCTTCTTTTGGCTGTTTTCCTTATTTGGTGCTCCTCGTGCTACCTCTTCGGGGGCATAACACCGCCCAGATCTTGTTATTCCAGCAACAACTTGTAGAAACTAATTTTTCCTTTTCTTTATTCCTTTCATCAGACGAATAATTCCAAGGAACTGCTTTGGTGTTGAAAGAAGGTGCCTGAGCAACTAAGGCTGTGATCCTAGGCCTTGGAGTGAGCACTTCCACTTCAATTGGTGCCCTTATTTGGACTGTAATTACGGGAGCAATAAAGGCTGACGATTCAACCTTTTTCTCTTTTTTGACCGATACAATAGTCCCTTCCAAGTTGCAATCTTCATCAATGATAATCATGTTCACATTTGCGTCACCATGATTGGGTAGAGGGTTGTTGTTTATATTTGGGGGAGCTCCTTTGAGCTGGATGACTCCTTCTTTGATTAATGCCTCAATTTTATCTTTGAGAGTAAGGCAATTTTCAGTATCATGTCCGACAACTCCTGAGTGATACACACAATGTTTAGTCCCATCATACCATCCAGGAAGGGGGCTAGGAACTCTTCCTTGAATCGGTTGGAGTATCTTTGCGGTTCTCAACCTTTCGTATAATTGGGCTAAGGGTTCGGCTAACGGTGTATAAGTTTTGGTCGATTTGTTTTCAAAGTTTGGACGAGGTCTGGGTGCATTTTGTGGACGGTTTTGTGGTTGGTATTGGGGTTGAGGCAGACAGGTTGGTTGGTATTGTGATGGGCTTTGATAGGCAGGTGCTCGAGGTAGGCAATATGTTGGCTGGGTGTGGTAAACAGGATAGGGAACGGGTGGAGGTTGGTAATAAGGCTGGAGGACTTAGGCGTACTGGCTGTAATATGAACGCTGGGATGAAGGGTATTGGTAGGTTAACATCTGGTTTGTTCTACGTTCCTGGATGGTCATGACCGCGGATACTCCGTCCTTCTTCTTCTTAGCTGCTCCCCCAATTGAATCTGATTGAATTGCCTTACACGTCGCTTGCAAGGCTGCCAAATTTGTGATTCTTCCCCTCTTGATACCTTCTTCTATGAAATCTCCCATCCTAATAACTTCAGAAAACTTTTGCCCGATGACACTCATCAGCCTTTCATAGTATATTGCATCTTTTAGAGATTGTACAAAGAGCGTCGTCATCTCACTTTCCGCTATCGGGGGCTGAACTTTCGCGGCTTCTGCTCTCCACCGCATAGCATACTCTCTGAAAGTTTTTGTTGAATTCCTTTCTAACTTTATCATATAGAACCTGTCTGGGACAGTCTCAGTGTTAAACCTGAACCTATCCATGAATTCTTGCGCCATCTCTCCCCAACTACGCCATTTCTGCGGATCTTGGCATGCGTACCAATCAAGTGCTTCTCCTGTCAAGCTCCTTATAAACAGCTTCATCATAATGGCTTGATCTTTTCCTACTCCAACAAGCTTATCACAGTACGATCTCAAATGAGCCCGAGGATTTCCTTTTCCATCAAACATATCAAATTTTGGCACTTTATATCCAGCAGGCAACTCAATATCGGGATGAATACACAGATCCTCGTATTCAAGGCCTTCACATCCCTTGTGGGTTTGGATGCTTCTAAATGCTTCCTTCAAATCTCCTTTGCAACATTCTCGTCTGCTTTCTCCCTAGCTTCCTTTTCCATCTCCTCATAAGGATCAGCCTCTGGATGCTGCACGGTCTGCAATGGGGTAGTGAAAGGTTTAGCTTCCGCTACATATACCGGTGGTACATACTGCGTGTTATGGTTAGCGGTGTATGCCAACGGTATGTATTGGGTTGCTTGGTAGCTTTGGGTAAGTGGGGTAGTTTGGATAACTAAAGGCTGAGGAATATATGGAGTGGTGAAAGGTAACGGATTGGCTTGTTGAAAGTTAACTTGTTGTGGGTTGGCTTGTTGCGGGTTATTTTGTTGCGGGATGGTTTGTTGTAGGTTAGTTTGTTGCGGGATGGCTTGTTGTGGATTAGATTGTTGTGAGATGGTTTGTTGTAAGTTAGTTTGTTGTGGGATGGGAGGCGAATTAGTAGTGCTTGGATTGATTGTGTGAAGTGGAGGGTTTGAGGGAAAGGGCTGAGGGGCGGGCGAGTCAACAAGCGAAAAGGATGGTGGGATTGTCGCACTTGTTCTCTGTTCATGATGAGGAGTGTTGAGGGTAATGGACAAGTTGGTGAGATTTCGCAGTCGCTCAATTTCACTTTGCATGTTGGCCATTTGTTGCATCAATTGGGCGATGAGTTCATCAGCATTCCTTCCCTCCGAAGCCTCAGGTTTATCTCTCGGAACGGTGATAAGTCCCAACCAAGTCTGTTCAGATGCACCTGAATTATTCATGTTGTTGGATGCTCGTGCTTTTGATCTTGTGAAGTATGGGTGATCCGCCAGTTCACAATCAACACGAATCAACCTTTGGGGAAATAATCAAAATAAAAGAAAACCTTCAAAAATGAAGAAAACTACGTTAGTATAGTGTGAATGATTGCTACTTTAAATAAAATAATGTCAACATTTGACAAATAATGTTGAAAGAAACATATATTACATAGCAAACAAATCACATAGTAAAAGCGAAATCTAGCAATCATAGCGTGACCTATTATGCACGGGACCTCTTTTGTGCCAGAGGTAGGCCTAACGCCAAATATTCGAGCTTATGATAGAGTGATCCAAGCCGTTAAATTGAGACACTCGAGTTTGGAAATAAAAGGCCAAGTTTCATTGAAATAACAAAAGTGAGTACATTGATGAGACAATAAACCAAAATACATAAAAGGTGACATAATGTAAAGACAATCCTAAGACCTGGCCTAGATCTTTCGCACTTGATCATGCTGGCAGCTGAACTGAAGATGATGCTCCGTCATTGCTAGGCTCTACTCCCGCATTCCCCAAATACTGCATTATATTATCCATTTGAGCCCACATCTCGGGAGTGACAACCATGGTTCCTAAGCGAGAATGTCTTATCCAAATTGTCTTCCCAATATCCTCGAAGCCTGATTCACCTGCTGGGCCAGGATCTATGTTACCATAGTCTTCTTGTAGCCACGCATGATATTCTGGGATACCTCCTGCCAGTCCAGCCCCAATACTTATCAGATCAATATTATCCCATTCATCGAGAATTTGGCCAGCTCTAGGAACTCTGAAGTCTGGCCCAAAAAGGATTTCAGAACCACTCATATTAGCTTGGAGAGGGATTACTTGATCTATACCGAACTGTCGAAGTACGCGTACTCGAGCGTATGGCTGGAGTCCTTTCAACCCAATAAGCTCAATATAGTAAAGCCTCCTACCTCTTATGTAAGCCGTGGTACGTGATAGCAAGGGGTACTTCCATTGGATTTGATCACCAGTTCGGGAAGCCAAGAACTCATACCAATCATTAGTGCCAACTGGTGATACAAACAGTTTCGTTCGTTCATAAAAACTACCAATTTTGTTTGATTCACTGAAGCATATGTCTGCCATATTCGGACGTTGGTAAAAATGCTCCATTGCCCACATCTGGAGGAGAAGATTGCAACCCTCAAAGAAATTTGTTTCACCTCTTTTACATTTTCCTAGAGCTCGAAGTATTTCTGCCAAAATCATGGGGACCAAGGTGAGTTGCGCACCGCCAACTCCTTCAAAAAGTGCTCAAGCAACGGAACATATGCAAGTACTGATCTTCCCGTATTCACGTGGGAATACCAAAGTCCCAAGTAAGGCAACAACAAATACAATGGGACGTCTAACTTGCCAATGGGTGGGAGTGCATGAGAATTCCTTCTTGAACAACTTGTAACCATCTTGACGACCGTACCTCTCATACAAATAATCCAAAGAGACCCAGTTATTCTCGAAGCATCGGAGTTCTTTAGTGTTCTTCAACCCTAAGTAGCGGAGAAATTTCTTCCCTGATTGACTGTGTGGGATAATCTGACCTCTTCCTTGGTATTTCAAATTTGTGAAATAGCTTATTTCTTCCAATGTGGGTGTGAGTTCAAAATCCTTAAATTTGAAGACAACTCGATTTGGATCCCAGAATTGAAGTAACGCTCTAATCACATGTTTGTCGAGAGTGATCCGGAACAGTGAAGTGAGGAAGCTCAACCTCCTCGTGATAGCCAGTCTACTATCTAGGTCCAAATCTTCCCACCATATCCTCAGCTTGCTTGGGACGCCACTGACCATCTTAAGCTTGAGGATCTGAGGGACGAAATCCATCCTACAAAAAAGAAAATGAAATGATTTCCAAACTCGGCACGTCAAGATTAGGCTTGGATACTTCTATCATTATCACGTTACACATAATATGCTTGTTGGTCGTTTGGTTATGAAACCCATCGACAATTTGGTAGGTTTTCTAATTGTGGAGTCGATACCAAGGACCGACCCACCTAAGGTTTACCACCTAAGGTTATGCATGCATGACTTAAATAGAATTGGTGGCATAGATCTATCTTAAGTTTTCTAAGATTTGGCTTACTAGACACAAGGTTCCCGAGCGGACTACTCGAGTGAGAAGGCTACGCGGTCACAGGAAATTCGGACACCCCGCGCATATGCCAACTCTCCTAAATTTTGAGATTTTTGAAAGAAATTTGCGGGTGCGCAAAACACACCTCGCGTGCACGTGTGATAGTGTGAATTTTCCGTAATCGGAGGAAATATGAGCGGAATGACAGTTTTAAAGAAAACCATAACAAATAATTACAAGAATTCACATGAAAGAAATAGTTATAACAAATAAAAAAAATTATCACATAAAATTTAAAAAATCACATAAGACGAATAATTAAAGCACAATAATTTAATTATCCTAAGTTTGTTATGGTTAAGAACCTAAGGTCCCCAGCGGAGTCGCCAAGCTGTTATACCCCATTTTAATCGGGTCAAAGCGGAGTACAACATATTGGTGATTCCTAATTATTTAACTTAAGGAGTCGCCACCTAATTATTTTAATGGTGAATTAGGACACCTAATTATTAACTAAGATAAAGCTAAACTAAACTCCGTTTTTCAAGGTCTTACGAGCCTAATAAATTCTAGGTAAGGGTTCTAAATATCTAATGGGAAGGTTTTAAGTATCCATTAGAATCCATTAAATACGGTTACCAACCAAACTTAGGTTAAAAAAAAAAAGTAAAAATATACCACTAAACGATTTTTTTTTTTTTTTTAAATACTATCTATAATAACTAGGTGCAGATTAGCTTAAAAGGATGATGCTAACGTCTAAAACACTTAATTTAGCAATAAAATCCCAAAAGAGGTGAATGTAAAGTCCATTCCCAAAAGAGGTTCAAATTAGATAAAACCCGATTTTGAAGGTATTAGAAAGAGCATTGAAGGAATTCGTTTGCAATAAAAAAAAATGTTTTACTTGCTTGCAAGGAACTTGGCTCTAAAAAAAATAGTTACTTTCATTGAAATGCCAAGGAAATTAGTGCCTGTTTAAGCGGAGATATACTCAAAAAAAAAAAAACATTCAAGGATCATTCTCTTAAAATAAATTGGACTTCTTGAAATAAGAAAAGAGACGTATTTCCTGCTGAAATGACCAAATGCTCGTCTTTCAAATTGAGCGAAAAACTACTTTCATTTGAACATTTTAAAATAAATTAGCTCTTAAAACAAATGCTTATTCTTCTAAGTAAAAATATTTTCGACTCATATAATAAAGAGACTCTTAAAAATTGGGCTTGGAATAGTGTCCTGGAAAATGTTACTCACTAAAATAATATTCCCTATATCCCCCTCTAATTTCTCTAATTTAGTTGTTCTAAGTCGACGATCTTAAGCCAATAACAAATACTCACAGCTAAGAAAATAAAAAGTTAATTGATCCTAAGACAAGCTAAAGAATGCAACAGAATGCCTTCCGCTCCCCTTCGAATGTTTTCAAGAGAGGAGAGAATCGAATGTAGAATAGATGCGAGTTTGAATCTAGCGGCGATATCGAGTCTCGGAATGAGACTCCTTGTGGCGATGAGAGTCTATTATGAAGACTCCGATTTGCTCCAAAGTGTACATGCAAACAAAGGGAGATAAAGATTAGTATTTGAATCGAGACCATTTAAACTAGTCATTTCTCAATCAAAGTTAATGAGAGAGCAGCAAAAACAGTCAAAAATACCACATTTAGTGGACAGCAACATGATACTAGAAAGTACTTCTACGAAATGAAAAAGAAGGTACTTGTTTTATGACGCAGTGAGAAATTACTCTAAATAACATTTAGACATCAATATTATAATTTGTAGAAATGCTGGAGCATGAAAGGCATTTTAAACTTAAACATACATGACAACATTCTTTCCATTCTCATAGCACATTAAGACAAGCGACAAAGAGTTTGAAATTTATATCTCTTTAGAGGGCCAAGTTGAGTTTTGGTTTAAGTGATAGGTTGGTGTTTTACCATTTTTTAAACACACATGGGCGATCAAGCAAATTTGAGACCAATGCTTGAGCATAATCTCAGTAACTTGAAAGACGCAGCAAGTATATTTTGAAATCATTTGGATTTTTTTAAAAATGTAGCAGTTTGTTTAATTCTTTCAGCAAGATACATACCAGAAGTACTAACAAGCTGTTCTAGAAGAGTTTCAAGAAAATAAATGTCAAAGCCAAAAATGCAGCAACAGTAGGCTAAGCAAAGCAGCAGAAATGGCCGCTAATCTTAAGCAAATTCAACAGCTAGTTTTTACCTCAAATTTTGACCAAAACTCAGCTCAAAATACCACGAAACAACCATTCTTAATTAGGTGTTGGATCTATTCCTTTTAAGTTCAGCAGAAGCACCAACAAACAGTAGCAATAAACAGCCTCAGGTAGTAGCCATATGTTCTCAAGAGTGACATTTTTTTTTCAAATACAACGAACATGCAGCCAGCAGATGCATCAATTGCGAGCCAAATAACAACAAGAAATTGATCAATTAACTCAAATGTAGCAATTAATAAGATGGCATGACTACAGGCAACACAGCAAGTGTAACATAGCAGCCTCAGAGACACACTGAGTTTCAAAACATAGCGATTTTGTCAAGGGACCAATAGGCATGGTAAGTATCAGGGTGCAGCATCTGCCTTGTAAGATAAAACAACAACTCTACGCATAAACATGGCAGTAGCCATTCTTCAAGAACAATAGCTATTTGTGCCAACGATTAGCCATTGTAGGCAGTACACAACAGTTGTCTATCCCAAAACATAGCAGTCAACTAATATAATCAACCTACACCCCAAATAGCAAATGACAACAGCTTATCTCAGAAAGGGAAACCTGATCCAGTCATAGCAATAAATGACCCTGGCTGCAGCTCAATCACACTAATGTGAGAGTCAGCTCAAGATGCCACAACAGCACTATGCAAGATCTGATCCTCACCTAAAATGCGACCTTTTGATCCTCCAAACTAAAGTACAACAGTTGACCAAATGCCCCATTTGCTTCAAGGTACAGCAACAACATATAACAACAACACTTCCTGTCTAGCAGCGACGGGGGCGACGAGGTCGAATTAATCATCATTCACCAAACATAACCATTTCGACGAGTCGAATCAACTTCAAAAATTAAACTACGGGCTGGAACTTCCTCGAAACTCAAGGCTTTAGCCGAATTTCTGAGTGTTCAAGCACTTAGGGTTGTCAAAAACCTTTTGAGGTGTAGAAACCATAATTTTGGCCTCTTGACCATTGTTCTTGACATTAGTGCTTGAGAAATAAAAGGTATTGAACTCTAGGAAAATGTTAACAGGGTCACCATTAGGCATGGTCCAGGCTACCAAGGAAACTTTCAAACCAATTTCTTTAAGTTTGCTACATTTAACTAAATGCCAATCGAGCAGGAAAGGGCTTTCACAATTATGGATATCAACTACCGAACATAATTTCTTCAACTATGAAACGTATGATCTACTTACATCAACCAAGCAAACATGATTAGCCTAGAACTAACTAAATTCGGGTAATGAAGCTAAGAACAATATCAGGGAACAAAGGATATAGAACTAAACATGGAAAATCACAAGTGCCTTATTTTGTGATTCTACATAAACTTGGAAAGAAGAACAGGTAAAACATTACCAAAATCAAAGAGAAACGGATTATTCTAACATCTCAACTCCCGACCGTTTGTTCACAGTGGACATGGATGTTAAAGAAGAACAACAACTAAACAGACAAAAATGAACAAATCCAAACTGACCAGAACTAATTAAAACTTGGAAGACAGAAATCTAAAGAAGAGGAAAGCGATATTACTGGCCTTTTTCGGGTGCAGCAAACTAGGGCTTTTAGGTCCCGGATCCACGCTCAGAAGAAATCGACGAGCCGGAACACTTTAAGGGTCACTGGAAACTCAAAACAGAAAGGTAAAATATAATGGTTTGGAGTGATATATGGCTGTTTCTTGGCGTTCATTTTTTTTTAAAGGTGAGTTCGTGGCTGTTTTTTTCCCCCTCCCCAAATGGTCTCAAAACGTTGATATTTATAGAATAGGATTAGGTTTTCTAGAGCTGGATTTTGGGCGGGATTTTGAAACGTTAAGATTGGGAAATTCAAACAAATTTTTTGACCTCTTCTGCTAAGGCCAGCGACGATTACAAAAATATTCACCAAAAAGGTGGATCAAACTTTGGCAATTCTGATTTGATCTATCAACATAGCAAGAGAAGTTTGAAAAAGTCAAGGCTATTGGAATAGTCCAAAACTCTTGACAGTGGGTTAAATAAGAATGGAATGGAATTCAGAGAGTGAATTGGAGCTTTAGGATCCTTACTCATAATGGTGGGAGAGCGATGAAGACATTGCACCAAAATGGAGTAGCAATTCTGACTTTGAAAATATTGATGGGAGCTCTTTATCAATAATGGAGGAAGGTTGCTGAACGACATCTTTTGTGGAGACAAATACACTTAGGTATAGTCTCAATTCAAGAGAAAGAATTAAATGGGCTAATTTGGTTGATGGGCTGGTCATTTGCGTTGGGCTGGACGACTTTGAATGGAGGTAGATGGGCCGTTCTTTTAAGGGTTCAATTTTGAAATTGTATTGCCTATTGGCCTTTGCTCCATTCTTCCTTTAACTTCTAGGCCTCTAAGTTTAAAAATGAAAAGACTCTTTTTAGTTAATTATATATTAACGTGTGCTAAAATATTACTTAATATAAAAATATATTTATTTGCATTCAAATGAAAAAATCATATGATATCGTAATAGTTGTGCGATAATATTTAAAAGTTAAAAAAAATAAGTAAATGCTATCGTTTAATTGTATAAAATAAATGCGATGCGTTTTGCATAAAACGACAAATAGAAATGTTAAAAGTGATCATGACGATTATAATATTAAGTGATGCAATATAATGAAAATAATAATCATAATAATAATAATAATAATAATAATAATAATAGTAATAGTAATAACGACAATAAAAATGATAATAACTAATGACTATAGTAGGATAATGAAAAACGACGATATTAATAGAAAGCTAATAATTGTAGCAAAGTATAAATAACTATTCTTAAGTTGTCAAAAATATTAGAAGCGCAAATAAATATTTTGGAAGAAAGGCGGGACAAAATTGGGTGTCAACAAGGGATTAGAGTCTGGCTGTGTGATGGTGACACTGTACATGTGTAGTCTTAGTTTCTTCTTGATACTTCCATGATGTGCCCTGTTTTACTGCTATGTTTTCAATGACCTGGACCTGGTGAATGATGATACTATCTCTCTGCTAGGATGTCATAGGCTTAACATATCACATCTGATCATTTTCATGCCTAGGATATTGTCTAAGCAACATGAATTTCATATGCGCACCCCCCCCCCCCCCCCCCCCCGCAAATGAAAATAGGATAAATGGAACTATAGGGATATACTAATTTAATCACCTTTCCTTTTTTTCCCCTTCTCTTTTCTACCTTAACTCTTATATGCGTAGTTTGCTTTGTTGTGATAGAAATTCCCTAGCATGAATACATTGAACTGGCATGAGTATGTTTCCATATATGAGTGTGTATAGATGTGTGCTTAAAGGCTATTAAAAGAACCCTACTCATAACCATCTCCCCTGGCCCCTTTGCCCTTTGTCTCCATGCTTTAAAATGCTTAGTGGTCTGCTAGGTAGGTATACTTGAATGGAATTGGCTACAGTACACGAAACACTCACTTCTGGATATTATGGGGGCCATAAGGAATGAATTTATTGGGTATCTAAATATATATTGCTGGAGATGTGTATGAGCATGTATGCTTAAGACCATTTTTTTTGAGAAAAATGATACACCTGGTTTGTCTTCCCTTATTTCTTCTGCTTCCTTCTTTTGTTTGGTTATCATTAGAGGTAAATATACATAGTATACAAGATATAGGCCCTTTATATACTTAAGTATATATCAAGGTGTATATCGTGTATATCCATAGTATAACGTGATGATTTCAAGAAGTTTAAACTGCGCTTTAACTGATTTGGAACCATTTCTTTTAAATTGTCATTTCACCATTGGTCTAGGCTTTACATTTCTTTTCCTTCCATTTGGGCTTGTAATTATTTTTGTCCCAAATTGGAGGGCTATGACGGGCACCCGAGCCATACCTGCCGAGCACCACTAATCATCCTGTCATATCATAATCATAAATAAGGTGGACCACTAGGGTCGTCAGATGGAAACCCGCTAGATCATAAGATAAATATATTGAAAAGGAGCAAACCCAAAGGATATACGTCTATAATTATGCTGGACAAAATTGTACCAGCCGACCATGCTATCATAGACAACTATACAACAAAAGAATATAGGCCGAGGGGGCCGTACAACGTCTAACTGTACCATAATTGTCTACAAGCCTCTAATAGAATACATGACATAAAAAAGTCGGGATAGAGCCCCACCATACCCGTATATACAACAAATAACGTACCAAAACACAACAACAACTCCGGGACAAAGAGAGCGTTCCAATATCAGCTGAACAACAACCTACAAAGGTGGATCATCAACCTGTCTACCTGAACCTGTGGGCATGAAACGCAGCGTCCCCCAGGCGAAAGAGGCATCGATGCGAACAAAGTACTGAGCATGTAAGGCATGAAAGTAACATAAAGAAGACCTGAAAGTATATAAGATAAAGAGAATGCAACCTATACATCTAAACTGTCTCTGAGGGCCAATGATATGCAACCTATATATATAACGTCTCTCATGCCTCTGTGTTCATCCCATCGTATCATATTGGCCTTTGTGGGCACAATCATCATCATATTGGCCTTTGTGGGCATAATCATCATCATATGACCAACTAATCAGGTTGTAGTACATATATAACGTCGTCACCTTCCTCATACCCAATATAGATATAATATAAGTTTACACGTATATAACTTCTGTGGGTTCATAGTGTGTGTGTGTGTGTGTATACATATATAATGCAATGCATAAATATGATAAAAGTGCATCCTGAATCTGTCGGAGTGACGTAAGGTCGTTACACCTCCGATCATCATTATGAAATATCATTTTCATCATCATGTGACTTTATGAAGCATACTGAATATGAAGAAGGACTTACTATGAACAATATCATTGGAACATGAATCAACATAGGACATCTCTAGCTGCTAAAAATTGAATCATTATGGGTAGTGTTACGTTTACGTTTTGTTCGTGAGAATCATGCCAAAAGAAAAAAAGTTAGCCTTAACATACCTCAAGTCATCAACAAAATCCCATCATGAATCTGTCGGGCTACTATTACAATCTCTGTAGTCACTATCGCACACCTGACAACCAAAAACACAACAACAACCTCATATAAGTCTCTTTTTAATTTCACATTTACTCACCCCAAGATTTACATCAAAACAACCCAATATGCGCTTTGTATACGTCACTTATACATTTTTTTCTTCCAATTATACCAAGTATAACATCCTCAATACAATCCCAACAAAAACTACTATCCTAAGAATAAGGTTTTAGCTCAAAAACACATTAACAACATGACTCAAGTTCATATTCGAACCTTCCCTCCAACCCCTTTCCCTCCAAACCTAGCATAACCATCATATAAGCTCATAAACATGAAAGTAAGATGAAATCTTATCTTAAGAACTCAAGAACACTCCAATTCCAAGATTAATTCACCTTGAAGCATCCTCCAAAACCTCTACCAAGAGGAGAAACAAGCTTCCACCATCACTTTAGAACCTTTAGGCACTTGATCTTCTGTTTTGATCCTTGATTTTTTCTTAGGAATTGATTAGATATTGTTACAGGTCGTGCATCCACCAAACAGTATATGAGGGACCTGGTCGTGTACCAGTTCCCTTATGCAATGCAGTGCGAGAATCAACACAAGATTTTTACGTGGAAATCTCCTTGCTCAAGGGATTAAAAACCACGACCTACCCTTGTAGGATTTTAACTCCACTAACCGAGAAGCTCAGGTTACAACTCTATCGTAAGCTAGAAATTAACTCCCATAATCCCTCACCCTTACAATAATGCTTGTGTAACCCTCACACTTGACTACCCCTAGCCAAGGACACTAATACACCTAGACTCACCCCAGCCTAGTGTACCACTAAAAGGCACCCTTTGAGAATTCACCACAGTGACTAACTCTAGCCATACACTAATAGAACTAAGCTAACTCTAGCCTAGTGTACCACTAAAGAGCTTTTGGAAGTAACCTTAATAATTTAAAACACCTACAAACAGCTTCTTTTGATGGAAGAGTAGGTTTACATTTTAAGCACAAAAGAACAAAGGCTCAACAACCTAAGGACCTAAAGTATCTTCAGTTCTGGACCTGGTCTTTGGGGTTGCTGAGACTCTGTTCTTGAGGAACACCTTCAAAGGTGGAGACTTTCACTTTGTATGGAGCAATTTTCGGATTGTGCAAGAATGAGTCTTCTCTTGGAAGATGATGTCTTTATATGCACGGAGAGAGAGAGAGAGAGAGAGAGAGAGAGAGAGAGAGAGAGAGAGAGAGAGAGAGTGTAGAGATAACCACTCATGAAATCTGGACCGTTACTCAGTCGGCCTTGGTGAGGTACTGTTGTATAACTGCATTGTACTTTTCAACCATTCACTTTACAGCTGTGTATTTGGACTTTCTGCTTCAGTGACCCAAAACTTTATCTGGAGGAACCTGGTTCCTTATCTGTTCTTCGAACACGTTATAAGTACTGGATACACTATCAGTAGCTCTACAACTGCATTGTTGGCTGAAGCAGGCTGGAGACCTGATCCTATTTGGTCCTTCTAAATCAACATATCTGGTCTCTCATATATGAGCAGTTCCTGTAGGCATTTGATCCTTCAAAATGCAAGTTAGACAAGCAGCATATGAGATATCATAAGGTTAACTAAGTTCAGACAAATGAACCTAATTGTATCTGGTTACTTAGGGTTTTTCATGTTATTAAAACATATCATTTCTGATCAATTTCTCTCTTTTTGATGATGACAAAGAGACATCCTTTGTATTCCCCCTAAGCACCAGACCCCTTACCCATATACCTCATTTGTTCCCCCTGAGACTCAGACCTCGAGATACATAGTAGTCCTCTGGTTTTTTGAGTAAGGTTTGTCAAATCATCTAAATCTATCATGACATATCAATTTCCCCCTTTTTGATGATAATAACTCATTCCCCTGAGAATCAGATTCCCACTCGTTCCCCGTGCGGATTAGTCCTTCCTCTTTCCCCAGCTTGCAGTCCTCTTTCCCTTTTTTTCGCGGTTCGTCTTATCTTTCACACATGTCTCTCTCACATATATCGATTATATTCTTGCGACTGTGAGATGTATGGAGAGGCCATATTGAGGATCGGGTTTCTCGCTCTCTCTGGTTTCACCAAGTTTGACAATCATCAAAACATACATATATTCATTTTTCCCCCTTTTGGTGATGACAAACTATCTCTCTCACATCATTCTTCCTCCCTTTCCCACCCCTTTGTTTTCTTCCCCCTTTTGGCATCATTGAAAAGAGTAACAAAAGTAGCATAAGCCAAAAAAAAGTTCAGTAGTATTAACTCATGACCACTAGGGCAACATAACATAAGCAAGAATAGTAACAACAAGTATTAAGATCATTGCACAAATCAGAGTTGTTGCCCAGATTATATTAAGCATATAAAAAACATAGTAGTCTTAGTCAGTAAAAATATGATGCTTAAACTGCCATGAGTGCCATAGTCATTAAGCGATGGAATACAAAGGGTCAGATATTTAGGGGGACTAGGAAGGGCTCAAGAACTAAGGATTAGTAGGTCTAGACAGAGGTTTTCGGCTTCCTTTGCAGCACTACTGAGGCCTGGTCCCTTTTTTTTCTTGAGTATTTTAATTTCTCCATGATTGCCACATCATCGTTAATGTAATATCGTGCACAACAGGCAACTAAATGTGCATAATAGGCTGGTGGATTCATGGAGACCGAACGTGTGCACCTTGCATATGTAGCATAGCCAGTTTGTAGCTGTGCTGGATCCGTTCTCATCAACCAGTGTATGGTAATGAGCTAGATGGATAGTACCTCAAATTTTACCGTGGCTATACCAGTAAAAATTAGGCTCCATAAAGTGGCACATCTTGGTATCTATCACAGTACCGGGCAAGGTGTTTCCATCCTTGTCTGTCAAGTTAGGATCATTGTGATTCGCAGGTGCATGATGTCTCTTCTACACTACCACAAGGATTACTCGTGACAGATACCTCTCTTCCATTTGATTGCATGCCTTGCGAATTGCATCCATTTATTCCCTAATAGGTTCCTTCCCCTTCATCCGTTTCGCTATCAGATCATTCTGTGTTCCTTCATCGCTTTCTTTTGCCTTCAAGGCCTCTTCAAAACCCTTAACAATTTTAGTTCCACTTTATATGATATTAGACCTGTTTCGCTCCCCCTCATTTAGAGTCATCGAGGAGAAGGTCTACACAGGGCTCATAGAGTCCTTTATTTATTCTAGAATAATCGATGGAAGTTGGACTTACCAGACTTAGACTATCTTTGGAATCTGGTAGTGATATGGTGAGGTTTAGATTCTGGTGAATGGGGAAGGATGATTCAAATTTCAGATATGGTATTTTTTTTTGCACGATCTGAAGAAGGAAAGGTTTTCTTTTTGAAGTATGAAGAGGTTCAGGATGGACAGGCGTTTAAAGGGCTCGAATCAGAATATGAAGCGCAAAAGTCTTAATGACATGGCATTCTAGACAGTTCTAGACATATTAAGGACTGAAGAGACTACTAACATGAGTCATGGACACCAGGTCCCTTGACAATTATGAAGATGAGGCAAGAGCTCTGAGATGTGCAATGTCACTTATGCTTGTGCGGTCCTGACCCTACCACGTGTGTGTACTTGTAACGGTAAAAGAGCAAGTTAGATGCTTTCGAAAAACACCTTTTAACCTTGTACCTTTCCTCTCAACATAGCTAAGCCTGACGAAGTTTGAGGAAGGGAAACAGGTTGGGCTCGATCAAACCTATCTCCTATAGATTGCTCCCTGCTTAGTGCCTTGATGAAGATGTCTACTACCTGGTCCTCGGTCTTGCAGCATCAGCCTTTAGCAAGTACAGTGATAGAGGGACCAGATTCCTCTATGCCACATTTTCAGTTCATGGGAGGATGTCTTACGAATTTTTTCTAAGGCCAAGAATTGACCTTTCTTGCCATTTGCACAAGACACACTACCTCCTTGGTAGGACTTGAGTGAGAGGTCATCATCCATTCTTTCAGTTTATGCCTTGAGCAGTCACTACCCAAGTAAACATTATTAAAGTAATTTTTTGCTGCCTCCTCTCACTTTAGCCTTCTTCCTTTTTCAGAAACTGGGTCGGTCAGCTCTTGGCTTCTTTTTAATATTTTGACCAGTCCCACATTCACCCCCACAACTTTTCATAGGAACATAATGTTCATCACAAATGATGTCCCACAACTTAGATCTTCAACTATGAAAAGTTATGCCTTCTCCCCTTCTATCATCCATGATATTCTCTGTTGGATCTTGGTGGTCTTGTGATAGATTCTTATTTCTCTAGGCTTGGTGAACTATCCATGATGAAGATCCTCTCTAGATGTTAACCTTTTAGAGAAAACCTACTCTGATACCAATTGTTACAGGCCGTGCGTCCACCAAACAGTATATCCGGGACTTGGTTGTGTACCAGTTCCCTTATGCAATGCAATGCGAGAATCAACACAAGATTTTTACATGGAAAACTCTTTGCTCAAGGGATTAAATACCACGACCTACCCCTGTAGGATTTCAACTCCACTAACCGAGCAACTCAGGTTACAATTTTATCGTAAGCTAGGAATTAACTCCCATAATCCCTCACCCTTACAATAATGCTTATGCAACCCTCACACTTGACTACCCCTAGCCAAGCACACTAATACACCTAGACTCACCCCAGCCTAGTCTACCACTCAAAGGCACCCTTTGAGAATTCACCACAATGACTAACTCTAGCCATACACTAATAGAACTAAGCTAGATCTAGCCTAGTGTACCACTTAAGAGCTTGTGGGAGTAACCTTGATAATTTAAAACACCTGCAAATAGCTTCTTTTCATGGAAGAGTAGGTTTACATTTTAAGTATAAAAGAACAAAGGCTCAACAACCTAAGGACCTAAAGTATCTTCAGTTCTGGACCTGGTCTTTCGAGTTGCTGAGACTCTGTTCTTGAGGAACACCTTAAAAGGTGGAGACTTGCACTTTGTATGGAGTAATTTTGGGATTGTGCAAGAATGATTCTTCTTTTAGAAGATGATGTCTTTATATGCACACACACACAGAGAGAGAGAGAGAGAGAGAGAGAGAGAGAGAGAGAGAGAGAGTGTAGAGATGTCTACTCGTGAAATCTGGACCATTAATCACTTGGCCTTGATGAGGTACTGCTGTAAAGCTGCATTGTACTTTTTAGCCGCTTACTTTATTGCTATGGATTTGGACTATCAGCTTCAGTGACCAGAACCTTTATCTAGAGGAACTTGGTTCCTTAGCTTTTCTTTGAACACGTTGTAAGTACGGGATACACTGTCAGTAGCTCTACAGCTGTATTGTCGGCTGAGCAGGCTGGAGACCTGATCCCATCTGGTCCTTCTGAATCAACATATGTAGTCTCTCATATATGAGCAGTTCCTGCAGGCATCTTATCCTTCAAGAAGCAAGTTAGACAAGCAGCATATGAGATATCATTAGGTTAACTAAGTTCAAATAGATGAACCTAATTGTATCTGGTTCCCTAGGGTTTGTCATGTCATCAAAACATATCATTTCTTATCAGATATGTTGGATAGGGTTTTCTAGAAGGCTAGAGGTCAGGGGAAGTGGAGAAAATGAGATAAAATGATATGTATACGAAATATATATAAAGAAGAACTAGAGCCGACTTAAAAATACGGCCATAAAATACTGGCCGTATATATTTATGGACCGTATTTCCCATCAATAATTGTGACCTCTCTGCCAAGAGAAGTACGGACCGTATTTCCAAGTACGATCCTTATTTCTCAATATATGGTCAGTATTTATTCTTCCCAACGACAAACTTCGACGAAATGTATTCCCTTCGATTCCTTTACCCTCTAATCCTTCCAACACTTTCCCAATATGAACTTAAACCCTCGCATACTCAGAACATGTCTAGTCTCAGATAACCTTGAAGATAATTCCGTTTTCCAAATCTATAGCTACCAACTCATGAAGAAACTTAACCTGTAAAAGTATGCAGTGTAACATCCTCCCTCCTTAGAAACATTCTTCCTCGAATGTTAGTACTCTTAGGAGTCTACAGAAATTCCGGTAGAGTCTCCTCCATAATCATACTACTACCAATTTGCTACACAACCCAAAAATACAGTACAATGCCACGCAGGGCCAAATTAATCAATAATTACAATGGACTCACACGATCAACAAAAGTAACTGACAGTATAATGCATACCTGATGATGATGTTATCGTAGCCTGAGCTTGCTCTGAGATCAGAAATAAATGAGGATATCTAGGCTTCATATCTTCCTCAGCTTCCCAAGTCATCTCTTCTACATTCTTATTTCTCAAAAGTACTTTTACGGAAGCTACGGGTATAATACTGGAAGGATCCCCGATGCACTTGCAGAGCATGGATACATGGAAAATCGAATATACAGACTCCAAGTCTGAAGGTAAATACAACTCATAGGCTATTTGGCCTACTCTATGCACAATTCTGTAGGGCCAATGTTTCTAGGGCTAAGCTTTCCCTTCTTACCGAATCTCATGACACCTTTCATAGGTGGCACCTTCAGAAACACCCAGTCATCTACTAGGAACTCCAAGTCTCATTGTCTGTTATCTACGTAAGACTTCTGGCGGCTCTTAGCTGCGAGTAATCTCTCCTGAATGAGCTTAAACTTCTCCACCGCTTGTTGAACCAAATTAGGCTCTATCAACCTTGATTCTCCGACCTCGAACCGTCCGATAGGTGATCTACAGTTTCGCTTATATAGGGCCTCATATGGGGCTATCTGGATATTGGAATGGTAGTTATTATTATACGCAAACTCAATATGGGGAAAATGATCATCCCAGCTACCTCTGAAGTCTATCACACATGCTCGTAGCATGTCTTCGAACATCTGAATAGTACGCTCAGCCTACCCGTCTGTCTGGGGATGAAATGTTGTACTGAGGTTCACCTGTGTCCCCAAACCCTTCTGGACGAATCTCCAGAAGTTAGCTGTAAACTGTGCACCTCTGTTTGAAATAATAGACACTGGAACATCATGAAGTTTGCGCTATCTCCTTAATATATAACTTTGCATAATCTTCAACGGAATATGTAGTCCTGACAGGTAGAAAATGTGCCAACTTTGTAAGTGTATCAACAATCACCCATATCGAATCAAACTTGCGTTGGGAACGAGGTAAGCCTGTAATGAAATCCATATTAATCGCCTCCTATTTCCAAGTTGGAATCTCTATATCCTACAACAATCCACCAGGCTTCTGATGCTCAATCTTTACCTGCTGACAATTAGGGTATTGGGCCACGAATTCCGGTATATCTTTCTTCAGACCATTCCACCAATAAATCTCTCTGATATCATGGTACATCTTCATCGACCATGAATGAATAGAGTAGCGGGAATAATAAGCTTCTGCCATAATCTGCTGATGTAACCCTGCAACATCCAGAACACACAATATACCTCGATACCATAAAACTCTATCTTCAAAAATCTAAAACGGTGGCTTCTTTTTCTATAGAGCTGTCTCCCAGTACCGAATCAAAGAAGTATCCTCATATTGGTGCTCCTTAACCTCAACTACTAAGGATGATGTCGCTGTATCCTAAACTGTAACTCCTGCATCACCTGAGTCCAATAATCGCACTCCTAGGCTGGCTAATTGATGAAGCTCGTGAGCTAGCTCCCTTTTCTATGTTCGCAAGGAAGACAAACTACCGATAGATCTGCGGTTAAGGACATCGGCTACTACATTCTCCTTCACGGGATGGTATAAAATATCCACATCATAATCCTTCAATAGCTCCAACCATCTCCTTTGATGTAAATTCATCTTTTTCTGCTTAAAGATATACTGAAGGCTTTTATTATCTATGTAAACATCAACGTGAACACCATCTAGATAATGTCTCTACACCTTAATCGCATGAATCACCGCAGCTAACTCCAAATCATGGTTTGGATAGTTTTTCTCATGCTTCCTCAGCTGCCTCGAAGCATAAGAAATAACCTTACTGTACTGCATTAACACACAACCCAATCTGTCGCCCGAGGCATCACAATAGATAGCATAACCCTCTGATTCCTCTGGAAGTGTCAAAACTGGCGCTGAAATCAGCCTGTTCTTCAACTCCTGAAAACTTTGCTCACAAGCGTCTGTCTACTGGAACTTAGCTGCCTTCTACTTTAGCTTCGTCAATGGTGCTGAAAGAGAGGAGAAGCCCTTTACAAATCTCCTGTATCATCGTACTAGCTCCAGAAAACTATGATCCTTCGTCGGTGTCATGGGTCTAGGCCAAGTCTTCATGGCGTCCATCTTTTGAGTGTCAACCCTGATGCCTTCTGTTACATCCCTTGTTTTTATGCAATGGAAAGCGTGCGTGTTAAATGAAATTAGTAACGGAAACGAGGTTATCCCCTAAGCTTATAGGTGGTTAGAGTAATGGTACAGATGTGTTGTAAATATTAGAAGTTAAACAAATCGAAGAAAATAATCTTCGTCAAGGTTTGAAATTTATTTGAATGAAATATGGTCCAAGCTATAATACCTCGTATTTTTGGACTAGGAAATTGAACCGTCCAACATGAAAAAAAAATTTATCCGAGCCCAGGGAATTTTGGTCATACTCAAGTATGCAAATAAAGCGATCGGTATATAAAAGTTTGAGGTCCCAAAATAATTTAGGACTTAACAAGCGTGACGACGGTGATTGAAAATAATATTTTGTATGTGACAAAAGAGGATACAGACTAGTACCATATTATATGATTATGATAATGAGTATATGGTGTGTGTTAAAAGTGGTCCATGTTTAAGTGAATTGAGACCAAGAAATTAATTACGTGTGTAGTTGATTAAATGTTGAATTGTAGTGGAATAAATGAATTAAATAATGATAAGTGGGTAAGTGCTGAGTGGATGCACTCCATGTGGCATCATAGGAGTATATTAATAAGGGACTAGGCCTTTATTCGTGTCTTGGTGGCACCATTTGGTGGATAATGATTTATTATAAGAATGGATATATATGAAGTAACCTACAGCCCACTATTACAAGGTCTACATATAGAGTTATCATTAGAGAAGACGAAAAAAATAAATAAAACACTTGAAGATATAATTTTTCTCACTTATGGTACATTATTCTTCCAGCAACAATATTTAGATAAGGCAACGTTTTGGGTCATTCACATATTAGGACTATGTATATTTACTTTCCAGAAGCACTATGTGCTACATTGATGCTGCAAGAATACTAGTAGCGACATAAAGGTTATGACCACATCGCTTAGGTGATTCTAACGTCAGTTTCCTCCGGGTGATAGCAAATTGGAGATTTCTTCAAAGAGAAGTAAGGTGGAAGAAGAGTATTCCTTGGCATATAAGGTAAGAAATCCTCTCTCCTAGATGTATTTAAGTTATCCGAGTCGTATCTGCGTTGCTAGATGAAAGAATTACGAAAACTATATCGGAAATCGGATAAATTGTTGTTGTTATCATGTGGACTGTTTGGTGGTTGTTATGAATTGTTTTGTGGGCTGGAATATCATGGGATTGGCTGTTGTTGTTGTTGTTGTTGTTGTTGTTGTTGTGTTTGTTGTTATACTATGTATATACAAAAATAAAGAAGTGTATACAAGCATCGATATAGGAATGTATATTGGGCTGTTTTGGAGGTGATCTAAGAATGGATTTGATTCTATTTGGATATGTATTTGTTGATATTGTTATTGGTATTGTGACTGATATTTTGGCTAAATTGGAATCATGAGGATTATTAAGTTTTTAAGGAAAGATGCTACCCGAATATCATTAGATTTCTAAGTAATTAAGGATTGGTTTGAAAGAGTATCCTAATTTGATTATTGGCATATTTGGTATTGTTTGTAGATTGGTGAAGCCCGAGACCTAAGTTATGGTTAACTTGAGAATTCACAAGGTATGTAAAGCTAACCCTTCTTTCTTTCTAGCATGATCTTTATGAAACAAACAGACGACGTGTATATGACTCCAAAGAAACTCATATTCTTAGAGAAACTAGGATGGCTAATGTTCTTGAATTCTAGAAGCTATTTTATTATGTATTGATACGTGTCTATGAATCCAGAAGTTCTATTTTGATATAATCCATAGTGACATTCGAAGGATATTTGATATGACTATTGTCTTGATTATCAAATGATGGTTCATTTTGATTATCCTATTGAGTCTCATATATGATTTAGTTTGCATATGGTTGCTCACTACTTTGCTCGTGCATGCCTTAATATATCTTTCACCGAGTCCCGGGCCGGGTATGTTTTTGTGCACAGTTTCACTGCATTGTTCACCGAGTCCCTCACTAGAGGGCCGGGTACGGTATATATATATATATGATGATATGATGATGTGATGATATGATGATATGATGATGTGATTATGGCGCAAAGGATGGCATATGATGACTGATATTTGGCACAAATATCATGTTTTGTGTCGTATTACAACTTCTTCTTATGACTTTTATCGCTTAATTCATGACGTAACCGTCGTATTTGAACTTATGTCGTTACATTTTCATGTGTATAGGTACGATGACGACAAATGATGGAAAATGCGCTTGAAGTGATTGGAATTCGTAGCATACGTCGGTTGGCTGAGGTGACGAGTCGATAACCGCAAAGGACGAACAAAGAAGAAAAAAAGAAGAGTTAACCACTGAAGGAACCTCGCTTTCCTTCCACATCGCGGAAGGATCGCGAGAAGCTTCAGAACTTCAGGCTATCGATCCGCATCGCGTGAAGAAAGCAGAACAACCAAACTCAGACATCAGGTTGCGTGATCGATCCGCATCGCGGGCAAAAGGCGAGAAGCTGCAGATCATTGCGCGATCCGTCCGCGATGCGGAAGGAAAGCGGGACTCTGCGGATGTTTTCCCGATTAGACTAGGATTTGGATTCCTTATTTATTATTTTTACCCTAGCCTATATATAGACGTTTTTATAGCTGAGAACGATATTCTGGGATTATTAAAGGATTTGTAATCCACCGTTCTCTTTTTTTTCTCTCTCTAGGTTATTTTATTTTTCATCTTTTTCAACCCTAGTTTATTCATGGCTTCTATTGTCTATGATCGAACCATGAGTAGCTAAATCTCCTAGTTCTAGGGTTGTGGCGAAAGACTTGAAAGTTGATTTGATGACGATTATTATCTATTGATTTTCCATATTGTGGGTTGCTTATTTATTCTTGGTTTTAATTGTTTGATTATCTGGCCAATAGTTAGACACTATCTGTGATGCGTGAATTGAACTTGAGAAAGGGAATTCACGTACGTAATAAGAATAAATAGAGTTTGTTCGATTTAATCGTTTCGCTAATGAGGATAGAGATATACCCTTTAGCCCTACTTAGTTGAAAACGGAGAAATAAACGTGTTCTTGTTACCTCTGATGACCATAGAGATATAGGCGTTATGGTAATATCTACAAGCTTGTGAGTAGTTCGAGATAATATCATAAAGCATAATTAACCCGTTAACTAGTAACCCAGGAAATAAAATAGGTGGAATTGTCTGAAGATCAACTGGATTGTCGAAAGCCATAACCCTAGATCTTTCTCTCATCTAATAATTCTTACAGTCCTTGTCAACATAGTCCCAGTCATAAAAACACCCATCATAAATTGTTTACTTTTCAAGTTTTAGTTTAGTACAACAAACAATCTTGGTTTTCACTTTCTTGAATAGTTTCATTCGAATTTGAATTAGTTTAACAGTAGAATCTAAGTCTCTGTGGGATCAATATCTGGACTTAACAGTCTATATTACTTGTACGACCACGTATACTTGCGTGTGCGTTTGGGAGCAACAAGTTTTTGGCGCCGTTGCCGGGGACTTACCAGAAATTGAGAGAACTTTCCGACGACAGAGACAAATGGCTAACGAAGCAGCAAGACTTGCTCTTGAACAGGCAGAAAGGGATAGAGCAAGAAACGCAGATGAACAGGGAAACCAAGCAGCTGCGAGGGCACAAGAACAACGAATTCTGTTATCCAGTTATGCTAGGCCAAGTCTGGCGACCATTGCTAAAGCTATTGTTTGGCCTGACATTGCTGGAAATTTCGAGCTAAAAGAAGGAACAGTGCGGCTGGTGCAACATACGTGCCAGTATATGGGTAAATCTAGTGAAGACCCGCATAAGCACTTGATGCAGTTCGTGGAGTTGAGCGAGAATTTCCAATATAGAGATGTTCCCGATGATTATGTAAAGTTGTCCTTATTTTCGTTCTCACTTATTGGCGAAGCGAGGGAATGGTTGACTAATCTACCTGCAGGTTCTATCACTTCTTGGGAAATATTATCAAATAAATTTATCGACAGGTTCTTCTCACCCAAGAAGACAAAGGAGCTGCGAGGAAGAATTGCAAATTTCACCTAGAGAGACTCCGAATCTCTACCACACGCTTGGGAAAGATATAAGGGCTATCTGCGAGATTGCCCCCATCACATGCAGCCAAATGAGATCATTGGCAACTATTTCGTAGAGGGTCTTAACCACGAATCAAGGGCCCTGCTGAATGCTTCGGCTCAAGGTCAGATATTAAACAAAACATATGAAGAGATGGAAGATCTCCTTGAGATGATGTCTGAGGGTCATCATGAGTATAACGAGACTAGCAGGGCGTTACCACAAAAGGCTGCTGGAGTTCTTAAAGTTGTTGATGTTGCAGCCATTCGGGCTGATATAGGTACTCTTACTAATGTGATGTTGAGGGTGTTTCCTCAAGCTTAGCAGATTCAACCAGTTCAGCACATTCAGCAGGCAGCATGTGTAGGTTGCGGTGAACCTCATGATTACAACAATTGTCCCTTGAATCCAGAGTCTGTCTATTTTGTGCGGCAGCAGAATCGCGGCATTGGAAATCGGGGGAACTATTATGGGAATAATTTCAACACTCCATTTGGAAAGCAAGATTTCCACAAACCGAACAATTATCAACAACCTCAAGCACAACCAGCTAGCAATTTAGAGGAAATGATGAAGCAGCTCATAGCGCAAAATCAGGCGATGCAGCAGCAAAATCAGAAAATTCAGAGTGAGATGCAGAAATCGATTCACGAGCTTGAGCGTCAGATGGGGCGAATGGCTCTTATGCAGAAAGTCAGACCCCCGGGCGCTCTTCCGAGTGATACTGAAAAGAATCCAAAAGAATGCAAAGCAGTCACCTTGAGGAATGGTAGAGAGCTATAGGAAGTGCCACCAAAAAAGAAGAACATAGCAGAGGCAGAACTTATTCCTGCTAAGCGAGCGGAACCAAAGCAGACAGTCGCAGAGCATCAGGTAGAAGAAGTGGTGCGACCACCCCCTCCCTTCCCACAGCGACTTCAGAAATAGAAAGCGGATTCGGCTTGCAGGAAATTTCTTGAACTCTTAAAACAGGTACACATCAACATACCTTTAGTGGAGCTTCTGCAAGAAGTCCCAAAATATGCAAAATATATTAAAGATGTGGTCGCGAACAAACGTCGTTGGACAGAGTTTGAGACAGTTGCGCTTACTGAGGAGTGCAGTTCTAGAGTGAGGAGTAAAATCCCGCCAAAGTTGAAAGATCCGGGCAGCTTCACAATTTCAATTACGATTGGCAAAATTGAGGTTGGGCTAGCATTGTGTGATTTGGGTGCTAGTATTAATCTGATGCCCACTTCTGTGTTCCGGAAGTTGGGTTTGGGTGAGCCTAGGCCAACCACTATTACTTTGCAGTTGGCTGATCGCTCTCTTGCTTATCCTGATGGTATTATTGAGGACGTTCTTGTGAAGGTAGGCCCATTTATTCTGCCAGTTGATTTTGTGATACTTGATTATGAGGCGGATAAGAGTGTTCCTCTCATCATGGGGAGAGGCTTCCTGGCTACCGTTGATGCTGTGATCCGAGTGAGAGATGGAAAGATATCCATGACAGTTAATGGGCAAGAAGAAACTTTCGATGTGTTTAAAGCCACCAGACTTCCAGCCCATTATGAGGAATTAAAGATGATTTTTCTGGTGGAACCTGAGCTTACAAATACCGAGTTGGATCACTTCCTATCCTCGCGAGACCCTTTGGAGACAGTTTTGGTATATGGGGAAGAGCTGATGATTGATGCAGAAGTGGAGGAGTGTCTTAGCATTCTTGACACTTCATGTGCTTATCTACGAGCACATACACCGTTTGAGGAGCTGGACAGACCAGAGTCATGGAAGAAGCCGAAGCCGTCTACTGAAGAGGCGCCCGTTCTTGAATTGAAGCCATTGCCTCCTCACCTTCGCTATGCTTTCTTGGGTAGTGGAGACACATTGCCCGTAATCCTCTCTGCGTATTTGAATGATGTACTGGTGGAACGAGTATTGCGAGTGCTAAGAGATCGAATCCGAGCCCTTGGGTGGTCGATAGCTGATATTCGGGGTATTAGTAGCTCGTTTTGCATGCACAAAATTTTATTGGAGGAAGGCAGCAAACCCAGTATTGAGTGTCAGAGGCGACTGAACCCGATCATGAAGGAGGTGGTAAAGAAAGAGGTAATCAAGTGGCTTGACAGCTACATTATTTATCCTATATCGGACAGCAATTGGGTGAGTCCTGTACAATGTGTCCCGAAGAAAGGGGGCATAACTGTGGTGGAAAACAAGAAGAACGAATTGGTGCCTCAACGAACTGTTACGGGCTGGAGGATATGCATCAACTATCGCAAGTTGAACAATGCCACCAGAAAAGATCATTTCCCTTTACCCTTCATGGATCAGATGCTCGACAGATTGGCTGGGCACGATTATTACTGTTTTTTGGATGGTTATTCGGGTTACAACCGGATCATGATCGCGCCCGAGGATCAAGAAAAGACCACCTTCACATGCCCATATGGCACGTTTGCATTCCGGAGGATGCCTTTCGGTTTGTGCAATGCTCCAGGTACCTTTCAGCGATGCATGATGGCTATCTTCACCGATATGGTGGAAAATTATGTAGAAGTATTTATGAATGACTTCTCTGTTTTTGGAGATACTTTTGATGACTGTTTGAACCATCTGGACGCCGTGTTAGCTCGTTGTGAAGAAACAAACTGGGTACTTAACTGGGAAAAATTCCATTTCATGGTTCGTGAGGGAATTGTTCTTGGGCACAAGATATCGGGGCAAGGAATAGAGGTTGACAAGGAAAAGATTGAAGCAATTGAAAGATTGCCACCACCCGTTTCAGTTCGGGGAGTGCGCAGTTTTCTTGGGCATGCTGGATTCTATCGACGGTTCATCAAAGATTTCTCTAAGGTTGCCAATCCACTGTGCAAGCTTTTAGAGAAGGATGTGAAGTTTGTGTTCAATGAAGCATGTTTGACAGCTTTTGAGGAGCTGAAACGAAGGTTGGTATCTGCTCCTATTATCGTAGCACCTGATTGGTCTCTACCATTCATCCTAATGTGTGATGCAACTGATTTTGCTGTGGGCGCTGTCCTTGGTCAGAAACGGGACAAAATCTTTCACCCAATTTATTACGCCAGCAAAATACTTGATGCAGCCCAGATGAACTATACTGTCACAGAAAAGGAGTTATTGGCGGTTGTCTACGCCTTTGACAAATTCCGATCGTACCTGGTGGGCACGAAGGCGATTGTGTACACTAATCACACGACAGTTCGTTACTTGTTTACAAAGAAGGATGCAAAGACAAGGCTTATTCGTTGGGTGCTGCTGCTTCAAGAGTTCGACATCGAGATTTTAGACCGAAAGGGCACAGAAAATCAGGTGGCAGATCACTTATCGAGGTTAGAAGATCGGGAACATGTTGATGAAGCAGTGGGGATTAATGAGACTTTTCCGGACGAACAGCTTTTTGCTCTTAATTCAGTTGAGGTGCCATGGTATGCAGACATGGTAAACTTTATAGTGAGTGAGATTTACCCTCCTGGTGCTAATCACGAGAAGAAGAAGCGGATTCTGCATGACAGTCGTTTCTATGTGTGGGATGAGCTTTATCTTTATCGGGTTGGCACAGATCAGTTAATCAGAAGATGTGTTCCAGAGGAAGAGGTCCCAGCGATTCTTGAGAAGTGTCATTCATCACCCTATGAAGGACATCATGCTGGGGACAGAACAGCTGCCAAGGTACTTCAGTCCGGATTCTACTGGCCAACTCTGTTCAAAGACGCTCATGAATTTGTGCGGTCATGTGATAGCTGCCAGAGAACCGGAAATATTTCCAAGTGTCATGAAATGCCTTTCAAAGGCATCTTGGAAATCGAGTCGTTTGATGTGTGGGGTATTGACTTCATGGGGCCCTCATACCATCCAAGGGATATAAATACATATTGGTGGCTGTAGACTATGTTTCGAAGTGGGTGGAGGCCATTGCACTTCCCACCAATGATGCTAGTGTGGTGGCGCGATTTCTGAAAAAGAACATTTTTACGAGGTTTGGGACCCCGCGGGCCATCATCAGTGATCAAGGTACGCACTTATGCAATCGGCTCTTCGATAAATTGCTGCTCAAGTATGGGGTGAAACATAAGATGGCGACTGCTTATCACCCTCAGACGAGTGGTCAAGTGGAGGTATCGAACAGGGAAATCAAGAGGATTTTGGAGAAGACTGTGAGTGTAAGTAGAAAAGATTGGTCATTGAAGCTTGATGACGCTCTGTGGGCATACAGAACAGCTTACAAAACTCCGATTGGTACATCCCCTTATAAGCTCGTTTTTGGAAAGGCATGTCATCTACCAGTCGAGCTTGAGCATAGAGCATGGAGCATATTGGGCGATCAAGAAGCTGAATCTCGACATGGTTCAAGCTGGAGAGAAGAGACTGTTGCAGCTGCCCGAGTTGGAGGAATTTCGCTATCATGCTTATGAAAACGCGAAAATGTATAAGGAGCGCACCAAAAGAATTCATGACAGACGCATCCAATCTCGTGACTTTGAGCCGGGGCAGTTAGTATTGCTGTATAACTCCAGGCTGAAGATTTTCGGTGGAAAGCTGAAGAGCAAATGGTCCGGACCATTCGAGGTAGTTCGCGTGACTGCACATGGTGCTGTTGAGCTCAAAAGACCCCACTCAGATGAGACATTCTTGGTGAACGGACAGAGAGTGAAGAATTACTACGGGGAGGCCACTGACCGTGCCAAGACCACCATCGATCTAGAAGAGGCTTGAGGAGAGCCTGCGTCGTGCCGCGACGTTAAATCAGGCGCTACTCGGGAGGCAACCCGTGTGTAAAAAAAAAAAAAAGTGTCGTGCCACGACCCTAACTAAGGTGCTTGATGGGAGGCAACCCAACAATTTGTAAGATATAAGTCACGTTTGTTCATGTTGTAGGAATTGAGCGGAAACGAAGAAAACAGACAAAGTGCCCAGTGATTCGCGCAATAGACCCGCGATACGGTCAAATCGCGCGTCACAAACTCAGAAATGCCCAGTGATTTGCGCGATAGACCCGCGATGCGGGCAGATCGCGTAGAGTTCTGCAGCTTCGAGCGATTGACCCGCGATGCGGACTGATC
This sequence comes from Lycium barbarum, assembly GCF_019175385.1. Taxonomy (NCBI): domain Eukaryota; kingdom Viridiplantae; phylum Streptophyta; class Magnoliopsida; order Solanales; family Solanaceae; genus Lycium; species Lycium barbarum. Next base: position 110,706,463 of record NC_083338.1, read on the forward strand.
GCGCGGGTCGACCTGGTTTGTATATTTCTTTTCACTAATATAGGGTATACACGGACCCTTCTCTCATTTTTCATTACACAACATTCCTCAACCATTCCCATTCCCCTTGAATACGGAAAACAATTTCCCACCCCCATTCCCTCTCTCACATAAACAACTTCAAATTGTAATCAATCCCACATCAACACCACAAGGTAAGTGTTCATCTTCTCTATTTTTCTCTCTCCTTGTTATTGTGTGGGTTATGTGTAGAGTAGGGATATGGGTATGGGCGAATTGAGGGCGGGGATTGGTATTGCTTGTGTAATAGGTGTGAATGTGGCTAGAATGTGACTCCCATTGCATAAGGGAGGGTTCTTCAACCCCCCATTGTTACTCAAAGTTAAGGGACGAATTTACGCCCACAAAGTGTTCGACAAAAGTCCCAAACCAGGTTTTTGTGAATTTGTGAAGTCTTGAGTAACAATGGAACATTAACCGAGCTTAGGAACCCTTGTGAAATTCACCTCACAACCAAATTCGAATTGTGAGGGAGAATGGGAAGATAGCGATTGCTGTTTCTTCCCAAGCAACATGACAATCGTGTACCTTGTTTTTGTTTGCTAGGTCTTGTAGGAGTAGTAACTTCTTTTGATTTTTCTTTTCGCAATATAGTTTGAAGTAAGTGTGGGGTTGGTTCACAACCCCGGCATGACTAACCGAAACCTCTCGTTTGGTAATGCGTTGTTTTGCAGGCAAAATGGTTCACGGCAAATCCAAGGGCAAAGCTGTCGCCTCCTCCTCCCAAGGTACAAAACGAGGGCGAGCACAAAACCCGCCCAAAGAGAAAAAGGGACAAACATCCGATAAAGGCAAGCACCCCGCGGTGGTTATTCCCCCAGCAACTAAAAGGACAACCAACCCTCGTCTCGCGGGGGAAGGAGCAGAGTGGTATGCGGGGTTTGACACCTCGAAAGGGTACTACCATGAGCGGGCAATCAGTCGAGCCCCTTTGAAGAGGAATTTTTGGGATATCCACGACCGTATAGTTGCCATGGGATGGACATCTGTATTCGAACAACCGGGGGCTGTGAACATCGATTTGGTCATGGAACTTTATGCTAGCGTACCAACCCGCCTGCCTAGAGAGTCGGTGCACTTTCGGTAAAATTAGGTGCCATTAACGGCATCAACCTTGTGCGGGGCAATTGGAGTCCCGGATGTGCCTGTCGAGCCCTTACTAGAGTTCATCAAAAGGCCAGATTATCGGGCTATCCGGGAAACGCTGTGTGGAGCCAACTCAAAAGCTCAATGGGCCCGATATTCAGGACCTATGCGAAAATACCGAAGTATGAGCATGAGCAACTTTTGTAGAGAGGCCCGAGTGTGGCTGCGCCTCCTAAATGCGAGAATAATGCCACTTGATCACTTCTCGGAAGTACAACGGGAGAGAGTGTGCATTGTGTACTTCCTGATGACAGGGCAGCCGGTAAACATAGGGTATTGGATGCTACAGGAAATCCGCCGAGTGCGGGCTGGGAAGTCGAAAAGGCTAAGTTATGGGAACACTCTCACTTCCTACCTAATGCGGCTCGACGGTGAGTTAGCGTACTCTACTGATAGATTACTTGAGGCGCCCAATGAACCTCTTGATATCTCCAATGTCATGGCCCCAGCTAGCGTATCTGGACATCACTTGACCCCGGCGGAGGAGAGGTCTGCCCAGTCAATCGTACTAGCTCAGCTGTACTCGGGGATGATGGTTGCAAGTGAGCACTTTAATGTTGATCTCACCAGGGTCTTTATTAATAACCCACACACTCCACATTCTCGAGCGTTGGTGGGAGAGCTATCTCAGTTACCCGCGGATGAGGACGAGAACTCGGCTGATCGAGTAATGACCGCATTCGAAGAGGAGGAGGAGGCAGAGTCGCTGATGCAAGGCGACGACAATGAGGATGAAGAGGATGCCGAGCCAGATGAGGGCGCGGCCGATGATGAGGACTTCCTTGATGAGGACGACTAGGCCCTAGTGGGCCCCAGGGAGTATTTCTTACCTCGCCTGTGCTTGATTTGTTTTTGAATTTACATGCATTGAGGGCAGTGCATACCTTTAAGTGTGGGGTGGGGAAATACGTCCCTGGTTTGTAACACCATGTTTTGAGGTTGCGGATGATGACTAGAATGCCGTAGGATTTTTTTTATAGGATTTCTTTTTAATTTTGCATCTTAGTGTCGGAAAAAAAAATCAAAAAGATTTTATTTTCTTTATTTGTCTTTGTTAACTTCTTAAGCCCCTCATTAGTAGGCATTCATCATCCACCCCCTTTGGTTTTCTTATGGCCTCGGTTCTTTCCCGAGGGGGGGCCTTTGAACCGGGCGTAGGTAGATTTTTTTTTAGTCATAGGAAGGGCTGTTCCTGATGACGGGTGGATGACAACCTGCTTGAGGGAAAATCAGTCCGTAGGCTAGGTACATTAAAATGCTAGGTGCACGGGATATGTAAAGTCTTGGCATGTGAGCGATCTTGAAATGTTTTGTGAAAGCATGCCGTGAAACTGTATTACTTTTCTTGGAAGCACTCGAAAATGGTTTTTGTGGTGACTCGTATGACCCACTTGGCATTGTTGATTTTCATTGTGTTTGATTGTTTCGAGGGACAACCGGATCCCTCTTGCGTTGATTATGTGCCATGTGTGAGTAAGGTTTCATTTTTGAATCCATGTTTAGTATTGACATCTAGAACTTGCCCTGTGTGTTCACAAAGCGAAATGAAGTTTGGTTGAGCCTAGAAAGTGATAGAGGCGTTTCTTTGATTAGTCACTAAAAAGCCTAGAAAGTTATCCTACCAGCGTGCAAATAACACCCTAGTTAACCCCTTTGAGCCTTTAGCCTTTTCTTTGATAGCAGTTAATTAGCCTTACCCCTTTGTTCTATAGCACTCAATATTTGATCCAAAACACTCCAGAAGCACTTTAATCAAATTACATGCATAATGGGAGTTGGGAGGCGAAAAGAGGGGAAATGGTTGTTAACTGTAATCTAGGAAGACAATGGGAGCACCGAATGAACAGAACTAATTCACGTGTTAGTTGAAAAAAAAAAGTGTAGCGAAAAAGTTTTCCTTCTAACTTGTGTGATTTTAAAAAGAGTGGTGCTTAAACAAAGAAAATGGGGTGAATTGGGAGAAATTTAAAGGTTAGTTGGTGTTGAATAAGGGCTAATAAAGAAATAGTGCAAGAATGACGAATGTATAAGTATTAAAGTGCTTAGGGAGGTTAGTCACTATTATCCAAATAATTCCTACCCGTCCCGTAGCCTACATTACAACCCTCGAAGTCCTACTTGATTCTAGGCTCGTCTGACTTGTATTAGTAGAGTGGTTACACTACGGGCAAGCATATGGTATGATGTACATTATATGTGACGTTCTTTGTGAGAGTGAGTGAATTTATTGATTTCAGGTCCATTGAGTTAAACATATGATTCTTGATGAGATATGGACTATTTTGTTGTGGTGAGGGCACATAATTAGCAATAGAGTGGTGAAGTGTTGATTTCTTGATCATAAGGTGACCTATATGCGTTAAAGTGGTGTCGTTGAGTCAACTGTTTTGAAATTTGAAATGTATTCTTTGAAAAGAAGTACTTGTTGCTGAAACTGAGGCTTTTAAAACCTTTGGCATGGCTTTCGCAATCTGGGTCGCTAGTTTGTTTTTGAAAAATCTCGCTTCAAGAGTTAGCAATACTAGCCGAACCCCGTTGCAGACCTGTTTGAATGAGTGAGCTAGAAATATAGTCTGATGTTGGTTTGTGTTTCCTCGAGGGCGAGCAAAGTCTAAGTGGGGGGTGGTGATATTTGGCACGAATATCATGTTTTGTGTCGTATTACAACTTCTTCTTATGACTTTTATCGCTTAATTCATGACGTAACTGTCGTATTTGAACTTATGTCGTTACATTTTCATGTGTATAGGTACGATGAAGACAAATGATGGAAAATGCGCTTGAAGTGATTGGAATTCGTAGCATACGTCGGTTGGCTGAGGTGACGAGTCGATGACCGCAAAGGACGAACAAAGAAGAAAAAAAGAAGAGTTAACCACTGAAGGAACCTCGCTTTCCTTCCGCATCGCGGAAGGATCGCGAGAAGCTTCAGAACTTCAGGCTATCGATCCGCATCGCGTGAAGAAAGCAGAACAACCAAACTCAGACATCAGGTTGCGCGATCGATCCGCATCGCGGGCAAAAGGCGAGAAGCTGCAGATTATTGTGCGATCCGTCCGCGATGCGGAAGGAAAGCGGGACTCTACGGATGTTTTCCCGATTAGACTAGGATTTGGATTCCTTATTTATTATTTTTACCCTAGCCTATATATAGACGTTTTTATAGCTGAGAACGATATTCTGGGATTATTAAAGGATTTGTAAGCCACCGTTCTCTTTTTTTTTTCTCTCTCTAGGTTATTTTATTTTTCATCTTTTTCAACCCTAGTTTATTCATGGCTTCTATTGTCTATGATCGAACCATGAGTAGCTAAATCTCCTAGTTCTAGGGTTGTGGCGAAAGACTTGAAAGTTGATTTGATGACGATTATTATCTATTGATTTTCCATATTGTGGGTTGCTTATTTATTCTTGGTTTTAATTGTTTGATTATCTGGCCAATAGTTAGACACTATCTGTGGTGCGTGAATTGAACTTGAGAAAGGGAATTCACGTACGTAATAAGAATAAATAGAGTTTGTTCGATTTAATCATTTCGCTAATGAGGATAGAGATATACCCTTTAGCCCTACTTAGTTGAAAACGGAGAAATAAACGTGTTCTTGTTACCTCTGATGACCATAGAGATATAGGCGTTATGGTAACATCTACAAGCTTGTGAGTAGTTCGAGAGAATATGATAAAGCATAATTAACCCGTTAACTAGTAACCCAGGAAATAAAATAGGTGGAATTGTCTGAAGATCAACTGGATTGTCGAAAGCCATAACCCTAGATCTTTCTCTCATCTAATAATTCTTACAGTCCTTGTCAACATAGTCCCAGTCATAAAAACACCCATCATAAATTGTTTACTTTTCAAGTTTTAGTTTAGTACAACAAACAATCTTGGTTTTCACTTTCTTGAATAGTTTCATTCGAATTTGAATTAGTTTAACAGTAGAATCTAAGTCCCCGTGGGATCGATATCTGGACTTAACAGTCTATATTACTTGTACGACCACGTATACTTGCGTGTGCGTTTGGGAGCAACAATGACTTTATTCACCGAGTCCCATAATGGGCCGGGTATGATATATGATATTGATATGCATATCTACATTTCATAAGGCAAGTGTATTGGTATTTTGAATGTCATACCTGTCTCTTGTGATCTCTATTTCAGTCATGATCCTCTTTATTGTATTTCATGCTTTATATACTCAGTACATATCTCGTACTGACCTCCTTTCTCCGGGGGGGGGGGGGGGTGCGTTTCATGCCCGCAGGTACAAATACTCGATTTGGTGATCCTCCAGCTTAGGATTTCCACTCAGATGTCTTGGAGAGCTCCATTGTTCTGGAGCCTAGACTTTTGGTACAGATCTTTGATATATATATATATATATATATATATATATATATATATGTATGTTTATCCAGGGGTACGGCGGGGCCCTGTCCCGTCATATTTCACTATCGATACTCTTAGAGGTTTGTAGACATATGTGTGGGTTGTGTATAAATTTTGTTCAGCTGTGTCTATACGATGTGCTATGGATATGTTCGTCTGTTGTGGCAGCCTTGTCGGCTTGCATATGGTATTGATATGTAGTGGCAGCCTTGTTGGCTTGCGTATCATATTGACATGTAGTGGCAGCCTTGTCGGCTTGCGTATCACATTATATTTTGATTAGTTGTGACTCCTCAGGAGACAGGTTATCTGGATATATATATATATATATATATATATATATATATATATAATGATGTTATGAACCTTTGGAGTTCTTTTGCAAGTTTCCATATTGTTCTTAGATTCGGTTTGACTATATTTAACAAGTATGTATACGAGTGTCCAGCTCGGGCACTAGTCATGACCCACGGGGTTGGGTCGTGTCACCTTCATCTGATACAATATGTCTAAGAGAGTTCAACCAGAACTGACATTTGGAGAACTTCACATACAACTTCTTATCTTGAAGAACCCTGAGCACCGCACGCAAATGATCCGCATGCTCAGCCTCTAATCGAGAGTAGACTAGAATATCATCGATAAACACAATCATGAATAGATCCAAGAAGGGTCTAAATAAGCAGTTCATCAAATCCATAAATGCTGCTAGTGCATTAGTCAACCCAAAAGACATCACAAGAAACTCGAAGTGAGCATATCTGGTCCTGAATGCTGTCTTTGGGATATCTTTCTCTCTGACCCTGACCCTGACCTAATGATAACCTGATCTCATATCTATCTTTGAAAAACATCTAGCACCCTGCAACTGATCAAATAAATCATCAATTCTCTGGACCGAATACTTGTTCTTTATCGTAACCTTATTTAGCTGTCTGTAATCTATACACATCCACAATGAGCCATCTTTATTTCTTACAAATAACACCGGTGCTCCTCACGGCGACGTACTAGGCCTAACAAAGCCCTTCTCGAGCAAATCTTTCAATTGCTCTTTCAATTTCTTTAACTGGGTAGGGGCCATCATATTAGGAGGAATAGATATAAGCTGAGTATCTGGTAGCACATTGATAAGAAAATTAATCTCCTACTCTGGCGAAATGCCTGGAAGTTCGTCTGGAAATACATCTGGGAATTCATTAACCACTGGGACAGACTGAAGGGTCGGTGGTCTTACTTTTGCTTCTTGGACTTGAACAAGGTGATAAACACAACCCTTTGCGATCATCTTCCTTGCCTTGAGATAGGAAATAAACCTACCTTTCGATGAAGCTGTATTACTTTCCATTCCAGAATCGACTCTCCTGGAAATTGGAACCAAACCATCTTTGTTCTGTAATCGACGTTGTCATAAGAAGAATCCAACCAGTCCATACCCATAATAACATCAAGGTCTACCATATCCAACTTAAACAAATATGCTATGGTATGAAGGTTACGTACTATGGCTGCACAATTCCTATATACTCGTCTATCTATCACCAGGTCTCCAATAGGTGTAGACACCTCAAAAGGCCTAATCTTCTCAGGTTCTATCCTAAACTTACCAGCAATAAACGAAGTGACATATGATAAAGTAGAGCGTGGATCTATCAATGCATACACGTCATGAGAGGAGACTGATAATATACCTGTAACAACATTAGGTGACGATTCTAGATCATGTCGACCGACCAATGCATAGACGTGTTTCTGAGGACCGCTCGAGCTAGATGCTCTATTTCTACCTCTACCACGGCCGACTGATGTCTGAGAACTTTGCCCTGCAGGGCGTACTGATAACGAAGAACCAACTACAGATTCTGTCGACTGAACTACACCTCCACCACCTCTAGACGGATAATCTCAAATAATATGGCCCGGATGACCACAAGTATAACACACATCTTAACCAAAATGGCATTGTCCGCCGTGCAACTTACAATACTGAGCGCATCGTGGTAGAGATGGCCTCATCTGGCTGGAATCTCCCTTAGACTAGGAACCGGAAGCCCTAGAACTTTGGCCTAACTCAAAATAAGTAGGTCGATCAAACCTCGGCCCTGGATTCTATGAAGGCGCACTAGCCGCTGAATAGGTTGGACGCCTAGGAAACTGTTGCCTGTGACCACCTCGGAACTCACCTAAAGACCTTGAAGATCTAATTCTCTTGCTCTAGCCCCTATCACGCTATCGCTCGGCTCGCTGCTGCTGCTTACGCTCTGGCCCATGAGCATAAGCCTTTACGAGAAATATACATACCCTCCTGAAGTGAGGCCGCATGCAATCATTAATCGTGTGTGGCGCAAGTCCAATCACAAATCAGTGTACCGGATCCTCCATCTCAGCTACAATCGTTGAAGCATACCTGGCTAGTGAGTTAAATTGAAGATTATACTTCCAAACACTCATATTCCCCAGGCGTAGATTCAGAAATCTATCAACTCGAGCCCGTCGTGTTTCTGTTAGAAAATAATGTTGAAGAAAGGCTTCAGTGAACTCCTGGGTCACGACCCAATTTAGCTAAGTCGTTCGGGCAATTATCTTTTCCACCTCGATAAGCGAACCCTCAAACCAATGATAATAAAAACGTAAATAAATAACTAACTAAAAGGAAGAGAATAAATCACGTCAGTCTGATGATAATAATATAAACCAAGTACGGACATAAGAAAATACACCCCAGATTCTGGTCTAATCCATACAGGAGGCATCTAGCTCAAAATATACAAGTCTGGAATATAATAATATATAGCAGTCTGAATATGTCTCAGAATGGAAAGTAAGACATAAATAAGAGGAGTCTTCAAGGCAGCGGACGTCTCGTGCTCACCCTGTAGACTCTAAGCTGTACTGATAGCGACTATCAGCCAAAAGAGACGGAAGTAGATCCCCCCTGAAATTTTGCATTCATAAAAGAATGCAGCAAGTGCAGGTCAGTACAAAACCACAGTACTGGTAGGTATCATAGGCCGACTAAGTATAGCTAACATAATTCAGACAATAAAGCAAGATAAGCAGATAAATCAACAAGTGTAAGTCAAACACAAGTCAGAACCAAGTACACGTCATCACTTAGGTTGAAGCATCTAAACCCAAGTGTGCCAAGTCTCAACATATCCAAATCAAAACCAAACAACCCAAGTAAATCACCAGATCACCACAATATAAGCATAATGAAATGCAATGCAATGATGTATGAATGCAAATGCAATGCAATGTTGTGCACACATGGACTCCGGACGGAAGTATCAACCTCTCAGTAGCACAACCAAGGTTGACTCGCGAAGTCTAAGCACTACTCGTCCCGGATCTTTGCCCAACAGACAGACGAGACTCCGAATCTTTGCCCACGGAGGATTTCTATCAGCACAATCTAGGAGGACCCGCAGAGTCCATGTACCTCACGGATCCGGCACAAATCTCGGCAACTTCTACCATTCAATCCATAATTTTGGGACAACCATCGGATATCAGACTATCACGTCACTCTCATCCAAACTGAGCCCAGCTTATCACAGTATTTTCTCAAATATCATCAATGTATCAACAATATATCATGAAGGATGAGAGTGCGTGCCATGTATGAATCAACATAAATAATCAGATCAATATCACAAGTACCAGGCATGGGTACACCAACAATATCATGAAAGACTACACAAGTCATATAGAATACTATCCTCGTATCAAATGTCAACAAGCAAGATACTACAATATCATGATCAAGATATAACATAGTCTCCAATATCTACAATCACCATGTGGCATCAGGCCAACAACAATAGAACAATCAAGTCACAACACAACGGGGTGACTAGCCCCAATCACATAACAGGGCCCAACCTAAGACAACATCTAACCGAACTTCATACCTCAAGGTTTACATAATTTTTCTGAAAATATCATCTAAATATATGCTTTGCTAAACGAAGTGTCACCAAGGGTAAACAATAACTTACCTGGATGGCTAAATAGCAATAACACCAACAATCACTCCTTAGCCTTCCCCTTCCGTTGAACCTCAAGATCAAGAAAGTCTAGGCATATTCAAAATCTAGATTAGAAATCATGAAGATCGATACCTACATTACTATCATTCAATTAGGTCAAAAATCAACCCTAGAATTTGAGAAAACGAGGCTCACAAGGTCAAAAGGGGAAATTTGGGGGTAAAATATCCAGTTAAACACTCGGTGATCAAAACCCATCAACTAATTGCTAAATTAACTCAAGGATTCATCCAATTTCGAAATCCAAGCAAAACCTCCAATTTTGGGTATAAACCATAACTCTTAAATTCAAGAATTTAACACTAATAATGGAAGGTATAGTATTAACAACCTTAGATACATCATAATCTAGCACACACTCAATCAATTTCGTCATTTTGAAGCCTAGATGGAACAGTCATTAAACCCACTTTAATCTTCATCGCTCAAGGAACTTACAAGGGAAAGGGATTCTAAGATGATTAGGAATAATGAATTAACAAGGAGATTAGAAGGACTTACCATCAAGAATCTTCTTCAAGAATCCTCTAGAGTTTCTCCCCAAAGCTCAATTTTCGGAATAGTAATAAATGATAGATTAAGGGCTTTTAATACCCACTTAATAAATATAACAGACCCGATACCGATACCGATACAGCGGCATCGGGACCGCGACGACATCATCACCCCGACATCCACTCAGACCGTCGGGACGGTCAGGCCGCAAAAGAACTTGGCCGCCCCAGCGGCCATCCCACCGCTATGGCGGTGCCGCTAGGACGATACTGGTGCCGCCCTGGCGGACACCTGCACCAGAAATCCCCAAAAATTATCTCAATCACAACCGAAATCCCGACTAATACCTGAGGCCATCTTCTTATGAACCACATACACAGACACACATAAAAACACGCTACGAACACACTCGTGGCTTCGAATTCCCAACGGAGGTCTCGTTGACCAAGTCAACTCTCGATACCTCAATTCCAACTTGGCAACCCAAGTCCCACAATGCATTCGAGTGAGTTAGGAACCGAACCAGATATAATACAAGTTCTAAAAGACCATTCAGACCTCTCAAAATTGATGAATTTCCGAAAAAGGTCCGTTTACCCAAAAGTCAACTTTGAGTCAACTCTTTTTTGCTTAAGCCTAAATTTTCCCAAAAAGTCAGCCGAATCAAATCTAACATCTCGGGAAGCGTGTAAATGGTCCTCTCGGTTTAAAAGTGAGCTAACCAAGCTCAGGAAAGGGTCAAAAGTGCCGGGGTCAAAAGTGGTCGTTACATTAGATACCAATTAAACCATAGCTTGTCCTCGAGCGAAGAAGGGTATAGAGCGGGGAAATACCTGAATCAGTAAACAACTGGGGATATCGGCTACGCATGTCAGACTCAGTCTCCTATGTAGCCTCCTCAATAGGACGATGCTTCTATTGCATCTTCACAGAAGCAATCTCCTTGGACCTCAACTTCGAACCTGCCCATCCAAGATCGCGATAGGCTCCTCCTCGTAGGTCAAATTCTTATCAAGCAATATCGAATCCCAACGAACAATATAAGTACAGTCGGCATGGTACTTCTTTAGCGCAGAAACATGAAAAATTGGATGAACTCCCGCCAAGCCTGGCGGCAAAGCCAACTCATAAGCTACATCGCCCACATGGTCAATAATCTCAAATGGGCCAATATACCTCGGACTCAACTTACCCCTCTTCCCAAACTGCATAACACCCTTCATGGGTGAAATATTCAATAGAACCTGGTCACTAACAACAAACTCTAAATCTCGGACCTTCCGATCTGCATACATCTTCTGCTGACTATGAGCTGCCTAAAGCTTGGCCTGAATGACTCTCACTCTATCAACGGACTCTCTCAGCAGATCCGTACCCCAAGGTCGAACCTCAAACCTATCAAACCAGCCAATCGTAGAACTACATCTCCGACCATATAAATCCTCAAAATACGCCATGCCAATACTCGATTGATAACTTTTATTGTACGGAAACTCTGCCAATGGTAAGTGCTGATCCTACTGACCGCCAAAATCAGTAACACAAGCTTTCAACATGTCTTCGAGCACCTGAATGGTCCACTCAGATTGGCTATCAGTCTGGGGATAAAAAGTTATACTGCGATCCAATCAGGTACCCAACTCCTCATGAAAATCCCTCCAGAAACAGAAAGTGAAGATAGTACCCCGATAAGATACGATAGAAATAGGAACCCCATGCAACCTCATAATATCCCGAATGTACAACTTGGCTAACTTCTCCACGGTACAAGAAATCTGAATCGGAACAAAATAAGTGGACTTAGTCAACCGATCAACTATCACCCAAATAGAATCAAGCTTGCCCAGGGTTTTCGGAAGACCCACAACAAAATCTATGGCAATCTCTCTCACTTCCACTAGGGAATGGGCATCCTCTGAAGTACACCGTCGGGTCGCTGGTGCTCATACTTAACTTCCTGACAATTCCCACATTTAGCCATGAAATCCACTATATCTATTTTCATCTAACACTACCAATAGTGCTGCGTCAAATCACGATACATCTTAGTCGCCTCCGGATGAATGGAATATTGTGAGCTATAAGCCTTGGACAAGATCAACTGAATCTAATCACCAACACGAGGAAAGTACACGCGTCCTTTAATCCTCAAAATGCCCTCAGAATCAATCATGGCCTCCTTAGCCTCACCCCTCAAAACCCTATATAGAATCTTACTCAACTGAACATTCTCAAACTAATGAGTCATGTTCTGATCCAATAAAGATGACCTCGCCTCTACACAAGACAAGACCTTACCTAGGGCGGAAATATCAAGACAAACGACATTGTTGTCTAGAATCTGCACCTCCATGGCCAACGGGCGCTTGAAAAGAATCAAACGTGCTAAACTCCCCATACTCACTGCCTTGCGACTCAAGGTATCTGCCACAACATTGGCTTTTTCGGGAGGATAGAGAATAGAGATGTCATAGTCCTTTAGAAGCTCCATCCATCGGCGCTGCTTGGAATTAAGATCTTTCTGGGTAAACACATGTTGAAGGATATGGTGATCGGTGAAAACCTCATAATGGACAACATACATGTTACGCCGCTCATTTTCATCGTAGTAGGACTTATGGTTCCTAGCCGGGTATGCCTTAAGAATGGAGAACCATGCCCGAGTTTGGGAATATAAAGTGTCTTACCCCGTGTATAAATGTATCGTCAGGCATTTCTGGTAATTTACAGAATTATAAATTGAACGAATCAAATCGACACAATCTAAACTGAATCAGCAAATTCTGTAGACATCAATCAGTGTCGACGGGATGTCGACATGCCGACGGACCGTTGCTGTGCACCGTCAATATGTTTTTGCAATCAGAGATCTGTAGGTGTAAGTTGACAGACCGTTGACACGTTGACGGGTCGTCGACCCACTCGTTGAATTGTCTCGCTGGAACTTTCCAATTCCAGTTATAAATAGACGACCCTTGCTCTTATTTTTCAGTTTCCACCTTCTCCACAAGTCTTGAGAGCTCTAGAATATTCCCTCCACCATATTAACACAGATTCAAGAGGAAATAAGGGTTAATTGCCAAGAATCAAGAGGTTCAAGTGCAAAAGAGGCTCACTAGGGTTTGTAGAAGTCAAGGTTTCCTTTGGAATTGAAGTTGGGGTTTTTCTCAAGTGAAGTATCTTCATCCTAAGACCATTCCTATATAATCAAAGGTGAGTTTTACATCTATTTCATGTTGTTAAAAGCATTGAGTGGTTGGAAGACTTGGATTAGAGAAGAAAGTAGAATATGAGCTCAAATATGGAAATAATGATATTTTGAGTAGTAAGTTAATTTGAGTCATGATTCTTTGTATGAGATGAATATAATGTTGTTGTGAATGATGCTAATAACATTGAGAAAGTATTATATGAGAATGAATATGGTGTTGCGTTGTAGCTATGCTTATGGATGTTTTGAAAGAGAATTGTGGGGATTGAATAATGTTTAACTTGAAGAAGTTTATTGATTATGATATTATGGGTGTTGCTATGATGTTTGGGAGTTTTTTATTATATGGAGGAACTTGTTGAAACAAAGGAAATGCTACCCAATTTTTGTTAGCTCTTAGTCACTTTAGATTAGACTTAAGCATGATTCAAATGATCTAATGTAGTACGAATTCTCTTGAAGGTAGAGTTGTGAGCTTGGAAGGAGAACGCTTAGTCATTAAGGAGACATAAAAGTATATAAGGCTAGTCCCTTTTCTTTCTAAGGCATGACTCATCTACTACGATTTCCTTTCTTATATTTCCATGACCTTCTTACATTCCAAAGTTGAAAGTCTAAGATTATTAAGAGTTTCTTATGAGCTAGAGATAAGGCATGTCCTATGATAATGATGATGCTATTATGAGTTGACAATCTTATTTCATGATCTCATTGATGTTATTTCTTGTTGTTATCTCACCCCATGATATTAGTTCCTTCAAGGTGAGACCTAGCGATGATGTTTGATCCATAATATAATCGAAGGTTCCCGACCTTACGTCACTCTGATAGAGTTATAGCTTTTACTTGAGGTCTCATGCATGCTTCATATTATGTATATGTAAGATTACACCGTGCCTAGTTGGCTAGGCAGTCACTACTACGATAGGTGTACTGGCAGCTATGATGATGATTACACCGTGCCTAATTGGCCAGGCAGACACCACTAGTGGGCGGCTTGAGATGTTTACTCCGGACGCTGAAGGCCCGGACGCGGGTTAATGATGATCACACCGTACCTATATGGTCAGGCAGTTTATATATGCATACATTATATGATGATGTTTATTATAAAAGTAGCATGCATGATTCCTCCTTAAGAGGCAACAAGTTGCAGGTTATCTCTTATTTCTCTATTATGTTATTGTACACGCCTTACATACTCAGTACTTTGTTCGTACTGAAGTCCTTTGTTTATGGACGCTGCATTCATGACCGCAGGCAGACAGTGAGACGACGCAGATGCTTAGGAGCTTATTCAGCGGATTTGCCGGAGCACTCCATTACTCCGGAGTTTCCGCTTATGGGTATATTCTTTTGAACACATATTTTGGGCATGGCGGGGTCCTGTCCCATCCTTATGATTTCAGTACTCTAGTTAGAGGCTCGTAGATACATATGTGTGGGTAGTAAATGTCTCCTGATCTTCTTAGTGTATATTATGTATATCATTTTGTAGCCTCGTGGGCTTGTACATATATGTTTATTTTGAGGAGTAATTGAGGTTCGTTTCATTATAAGCTTGTGTTGGGATTGGTGTATGTTCAGGTTGAGTTTGACGATAAGTCTGATAGGTGGTGCTCGGTAGTCAGCTCCGGGTACCCGTCATAGCTCTCTAGTTGGGCCGTGACAAAAGTGGTATAAGAGCAGTTCCTTTCTAGGGTGTGTCTACGAGCTGTGTCTAGTAGAGTCTTGTTTATGGGTGTGAAACGCGCCACCCTTATAAACAAGAGGCTGCGGGGCATTTAGGAATAATGACCGTCTTTCTTCTTCATAGATCGTGCGATATAGATATAATGTAAGATTCCCCTTTTCTCTCTGATGGTGTGTTATGATATCAGCTATGCCTGTGAAGAGAAAAGCAATAGCTACCCTGAAGGGCAAGACAGCGGCAGGAAGCGGACTGAACGGGAGTCCCCGGTACATATAGAGGAGGGTAAGTCTCATGATGAGGCTCTATCTCGTACTTCCCATACTTCACCTATTTTAGAGGAGTATGAAGGGGCCTCAGCTGCAGCTCCAATGCCTCCAGTTCCTCCACCGGGTGCTTCGGGTCAGCAAATGATTGAGGCTATTTAGTTATTGACCCAGCTAGTTGCTGCTCAAGCTCAGCGGCAAAGTATGGGTCCAGGTGACAGAGCAGCTAGTGCAAGGGCCTGAGATTTTATGAGTTTGAATCCTTTAAAAATTTTCAGGTCAAAGCCGGATGAAGACCTGCAGGGTTTTATAATTGAAATGTTAAGGACGCTGAGAATAATAGATGCTTTCGATACTGAGTCAGTGGACTTAGCTTCCTATAGGTTGCGGGATGTCGCCGTTTTATGGTATCATAATTGGATATCTTCGAGAAAGGAAAATACACCTCCCCCGGTTTGGCAGGAGTTTGTAGAGGCTTTCATTCGCCACTATTTGCCACCCGAGGTTCGAAGGGCCCAAGACGATAGGTTCTTGAATCTAAAGTAAGGAAATATGAGTGCCCGGGAGTATAGTCTTCGCTTCAATTCATTGGCTAGGTATGCTACGACCATGGTAGCCGATATGGGAGACCGGGTGCATCGGTTTGTGAGTGGCTTAAGGCCATATTTGATCAAAGATTGCTTGACAACTTCATTACAGGAGGGGATGGACATCTCCCGTATTCAGGCTCATGCTCAGAGTTTGGAAGAGCAGCAACAACCGCATGGGGGTGAGCGTGATAGGGATAGAGGGCATAGTAAGAGAGCTAGATCTGCCGGTGCTAGTAGTGAGTATAGAGGGGGCTAGAGGCGACAGTATTCTAGATATCCAGGCCAGTCTATGGCTAGTGCACCTCCTCGATTTGCGGGCAAGAGATTTGATCACCCCATTTATTCTGGTTCGGGACAGAGTCTGAGGGCTTCAGGTTCCCAGTTTGGAGGTGACATCAGTCAGAGGAGACCACCGTTACCACGATGTAACTCAGTGTGGTAAATTACATTCGGGTCCGTGTTGTCGAGGTTCAGATACTTGTTACACTTGTGGTCAGACTGGGCATATGATGCGAGATTGTCCATCGATGAGTGGTAGAGTTGGGGCTCAACCTACAGGATCTGTAGCCGGTTCTTCTTCGTCCGTGCGCCCTGTAGGGCAGACTCCCCAGATTTCAGCAGGCCGTGGTAGGGGCAGAGGGGTAGCATCCAAGTCAGGTTCTCTCAGCCTCGTATTTATGCCTTAGCCGGACGACAGGATCTTGAGTCCTCCCCTGACGTTGTCACAGGTATATTATCTATATTCTCTCATGGTGTTTATGCACTGATTGATCCAGGTTCTACTTTGTCGTATATCACTCCTTATATTACTGGTCGTATTGGGGTGAAACCTGAGCCAATCAAAACTTTTGAAGATCTACTCCTGTTGGCGACCCGCTAATAGCTAGACAAATATATAGAAATTGTGTGAATATAGTATGTCACCGTTATACTGTAGCTGATCTGATTGAGCTGGAAATTGTAGACTTTGATGTCATTATGGTCATGAATTGGTTGGTTTCTTGTTATGCTAATGTGGATTGTAGAACAAAAATAGTCCGATTTCAATTCCCAGAAGAACCAGTGCTTGAATGGAAGGATAACACAGCGTCCCCAAGAGGTAGGTTTATTTCCTATCTCGAAGCGAGGAAGATGATTGCCAAAGGCTATATTTACCATTTAGTCCGGGTTCATGACAAGCAGAGCCGCCGACTCTTCAATCTATTCCTGTAGTGAATGAGTTTATGGATGTATTTCCAGACGAACTTCCAGGTATTTCTCCGGAACGGGAGATTGATTTTTCTATTGATGTGTTGCCAGACACCGAACCTATATCTATTCCTCCTTACAGAGTCGCTCCTGTAGAATTGTAAGAGCTAAAGGCACAACTGAAGGACTTGCTCGAGAAGGGATTTATTAGACCCAGTTCATCGCCATGGGGAACACCTGACTTGTTTGTAAGAAAGAAAGATGGTTCCCTACGAATGTGTATTGACTACAGGCAGCTGGACAAGGTGACAATCAAGAATAAGTATCCACTTCCGAGAATCGATGATTTGTTTAATCAATTACAAGGTGCTAAATGGTTTTCAAAGATAGATCTAAGATCAGGATATCACCAAGTGAGAGTTAAGGAAGAGGACATTCTGAAAACGGCTTACAGAACTAGATATGGTCATTATGAATTTCGGGTAATGTCAATTGGGTTGACTAACGCTCCAGCGGTGTTTATGAATTTGATGAATAGTGTATTTAGACCTTTTTTGGATCTATTTGTGATCGTGGTCATCGATGACATTTTAGTATATCCTCGGTCAGAAGCAGAGCATGCAGATCATTTACGATTTGTTCTTAGAATTCTTCGGACTCGTGAATTGCATGCCATGTTTTTAAAATGTGAGTTCTGGTTGAATTCAATGACTTTTCTGGGCCATATCATCTCAGCTGATGGCATTCGAGTTGATACTCAGAAAATTGAGGCTGTGAAGACTTGGCGATGGCCCACAACGCCTACAGAGGCCCGTAGCTTTTTGGGATTAGCAGGTTATTATAGAAGATTTGTGGAAGGATTCTCTTCTATTTCAGCACCATTGACGAAGCTAACTCAAAAATCAGCAAAATTTCAATGGACCGATGCTTGTGAGCACAGTTTACAGGAATTGAAAGACATATTGACTTCAGCCCCAGTTCTGACACTTCCAGAAGGATCAGAAGGCTATGTTGTTTATTGTGATGCCTCCGGTGTTGGGTTGGGCTGTGTGCTGATGCAGCATGGTAAGGTTGTAGCCTATGCTTCCAGACAGTTGTGGAAACATGAGAAGAACTATCCTACCCATGATCTTGAATTAGCTGCGGTTATTCATGCTCTAAATATGTGGAGACATTATTTGTACGGTGTTCATGTTGATATTTATACAGATCACGTGTCTCCAATATTATTTCAAGTAAAAGAAGTTGAATCTACGGCAAAGGCGATGGTTAAAGCTATTGAAAGACTATGATGTGAGTATTTTATACCATCCCAAAAGCGAATGTGGTGGCCGATGCTCTTAGCCAAAAATCCATGGGCAATTTATGTGACGTTCAATCGGAGAAGAAAGAATTAGCCCGTGAGCTCCAACAGCTAGCTAGCCTAGGAGTTCGCTTAATGGACTCAAGCAAGACAAGGGTTGCTGTTCAAAACCAGTGTTTCATCCTTTGTAGCGGAAGTGAAAAAGCGTCAATATGAAGATCCCAAGTTGAGTTATTATAGAAATATAGTTTCCCAGAAAGAGTCACCATCTGCGATTTCTGCAGATGGGATTCTCAAGTATCGAAGCAGGCTATGTGTCCCAGATGTTGCTGGATTATGCCACCAGATTATGGAAGAAGCTCATTACTCCCGTTATTCCGTTCAACCAAGAGCAACAAAGATGTACCATGACCTTAAATAAATGTATTGGTGGGACGGGATGAAGAAAAATATATCAGAGTTTGTAGCTCAATGTCCAAATTGTCAACAAGTGAAAATTGAGCACCAAAAGCCAGGAGGATTGTTGCAAGCCATGGAGATTCCAACCTGGAAATGGGAAGTGATCCATATGGATTTTATTGCAGGCTTGCCTCGTTCTCGACGTAAATATGACTCCATATGGGTAATCGTGGACAGGTTTACGAAGTTAGATCATTTTCTTCCAGTCAGAACTACATACTCAGCAGAAGACTATGCAAGGTTGTATCTTAAAGAGATAGTGCGACTTCATGGTGTTCCAGTATCCATAATCACAGATAGAGGAGCACAATTTACTGCTAAATTTTGGAAGTCATTTCAAGAAGGTTTGGGAGCTCAAGTGAGACTCAACACAACATTTCATCCATAGACTGATGGACAAGCTGAACGCACTATCCAGACCTTGGAAGATATGTGGCGGGCATGTGTATTAGACTTTGGAGGTAATTGGGATGAACATTTTTCACTTATCAAATTTGCATATAATAACAGTTATCATTCTAGTATCTAGATGGCCCCTATGAAGCTCTATATGGAAGGAATTGTAGATCGCCAATTGGATGGTTAAAAGTAGGAGAGGCACAATTAATAGGTCTTCAATTGATTCAGCAAGCGGTGGAAAATATCAAGCTTATCAGAGACCGATTGTTGACAGCCCAGAGTCGCCAGAAATCTTATGTGGACAATTTTCGACGAAACCTGGAATTCCAAGTTAATGATTGGGTATTCCTAAAAGTGTCGCCGATGAAAGGTGTAATGAGATTCGGAAAGAAAGGCAACCTTAGTCCTCGATATATTGGGCCTTATAAGATTGTGCGCAAAGTGGGCGAAGTAGATTTACCTCCAGAACTTGAATCACTCCATCCAATTTTTCATGTGTCGATGCTCCGTAAATGTGTTGGAGATCCTTCTAGAATCGTGCCGGTAGATGATGTTCAAATTACCGAAAGTTGGCTTATGAAGAAGTACCCATTGCCATACTAGATAAGCAGGTCCGAAAACTCAGAACCAAAGATGTAGCATCAGTTAAAGTTTTGTGGAGAAACAACAACAGACAGGAAATGACTTGGGAAGCAGAAGAATCTATGAAGTCCAGATATCCGCATTTATTTGCATCACCAGAAGAGGTTCTCGATAAGACGCCATTTTCGTAAGGTATGTAATGCTTTCTTTTGATGCTCTTAGTTGTGTGTGGCCATCTTCTCTTGCTGTTGTTGTTGTAGCCCTGTGAGGCAATGTTATTTTGGGTTGCTGTGATAGGATGGTAGTGCCATATTACAGGGGAAACTTTGGCGAATTTTGTAGAATTCCCGAGAACCCAACATTCGAGGACGGATGTTTCTAAGAGGGGGAGAATGTTACGCCCCTCATTTTCGTAGTAGTAGGACTTATGGTTCCTAGCTGGGTATGCCTTATGAATGGAGACCCATGCTTGAGTTTGGGAATATAAAGTGTCTTACCCCGTGTATAAATGTATCGTCAGGCATTTCTGGTAATTTACAGAATTATAAGTTAACTGAATCGAATTGACGCAATCTGAAATGAATCAGGAAATTCTGCAGACATTAGTCAGTGTCGACGGGCCGTCGACATGCCGACGGACTGTCGCTGTGCACCATCAATATGTTTCTGCAATAAAATATCTGCAGGCGTAAGTCGACGGACTATCGACACGTCGACGGGTCGTCGACCCGCTCGTCGAATCGCCTCGCTGGAACTTTCCAGTTCCAGTTATAAATAGATGACCCTTGCTCTTATTTTCCAGTTTCCACCTTCTCCACAAGTCTTGAGTGCTCTAGAATATTCGCTCCCCCATATTAACACAAATTCAAGAGGAAACAAGGCCCAATTACCAAGAATCAAGAGGATCAAGTGCAAAAGAGGCTTACTAGGGTTTGTAGAAGTCAAGGTTTTCTTTGGAATTAAAGTTAGGTTTTTTCTCAAGTGAAGTATCTTCATCCAAAGATCATTCCTATATAATCAAAGGTGGGTTTTACATCTATTTCATGTTGTTAAAAGCATTGAGTGGTGGAAAGACTTGGATTAGAGAAGAAAGTAGAATATGAGCTCAAATATGGAAATAATGGTATTTTGAGTAGTAAGTTAATTTGAGTCATGATTCTTAGTATGAGATGAGTATAATCTTGTTATGAATGATGCTAATAACGTTGAGGAAGTATTATATGAGAGTGAATATGGTGTTGAGTTGTAGCTATGGTTGTGGAAGATTTGATAGAGAATTGTGAGGATTGAATAATGTTTAACTTGAAGAAGTTTATTGATTATGATATTATTGGTGTTGCTATGATATTTAGGAGTTGTTTATTATATGGAGGAAGTTGTTGAAACAAAGGAAATGCTACCCAATTTTCGTTAGCTATTAGTCGCTCTAGATTAGACTTAAGCATGATTCAAATGATCTAATGTAGTACGAATTCTCTTGTAGGTAGAGTTGTGAGCTTGGAAGGAGAACGTTTAGTCGTTAAGGAGACGTAAAGGTATGTAAGGCTAGTCCCTTTTCTTTCAAAGGCATGACTCCTCTACTACGATTTCCTTTCTTATATTTCCATGACTTTCTTACATTCCAAAGTTGAAAGTCTAAGATTATTAAGAGTTCCTTATGAGCTAGAGATAAGGCATGTCCTATGATAATGATGATGCTATTATGAGTTGACAATCTTATTTCATGATCTAATTGATGTTATTTCTTGTTGTTGCCTCACCTCATAATATTGGTTCCTTCAAGGTGAGACCTAGCGATGATGTTTAATCCATAATATCATCGGAGGTTCTCGACCTTACGTCACTCCGATAGAGTTATAGCTTTTACTTGAGATCTCATGCATGCTTCATATTATGTATATGTTAGATTACACCGTGCCTAGTTAGCCCGGCAGTCACCACTACGATAGGCGCAGTGGGTAGCTATGATGATGATTACACCGTGCCTAATTAGCTGGACAGACACCACTAGTGGGTGGCTTGAGATGTTTACCCCAGACGCTGGAGGCCTGGACTCGGGCTAATGTTGATCACACCGTACCTATATGGTTGGGCAATTTATATATGCAATACATTATATTATTATGTTTATTATAAAAGTAGCATGCATGATTCCACCTTAAGAGGCAACAAGTTGCAGGTTATCTCTTTATCTTATGATCTCTTATTTCTCTATTATGTTATTGTACACGCCTTACATACTCAGTACTTTGTTCGTACTGACGTCCTTTCTTTATGGACGTTGCGTTCATGCCCGCAGGTAGACAAGGAGACGGCGCAGATGCTTAGAAGCTTACTCAGTGGATTTGCAGGAGCACTCCACTACTCCGGAGTTGCCGTTTATTGGTATATTATTTTGTACACATATTTGGGGCATGGCGGGGCACTGTCCCGTCCTTATGATTTCGGTACTCCAGTTAGAGGCTCATAGATACATATGTGTGGGTAGTAAATGTCTCCTGATCTTCTTAGTATATATCATGTATATCATTTTGTAGCCTCGTGGGCTTGTACATATATGTTTATTTTGAGGAGTAATTGAGGTTCGTTTCATTATAAGCTTGTGTTGGGATTGGTGTATGTTCAGGTTGAGTTTGACGATAAGTCTAATGCGTGGTGATCGGTAGTCAGCTCCCGGTACTCATCATGGCTCTCTAGTTGGGCCGTGACAGTACAAATAGTGCCTCCAAATCTTCAAAGCAAAGACCACGGCCAACAGCTCCAAATCATGGGTAGGGTAATTCTTCTCATGGATCTTCAACTGACGGGAAGCATAAGCTATCACTGTACCCTCCTGCATCAACACAACACCCAAACCTATACGGGATGCATCACAATGGACCGCGAAATCCTTACCCTCCATGGGTAATGCTAAGATTGGGGCTGAAGTCAAAAGAAGCTTGAGCTTTTGAAAGCTCTCCTCACATTCATCGGACCACTGGAAGGGAACATCCTTCTAAGTCAATCTGGTCAAAGACGAAGCAATGGTAGTGATAACGTCCAAATCCACTCCTCAAATGAGAAAGTGTACACTTTTGTATGCAATATAATTTACCCAACTATTAGTCAGAGTCGAATCCCACAAGGAATAATATACTAGGCGATCAAAAAAGTAAGGAATTATCACCAACTAAGCTAAGCCAAACACTTTTTCGATATTGATTTTGAGAAAATTATAACTAATGTGAAAATATAAACTAATCTAAAAAGTGGGTAAAATGCTCAATGGCCACAACCATGGATACAAGGGAAATTACTCTCAAATAACGATCCAATGTATTTTACAATTTTACAACTAAGAGCGTGTTTATGTTAATAGATAATGATTTCTAAAATCTCATTAAAAGTCTTCCAACTAAATCAATGAATTTCACTCTAAGTTTTTCCAAGCCTTAGAGTGTGATATTAAGCACAATCAATTGAACCTCAAGTTAACTATCCTCTTCCAAGCTCAAGTTATTATATGAGGTTTAAAGTCCCAAATCCTTGCTATTTACTCTTTTCCTGTAACACCCTGAATTTTTTAAAGCTAACTTTTGAATTTTTGATTGACCATATCTTGATAGTAAGGGTATATTTTACTTCGCACTTCCTGAATGTGAACTTGACGATATTTGAAACTTGTTTGAAGTGTTATGGTGTAGTTATATAAACTACTCCTACTATGACTATCTTAGTAATTTATTAAATGGATTAGATGTATATAAAAGTGGGCAGCCCCTTTATTTTTTTTTCATCCTTATCCCAAGTAAGATATATACCCTTTTGGCTCTTATCCTCTCCACCACCCCCAATTTCGTTTTTGTCCAAGAAAATAAAACACCAAAACCTATCTCCTCTCATAATATTCATCCTCTAAATCAATCATCAAGACTTTCTTTGGTTGAGCCCCAAACAACTCCACACGATTGAGGTAAGTTACAAACCCGTTTTTGAACTGGACTGCTGTTAGTGTTTTCAGCATAATTCGTTGTATAAATCTTAGTTTTAAGTGATTCAAAATGTTATAGAAAGCTTTTTAATAGCCCTACAACTTTTGGTCAGGCTCCAAAAACCTATTTTTGCTTGTATTTACTCGAAAAGGGGTGATGAAGTACAGGGCAGGTGCTGCCCAGATTTCTGTTTTGCAAACCCTACATGTACTACTGTTAGTATTTTGAGCATATCTTGTAGTAAAAAACTGCTATAGGAGTGATTTGAATTTCTCTGAAACCCCAAGACATGTATCTACAACTTTCATTAAGGCCACAAAGTCTATTTTTGCCGTTGACCCCTTTGAAACTGAGCCACAATACAAGACAGTAGTACTGTCCAGAATTCCTGTTTTGATAGTTTAGGGTGATTTTCACTGATTTCATGTTTAGTTCCGACGTGCTGAAACCATTGAACTTAAGTAGATATTTGATTGTGTATTTAAGGTATATATTCTCTTGTACAAGCTAAGAGGAATTGTTTGACGAAGTGGACTTTGGTTGGTCGATGGCGTAGACGATTTGAACTCCTCGAGTTGTGGTAGAACTTGTTGTGTGGTAAAATGTTAAGGTTTGTGTATAAACTTGAAATTGGAATATCTTTATTTTCTAAAAGTTTTGAAGTATCTTGATGGTTTGTTTCCTTACTCTTCATCTTATATCATTGTATGGTTATTATCTCAAGTATTGCAAAAGTTTCGCTAAATCGCCCACTTGTACGAATTGCTTGATCATTTTGCATTCTTGTTGGGAATTTGTCCTTCTTGTTATGGTGACTTTGTCATTGATATCGGCATGCCTCTTGATTCGGATCTTGCCCATCTTGACTTTGGATTTACATTTCGTCTTGATGATGGATTTTCGTCCATTTTCGAGTACGAGTGGAAAGCCACTTTCAACATGGCTCTTGATTATTGGGTGATGACCCTTCTTGATTTGGGGCTTCGGTCCATCTTGCTATTGATTGTGCTTGGTGTGATTGCATGACGTACATATTGGGCGAAATTGGTTATTTGACAAACTCTCTTGGATTGAATTATAAGCTTTCTTGAAACTTGAGCCTTCGAATATTAATATTGATATTTTGAAACTCTTCAAGGTTTGGTATTGATACTTTCGATATACTTGGTTACTTGATTTAGTTTTATCTCATTGAGCTACCTACGACGGATAAGGGAATTGGAGAATCTAATGGCTCCAAGCCCAAAGTTTATACACCAATAAGCTTTATGCTTAGCGATAGTTGTTTTCTATCGTAGGTAATGTACGGGAAGAGATTTGAAGATGGCCATTTGGAGTAGACTTTTTGGGAGCCTTAGTGAAGATCACATTTGCATATGCATCTAGGTCTTGTAAAATTTTGGGGACTTGTACATGATCCATATGTAACACTTATGTATGAAATTTTGGAGGCTTGTTGGACACAAGACCATATGCTTGTAGCTTGAACTTGGTGACTTATTTTGCTATTTTAGGGTGTGCTTTCAACCCAAGTCATGCCTTGTACTGGGTTTACATTTTGCCTTGTAATTATGTACAAAGGAAGATACTAGTTTCTGTGATAATCGCAAGTTTGAGTTTCGTGTATCTTATGGACCCGCAGTGGTGTTGATTTGAAAATATAATTTCAAAATGAAGTTTCTTAAATGTGTTGACTATTTGAGAAGGGCATTACCATTTTAAATTGATACTCTGATATTGTATTTCATCTAAGAAATTTTTCGGAGGGAACAATGGAAAAAAAATGTTGCACTTTCAACCCTTTTTCGCATGGGCCTATTTCCGCTATTAAATATTTTTGTGAATATCTTTTGGCATAAATTTCTTCTAAATGTTGTAACTGTGAAATTAGCTTTTATTTCGTAAGTGGTATCCTCTCAAAGGGGATGCTACATTTCCTAACCCTTAACTCTCTTTTCCAAGCAAAGTAAAGGTAACTAGGCACAATTAATGTTTGCAACCATTAAGAGACATGAAATCTTGAAGAATAAATGAGAAACAATAACCCACTTCATTAGAAATAAAAATTGTTTAATACATAAGCAAAACAAGATATTTAATTCAACACTTAGATAATGGATATTCTCATAAACAAGATCAAGTAATGGAATGGAGTACTACACACTTAGATATTCAATTCATAACAAGGAATTGAAAAATGAGTAAAAGAGTAAGAAATTTCTCGTCTAAGTCTTCAAATCTTCTCTTCCAAAGTGTGAGTTGATGAACCCCAGTCTCCAAAACTTGTGTTGAAAATGGCCAAAGATGAAAATATTTTGCTCCAAGCTTCACTTTTATAATTTCCAAATTTCCCAACTAAAAAAAAAGACAAAAACAGCCCCAAAGTTTCAGATTTTTGAAATTGCAAATCTGGCCGTTTTTGTAAATTTAGCCACTTTTCTTGTTTTCTTCAGTTTGGCCTCTTTTTGACTTGTTTTCAATTGATTTCTTCTCGAACACTTCTAAATCACATAAAACCTATAAAATGGAAGTAAATGACATTAAATGCACTATTTTCTCAATCAAGCATAGCAAAAATCTAAGATAAAAGAAGAGATAAGTTGGTAAAATACTAACTTATCAGGCAGAAAAACCCTTCACAAAGCAGTGGTAGTAGCTGGCCAAACCCACAAAACTACGAACCTCGGTAATAGTAATGGGCCTCGCTCAACCCTTCATAGCCTCAATCTTCTGTGGATCAACCATAATCCTATCCTTAGACATAACATGGCCCAAGAATGCCATAGACTCCAACCAAAACTCACACTTCGAAAACTTAGAATAGCTTCACAGCCCAAGAACAGCACGAAGATGGCTCTCATGCTCCTCTCTAAACTTGGAATACACCAAGATATCATCAATAAACACAATCACGAAGGAGTCAAGGAATGGCCTAAAGATGCCATTCATCAAAGTCATAAATACAGCCAGGGCATTAGTAAGCCCAAATGACATCACCAGAAACTCATAATGCCCATATCTTGTCTGAAAAGCTGTCTTCGGAATATCCTCAGCCCTGATCCTTAACTGGAGGTAGCCTGAACTCAGTCAATCTTCAAAAACACTAAAGCACCTTGAAGATGGTCAAATAAGTCATCAATACGAGGCATAGGACACTTGTTCTGAATATTAACCTTGTTCAGCTGGCGATAATCAATGCACATCCTCATGGTTCCATCTTTCTTCTTCACAAATAACACAGGAGCACCCCAAGGGGAGACACTTGGTCTAATAAACCCCTTGCTCAATAAATCCTGTAACTACTCCTTAAGCTCTCTCAACTTGGCAGGTGCCATCTGATATGGCGAAATAGAAATAGGGCGAGTGCCTAGATCCAAATCAATACAGAAGTCAATGTCGCGATCGGGTGGCATTCCCGGCGGATCAGACGGGAATACCTCCGTGAACTCACTCACAATAAGAATGGACTCAAGGGGTGGAGATGCAACAGTCGTGTCACACACATGATCTAGATAAGCTAAACACCCCTTGTCGACTAACTTCTTCGCCTGAAGGAAGGAAATGATCTTCTTCGGAGCGGGACTAGGAGTACCCCTCCACTCAAGTCTAGGAATGCCCGGTATTGCTAAAGTAACTTTCTTAGAGTGACAGTCTAAGATCACATGGTAAGGAGAAAGCCAGGTCATACTGAAGATAATATCAAAGTCCACCATATCAAGTATCATCAAATCTACCCAAGTGTCATACCCATAAAAGTAACCAAACATGACCGATAAACTCGATCCACGACAACAGGATCTCCAATAGAGTAGAGACATGAATAGGTATATCTATGCTATCACAAGGAAAATCCCAATCAATGGCATGATATGCAGACATATACGAATAAGTTGATCCAGGATCAAATAACACAGATGCTACTCTATGACTGACAGAAATGGTACCTGAAATAATAGCATCTGAGGCCTCTACCTCTGGCCTAGCCGAAAATGAGTAACAATGGGCCCCACCATATCCAGTCTGAGATCCCCCCTCTCATACTCTGGGACCCACATCTAACTGCTTGAGATCCACCTCTACAACCCTGAGAAAAACTATGGCCTGACTGAGCACCTTCCCTCTGAGAAGCACCACCTCGACCACCAAATGATGTCGGAGTCCTCGATGGCTAATAATCCCGCATGGGTCGGGGACATCTCCTAGAAATATGCCCAATCTCTCCATATGAAAAATAGGTCAGAAAGGTAGGAGGCTGATAAAGTAAAGCTGAGAAGCCGGATGAAACAACCCTGTCTACTGGTCAAGAAAATGAACTCTCAGCAGCTCTCTGCCTAGGTGGCTCACCGGAGGAAGCCTGCAAAGCTGAATGCACAATGCGGCCGAAATATGGCCGATACGGCCTAAAAGACAGACCGACGCCCTTCGAACAGGAACCACCGTAACCCCCAATCTGACGCTGCCTCTTGTTGCTACCACCTCCAAATGTACGGGCCTTAGCGGCCTCAACCAAAGAAGCATGCTCAACTATAGACTGGAAAGAAGCCCCCATAGCTTCCATCTGAAGGAAAGGAATCTGAAGAGAACCGACTAGCCCACCAACTAAACGCCTAATCCTGTCAGGCTCAGTAAGGATCAAGGGAGTGGAGTACCGGGTCAGATATAGATAGCGGGTCACATAGGCCTCTATAGACATACCCCTCTGCTAAAGATGTAGAAACTCCTCCCTACGCGTCTCTCTCAAAGACCGGGGCACATACTACTCAAGGAAGGCCCGGTAGAACTGAGTCCACGTCAGGGGAGGAGAACCCTCAAGTCTACAAGCAACAAAATACCTCCACCAAGTCTTCGCGTCGTCGTGAAACAAGTAGGATGCATAGTCAAATCCATGGGTCTCTACGATCCCCATCCTATGTAGCAACTCATGCATATCCAAGATGAATTCATAAGCATTCTCTGCAGAAGTATCCGAAAACCTCGGCGGCTCCAACTTCCTAAACCTCCCAACAAGATCCTAATCTGACACGGTCTTAACAACGCTCTCCACGGGCCTAAGGTCATCACCCAGGGCTGGCATTGCATCAATATGGGGAGCCATAGCTGCAGCGGGGCGTGCTACCCGAGTGGGTCTATGCTCAGGGGTCTGCGCCCCAACTCTAGTATGTGAACCTCCGCCAGGAGTAGTAACACCAACGACGGCCTGCTGGGCATCTAGATGGAGTAGAACAAGAGCCATAGTATCCTGTGTAGTCTGATTAGAAGTAATCTCGGGCTGTGTCCGTACTGGGGCCACACCATCCTCGGCCGCCTAGTCTCGATCCTGCTGATCCTCAGGATCTAGAGAAGGAGATCTCTCGCACCACTGTCCTACCGCAGAAACCCTGCCCCTGACTGGGGTAGCCCCGCGGCCTCTAGCTCTGCCAAGCCCTCTGGATGTCGATCGCCCTCTAGTGCCAGCCGTAGCTGCGCGCTTTGGCACCTTACCTCAGGCTATAGTAGCTCGAGTCCTCACCATCTGTGAGAGAAGAGATAAGAGTCAGATACCAAATTGATTGTTCCTGATACCAATTAGAATAAAGTAGCACGAAAGAATGAAAGAAAGTGAGATTTCCTAAATGTTCTCTAACTTCTCGCAGATAAGTACAGAGCTCATCATACCGATCCACGAGACTGTACTAGACACGGTCTTGTATTATAGATCGGGTAACCTACGACTCTGATATCAATGTGTCACGAACCAATTTAGCTAAGTCGTACGGGCACTTACCTTTCCCACCTCGGTAAGCGAACCCTCAACCCAACGATAATAAAAATGTAAATAAATAACTCACTAAGAGGAAGAGAATAAATCACGTAAGTTTGACAATAATAATATAAATCAAGTGCGTAAATAAGAAAATACACCCCAGAGTCTGGTCTAATCCGTACAGGAGCATCTAGCTAGAAATATAGAAGTCTGGAATATAATATAATATCAAGTCTAAATATGTCTCAGAATGGAAAGTAAGACATAAATAAGAGGAATCTTCAAGGCAGCGGACGTCTCGTGCTCATCCTGCAGACTCTAAGCTGTACTGATAGCGACTATCAACCACAAGAGACGGAAGTAGATCCCCTCTGAAATTTTGCATTCATAAAAGAATGCAGCAAGTGCAGGTCAGTACAAAACCACAGTACTAGTAGGTATTATAGGCCGACTAAGTATAGCTAACATAATTCAGACAATAAAGCAAGATAAGCGGATAAATCAACAAGTATAAGTAAAACACAAGTCAGAACCAAGTACACATCATCACCTAGGTTGAAGCATCTAAACCCAAGTGTGCCAAGTCTCTCAACATATCCAAATCGAAACCAAACAACAGAAGTAAATTACCTGATAATCACAATATAAGCCATAATGTAATGCAACACAATGATGTATGAATGCAAATGCAATGCAATGCTGTGTACGCATGTACTCCAGATGGAAGTATCGACGTCTCGGTAGCACAACCCAGGGTGACGCGAAGTCTAAGCACTACTCGTCCTGAATCTTTGCCCAACAGACAGACGAGACTCCTGATCTTTGCCCATGGAGGATTTTCATCAGCAATACTCAAGGGGACCCGCGGATTCCATGTACCTCACGGCTTCGGCACAAACCTCGACAACCGCTACCACTCAATCCATGATTCCGGGATAACCATCAGATATCGAATTCTCACTTCACTTTCATCAAAACTGATCCAACTCATCACAGTATTTCCTCAAATATCATCAATGTATCAACAGTATATCATAAAGGATGAGAGTACGTGCAATATATGAGTCAATATCAATAATCAGATCAATATCAAAAGTACCATTCATGGGTATGCCAACAATATCATGAAAGACTACACAGGTCATAGAGAACACTATCCTTGTATCAAATGTCAACAAGCAAGATACTACAATATTATGATCAAGATATAATAATAGTCTCCAATATCTACAATCACCAAGTGGCATCAGGCCAATAACAATAGAACAATCAAGTCATAACATAACGGGGTGGCTAGCCCTAATCACACAACAGGGCCCAACCTAAGATAACATCAAACCCAACTTCATACCCGACGGTTTACATGCTTTCTTCGACAATATCATCTAAATATATGCTTTTCTAAATGAAGTCTCACCAAGGGTAAGCCATAACCTACCTGGATGGCCGAACAACAATAACACCAACAATCACTCCTTAGCCTTCCTCTTCCGCTGAGCCTCAAGATCAAGAAAGTCTAGGCATATTCGAAATATAGATTAGAAATTATGAAGATCGATACCTATATTGCTATCATTCAAATTAGGTCAAAAACCAACCCTGGAATTTGTGGAAACGGGGCCCACAAAGTCAAAAGGGGAAATTCGGGGGTAAAATATCATGTTAAACACTAGGTGATTAAAAACCATTAACTAATTGCTAAATTAACTCAAGGATTCATCCAATTTCGAAATCCAAGAAAACCCCCCAATTTTGGGTATAAACCTAACTCTTAAATTCAAGAATTCAAAACTAATAATGGAAGGTATATGATTAACAACCTTAGATACATTATAATCTGGCACAAACTCAATCAGTATCATAAGCCTAGATAGAACATTCATTAAACCCACTTTAATCTTCATCACTCAAGGAACTAACAAGGGAAAGAGATTCTAAGATGATTAGGACTATTGAATTAGCAAGGAGATTAGAAGGACTTACCATCAAGAATCTTCTCCAAGAATCCTCTAGAGTTTCTCCCCAAAGCTCAATTTTTGGAATAATAATAAATGATAGACTAAGGGCTTTTAAAACCCACTTAATGCATATAACAGGCCCGATACCGATACAGTGGCATTGGGACCACTACGACGGCACCACCCCGACATCCACTCAGACAGTCGGGATGGTCAGGCCGCAAAAGAACTTGGCCGCCCCAGCGGACATCCCACCGCTATGGCGATGCCGCTGGGACGGTACTAGTGCCGCCCTGGCAGACACGAGCACCAGAAATCCCCAAACTTTATCTCAATCTCAACCGAAATCCTTACTAATACTCGAGGCCATCTGCTCATGAACCACATACACAAACACACATAAAAACACGCTACGAACACACTCGTGGCCACAAAATTCCCAACAGAGGTCTCGTTGACCGAGTCAACCCTTGATACTTCAATTCCAACTTCCCAACCTAAGTCCCAAAATGCATCTAAGTGCATTGGGAACCCAACAAGATTTACATACAAGTTCTAAAAGATAATCCGGACCTCTCAAAATAGACAGATTTTTGAAAAAGGTCCGTTTACCCAAAAGTTAACTTTGAGCCAACTCTTTTGGGCTTAAGTCCAAATTTTCACAAAAAGTTGCTCGAATCAAATCTAACATCTCGAGAAGCGTGTCAATGATCCCCTCGGGTCAAAAGTGAGCTAACTAAGCTCGGGAAAGGGTCAAAAGTGTCAGAAAGACTATAACTTTCTAGTGGGTCATTACATTCTGCCATACTGCTAGAGGTGCATTAGCTCGTCTTGAGAACTCCTAAGTCTCATACCACTGGATAATAATATCTCAAAAGCGGTAAGAAGGTAACTTTATCGACTCAGGGCCAGAAGCATGCATTACCCTTAATGTCCTCAGTATCCGATCTATAAAAATATGCGGGTCCTCATCAAGTTTCAATATTGTTGATATTGGAGGGTCCAAATTTAGAAAGTCTCGAACCCTGTTACTAACTGCCCTCTCAGCATAACCAGTACCCGTGCCCTGACACTGAGCTTGAGCGCCCACTAACTGAGTCTATAACCGAATAGCATCCTGCATATCCTGGCCGGGTGTATCAGTTGGAGGAACTGGGGGTGCTGTAGCTGCAGCCTCTCTGGAATCCGCTGGGCCGGAAGGGCTCTAAGAAGACTGAGATGGGGCCTCACTTTGGGACTCACCCTGGCCCATACCTATTGGTGGCACCTGGCTAGTACCCTCATCTGTCGCAGCCTTGCCTCTCTAGCCAGCTGAAGCTCTCCTTGTCACAGGTATTGCTTAAATCATAGTACGTTATTAGAAAAGAAATCCTGATGATACGGCTCTAATGCACGATCAAAGATAAGAAAAGGACAATTTTCCTAAATGCCCTGCAGCCTCCTGTTTATAAGTGTGGTGCACTACACACACTAAAAAAAGACTCTACTAGATACGGTTTGTAGACAACCACCCTATGATAGAACTGCTCTGATACCAAGTTTGTCATGACCTAAATCGGAGGGCTGTGACGGGCACCTGGGCCCTACCTGTTGAGCACCACTAATCATGCTATCATATCACAATCATAAACAAGAGTGGACCGCTAGGGTCGTCAGATGACAACCCGCTAGATCATGAGAGAAATATATTAAAAAGGAGCGAGCCTAAAGGACATACATCTATAACTATGCTAGACAAAACTATACAAGCCGACCAGGCCATCATAGGCAACTATACAACAAAAATATATAGGCCGAGGAGGCCATACAACTTCTAACTGGACAGTATTCGTCTAAAAGCCTCTAATAGAGTACATGACATAACAAAGTTGGGACAGGGCCTCGCCATACCCGTATATACAACAAAAATATAACGTACCAAAACACAATTACAACTCCGGGACAAGGGAAGTGCCCCAATATCAGGTGAACAGCAACCTACGGAGGCGGATCATCAACCTAGTTACCTGAACTTGCTGGCATTAAACGCTGTGTCCCCCAGGCGAAGAGGCATCAGTACGAACAAAGTACTGAGTATGTAAGGTGTGAAAGTAGCATAAAGAAGACATGAAAGTTTGGAAGACAAAAGAAATGCAACCTGTACATCTGAACTGCCTCTGAGGACCAATGATATGAATAAGTACTGTATATATGTGTATATAACACATGATCATACATACATATATATAGCATCTATTAAGCCTCTGTGGGCATCCCATTGTATCATATCGGCCTCTGTGGGCATCCCATCATATCATATCGGCCTCTGTGGGCAAAATCATCATCATATCAGCCTCATGGGTATAATCATCATCATATGACCAGCTGATCAGGTGGTAGTCCATATATAACATCGTCACCTTCCCCATACCCCATATAGATATAATATAAGTATACGCGTATATAACGCTTGTGGGGTTATTATATATATATATATATATATATATATATATATATATATATATATATATATATATATATATATATATATATAATATGATATGATATGAATCTGTTGGAGTAACATAAGGTCGTTACACCTCCGATCATCATTATGCAATGACATTTTCATTATCACGTGACTCTATAAAGCATACTGAATATGAAGATGGACTTACTATGAATAATATCATTGGAACATGAATCAACATAGGACATCTCTAGCTAATAAGAATGGAATCATTATCGGTAGCGTTACATTTACGTTTCGTTCATGAGGATCATGCCAAAAGAAAGAAAGTTAGCCTTAACATACCTCAAGTCGTCAACAAAATCCCACAATGAATCTGTCGGGCTAGTATTCCAATCTCCTTAGTCACTACCGCACACCTAACAACTAACAACAAATTTCATATAAATCTCTTTTTAATTTTACATCATCACTCACCCCAAGATTTACATTAAAATAGCTTAATATGTGCTTTTGTATACGACACTTATACACTTTCTTCTTCCATTTATACCAAGTATAACATACTCAATACAATCCCAACACTAAATACTATCCTTAGAATAAGGTTTTAGCTTTAAAACATATTAACAGCATGACTCAAGTTAGATTACATCTCAACATAAACTCAAATTTCATATTTGAACCTTCCATCCAACTCGTTTACCTCCAGACGTAGCATAACCATTATATAAGCTCATAAACATGGAAATAAGATGGAATAATACCTTAAATACTAAAAAACACTCCAATTCCAAGATTACTTCACCTTGAAGCATCCTCCAAAACCACTACCAAGAGGAGAAACAAGCTTACACCATCACTTTAGAATCTTTAGGCACATAATCTTCTCTTTTGATCCTACATTTTTCTTAGGAATTGATTAGATATGTTGGAGATAGTTTTCAAGAAGGTTAGAGGTCAGGGGAAGTGGAGAAAATGAGATAAAATGATAAGTATACAAAATATATAAACAAAAAAGAACTAGAACCGACTTAAAAATATGGCTAGAAAATTCTAGCCGTATATATATCTATACGGTCCAAGATATATATATATATATATATATATATATATATATATATATATGGTACGTATTTATGAACCGTATTTCCCATCAACAATTTTGACCTCTCTGCCTAGAGAAGTACGGACCGTATTTCTAAGCACGGTCCATATTTCTCAATTCGATTCGTTTACCTTTTAATCCTTTCGAAACTTGCCCAACATGAACTTAAACCCTTGCATACTCAAGATGAACACATCCAATCTCATATAACCTTGAAGATAATTTTATTTTCCAAATCTATAGCAACCAACTCATGAAGAAACTTAACGTATAAAAGTACGGAGTGTAACAATTTCACCTTTCTTTATTTTAAATATATGGGCTTTCTGTCATGTCTTGTTGTTTCCTTTAAACCTATTTGGGCTTTGTTTTTGATATATGCGATCTGATGTATATGAATGTACAGTGAAGACATAATTTTGTGTATTGTGATCACGTGCGTATGATTTATTTCCCTCCTTATATAGTTGTTAAGTTTAGATGCTCACTGATCGTATTTTTCTTTTTCCTTCACGTCTTTGCATGGAATTATCATCGCCGCAAATTTTTTCCGCAAGCCTCTGTTGGGCCAGATGCCCAACACCCTTTCTTCTATCGAGTTCGTGTTAGATGAAGGCCCAACTATGGGTGAAAATGGTAACTGGTGGGCTTTGGTAGGCCCACCAACCTAACTCTCTCTCTTTCATTTATATATATATATATATATATATATATATATATATATGTGTGTGTGTGTGTGTGTGTGTGTGTGTGTGTGTAAAGAATGCTCGTAAATATTGAAACCCAAATGATTAGAACTCAGGTATATATATCGTTTAGAATGGCTAGGAAACCTTCAAATGATTTTCAAATTAGACTCAACGAAGGATAAATGATACATGA
Source organism: Lycium barbarum (assembly GCF_019175385.1). Taxonomy (NCBI): domain Eukaryota; kingdom Viridiplantae; phylum Streptophyta; class Magnoliopsida; order Solanales; family Solanaceae; genus Lycium; species Lycium barbarum. The sequence goes on from NC_083338.1 coordinate 110,742,407, forward strand.
AAGACGGCAAATGATTTTTCAAACTTGACAATCTCTTTTAAAACTAAAACGGTATACAGAATATCTGCATGTATACGATTTTTGGGAGGAAATAAATACGGGGATACTGATTTTGAAGTTAAAAACAGAAACTGTTTCGGACTAGTTTTAAGATAAAAAGGTTTTGAGATGACTTTTGATTTAAAGGGATCAAAACTGATTTTAAAAAATGTAGCCAGTGTTATAAAAAGGGATTTCAAAACCATGAAAGATTTAAGGTTTCTTGCAAACCTTTTGGGCCCAAGCCCAACCTTATATCAAATAAATAAGAGGAAATACACTTAAAACTTTAGTTTGAGAGAAGGTTTCTAAAGTAGTATGTGGTTGACTTTAATGGTAAAATGGATAACTATACTTACACTCAAGAGAAAACCTTTTTATATGTGTCACGACCCGACTCGGGGCCGCGACGAGCACCCGGTGCTAGCCCACCCGAGCACCCTCTTAGCTTACTCTTATACTTACATCTAGGTGAGCCACATAATTATACATACATTTCCATTCATTCGTCAACTAGTCCCAATTGGACAACGGTACATTTATAACACCATAGGCATCTATGCCACATAAATGTACATGGCCAGCGTGGCCGACAAAATGATATACAAAACACAGGCTGACAAGGCCGGACATGTCTAACCATATACACATGACTACGAGCCTCTAGGAAGAGTATAACATATCACATGAGCGGGACAGAACCCCGCTATGCCCATAATTATATACACAAAAGAATAAGTACCCAAAAGCTATGGCTCCGAAGGAAATGGAGCTCCGCTATGTAATCTCTGAATAAGCAGGTATGGAACACGTCTGTCTCCCTGTGCACCTGCGGGCATGACGCAGCGTCCAGAAACAAAAGGACGTCAGTACGAAGAATGTACTGAGTATGTAAAGCATGATTAACATCAATATAGAAGCATCATAGACAATATATGAAGTGGCATAGGAGGGAAGACAATAATATCATCGTCATGGCACTTACCTGCCTTTCATAGGAACTTTCCATTTCTCAGGCGCATTTCATAACAGTGCTCGTATTCGTATACATGCCCCTACTCGCATTCATATACATAGTCTTTTCACATTCATATACATAGCCATACACTTATATACATACATAGCGTACCCGACCATAAGGTTCGGTGTTTCATACATACTTGGCCAACCAAGGCTCAATGTTATTTCTACCTGGCCCTACCAAGGCTTCAGGGTTATCCGTACCATCTACAGATGTGTGCGCGCGTTACGTAATCATATACATACATATATATATACATCCATATACATATATTCTACCCGACATTATAAGCTCGGGGTGTCATTATAGCCCTTCATAGGCACATGTGAATATAATAGCCCGTAGGCACCTTTAGCATCATTACTATTATCATCGTCATCACTATCATCATCGTTTTCGCTATATATCTATCTTATGCTTACTCGTCAATGGGGTGCGTAGTACATTCGTAGCACGTATCAAGGGTCGTGAGCTTATGAGCCCGGAGTGTCAATCACTTGAATATAACATACTCATATAGAGGATTTAAGAGTTTGGCCATGGAACCATGCCTTATGAAAGAAGTGTTAGCCTTACATACCTTTTCGTCGGACTATTCTACACTTGCACACTTCCTTCCAATGATAGCGTCTATACCTTCATTAATATCATAACAATGACCATTAGTCATTCACGTTATCCACATTATTTAGATTCCTTAATTTGCCTCTAATTCACCCATATTCATGGTCATAACATCCAACTTCGTCCATTCGTCTAAGGTGTCCTAGTTCATGATCTTAGTACCATTTATAATGCATTCATATCACAACACAACAACATTCATGATTCAATTCAAACTATTCCTCAAAATGCCACTATTCATCATTCATGACCTACTTGACCATATTTTCTACAAGCCATGTATTTCAACTCTTCAATACCTTAAACATCATGTAAAAATCATGAATCTTACCTTAGAAGTTGTAGGAACAAGCTTTGGTTAATAATACTCCACTTTGAGCAAAACCCTAGTTTTTCTCCATTTGCATTTCTTGACTTGAATGGTATTTAATGGCTTGCTTACACTTGCTTCACTTGTTTATGTTGTTGGTGACTTATAATCCTTGAAAACTTATGAAATAAATGTAGAGAGGTGATTCTAGAGAGAAGTGGTGTAATGTAGAAATGAAATAAAACAAGTCTTGGTCCTCATATTTAATGAATTGAAATTATGTGCTGAGGTGTACAGTGGTCGACCATGGAGGTTTACGGTCCGTATTCCAGTTTACGGACCGTCCCTCGTGGTCGTCTTTAACCTTAAGCAGAACTAGAAACTTTAGCTGCATGCATGGTGATTAACGACCATGGTTTACGGGCCGTAAATCACTTTACGGGTCCGTCCACCAGGTCGTATTTTACCACTTCTCAACTGGGCAGAAAGTTGAAACCTTGCAGGGCAATTTACGACTGCCAGTTTGCGGACCGTATTCCACTTTACGGTTTGTATTTTGCACTTTACGACCACTGGGCAATTTTGCCAACTTTCAACTTTTCACATCTCTCGACTTTTCATTCTAATCATTCTCGTCCATATACGCACATTGCTCATGAAACATTATACACTCGCACTCCTCACACACATCACTAGTTCGTTTACTTGCGTACCAACGGAAAATTTTCCGAGGTGTAACATCCCCCCCCCCCCCCCCCCCCCCTTAGGAACATTCGTCCTCGAATGTTAAAGTCTCGGGAAATTCTACAAAAATTTCGCCAGAGTTCCCCTTATAATATGGCGCTACCATCCTGCCATAACAACCCATAATATCGATGCCACACAGGGCCACAACGTAACAATATAAAAATTTTGGCCACACATGACCCAAAAGCATAAAAGGAAATATACATACCTTATGATCTTGACGTCTCATCTTGGGCTTCTTCCATGGGCTGAAATAAATGTGGGTATTTAGATCGCATACTTTCTTCTGCTTCCTATGTCATCTCCTTTCAATTGCTATTCCTCCACAGAACTTTAATTGAGGCCACTTCCTTATTCCTAAGCCTCCGTACTTTCCTGTCTAATATGGCAATGGGTACTTCTTCATAAGTCAATTTCTCTGTCACTTGCACATCATTCACTGGGACGATCCTAGTAGGATCTCCAACACATTTTCGAAGCATCGAGACATGAAATACTGGATGGACGGACTCCAATTCCGGAGGTAGATCTAACTCATAGGCCACTTTGCCTATTTTGCGCACAATCTCATATGGTCCAATATACCGGGGACTGAGCTTCCCCTTTTTGCCAAATCTCATAACGCCTTTCAATGGCGACACTTTCAAGAATACCCAATCCTTAACTTGGAACTCTAAGTCCCTTCGACGATTATCCGTATAGGACTTCTGGCGACTTTGAGCCGCTAACAACCGATCTTGTATGAGCTTGACTTTCTCTATAGCTTGCTGGAACAAATCTGGCCCTATCAACTTGACCTCTCCAGTTTCAAACCACCCAATCGGGGATCTACACTTTCGCCCATATAAAGCCTCATACGGTGCCATTTGAATGCTAGAATGATAACTGTTATTGTAAGCAAACTCAATGAGTGGCAGATGGTCATCCCAATTTCCTCCAAGGTTTATCATACATGCTCGTAACATATCCTCGAGAGTATGAATAGTGCGTCGAGCTTGCCCATCGGTCTGTGGGTGAAATGCCGTGCTTAGGCGCACTTGGGTCCCTAGACCCTCTTGGAACGATCTCCAAAACTTAGCTGTAAACTGGGTCCCTCTATCGGAGATAATAGATACTGGAACGCCATGGAGTTTCACTATCTCTTTAAGATAAAGCTTCGCATAATCTTCTGCCACATAGGTCATCCTGATCGGTAAGAAATGAGCCGACTTTGTGAGTCTATCCACAATCACCCATATGGAATCATACTTACATCGAGAACGGGGTAATCCTGTAATGACATCCATATTAATCACTTCCCACTTCCAAGTTGGGATTTCCATAGCTTGCAATAATCCACCCGGCTTTTGGTGTTCAATCTTCACTTGTTGGCAATTAGGACACTCAGCTACGATTACGCCATATCTTTCTTCATTCCATTCCACCAGTTTATAGACTTAAGATCATGATACATTTTCGTCGCTCCGGCGTGTACGGAGTAATGGGAACAATGAGCTTCCCTCAATATTTGGTGACGTAGGCCTACCACATCGGGAACACATAACCTGCCTCGACATCGGAGAACTCCGTCTCCCGAAATATCAAATGATGACTCCTCTTTCTGAGGGAATGTATCCCTGTACTGCGTTAGCATGGGATCCTCATATTGTCGCTCTTTTACTTCCGCTACTAACGATTAAACTGCTGAATTCTGAATAGTAGCTCCGCTGCTACGTGAGTCCACTACTCTGACCCCTAGGCTCGCTAACTGTTGAAGCTCACGGGCCATCTCTTTCTTTTCTGGTCGTACATCACTTAGACTTCCTATGGATCTGCGGCTAAGAGCGTCAGCCACAACGTTAGCCCTTCCGGGGTGATACAAGATATCAACATCGTAATCCTTTAGCAACTCCAACCATCGTCGTTGCCGCAAATTCAACTCTTTATGCTTGAAGATATACTGAAGGCTCTTATGATCTGTATAAACATCTACATGGACACCATATAAATAATGTCGCCATATCTTTAATGCATGGACCACTGCGGCTAATTCTAAATCATGGGTCGGGTAATTCTGTTCGTGTTTCCGCAATTTCCTAGAAGCGTACGCAATCACCTTACCATGTTGCATCTGTACACAACCTAACCCGACGCCTGAAGCATCGCAATAAACAACATACCCTTCCAATCCCTCTGGAAGTGTCAAGACTGGGGCAGAAGTCAATCTATCTTTCAACTCTTGGAAGCTACGCTCGCAGGCATCTGTCCATTGGAATTTAGCTGACTTCTGAGTCAACTTTGTGAGCGGTGCAGAAATAGAAGAGAAACCTTCAACAAATCTTCTGTAATAACCTGCTAAGCCCAAAAAGCTACGAACCTCCGTAGGAGTCGTGGGCCTTGGCCAAGTCTTCACGGCCTCAATCTTTTGGCTATCCACCCGAATACCATCAGCTGCAACAATATGGCCCAGAAATGATACTGAGTTCAACCAAAACTCACACTTGGAGAATTTTGCAAACAACTCTCGAGCTCGCAGAACTCCAAGGACTGTATGCAGATGCTCCGCATGATCTGTCTCGGATATAGAATACACCAGGATATCGTCGATGAATACAATCACGAATAGATCCAGAAAAGGTCTGAATACATTATTCATTAACCCCATAAACGCTGCCGGTGCATTAGTTAACCCAAACGACATTACTCGAAACTCGAAATGGCCATATCTTGTTCTGAAAGCTGTCTTAGGGATATCTTTCTCCCTAACCCTTACTTGGTGGTACCCGGACCTCAAATCAATCTTTGAAAACCATTTGGCACCTTGCAATTGATCAAATAAATCATCGATCTGTTATATCCCATGTTTTCACACCTTTGGAAAATTGGAAATAATTTGGACTTGTATGAAATAAGGTCATAATTGAATTTATGTAACCCTTGAGTTGTTATGAAAGAATATTAATATGGAAGTGTCGAGGAACGCTAAGGGCAAATTTGGGATTTCGAAAACTAATTTCGGGAATTACAAAACGGGAATTATAATCCATTGGGCCCAAATATTTGAAAGAAAAATTAGGCCCAATGATGAAGGGTGGCCGGCCAACTTAGTGGCCCAAGCCCATGTTTCATTAATTTCCCATGTGATAAACTAACTAAGTGACTATATTATATATCATCCTTATCCCTTAGAAGACTTGAGAAAGAACAAAGTAAAACAAGAGTAAAAGAGAAGAGACCATTCGGGTTTGGCCATAGAAAAATCAACTCCAAAAATCTTGCTTCTAAAATTTTGTTCTTGTTGGATTCCTACTAAAGTGAGTGCCCTTTTCAACTTGGTGTAGTTGGTTTGGAGAAAGGAGACCTTATTTCATCAAAGTGAACACAAGTTCAAGTGAAGAAGACTTGAGGAAAAGGTAAGAATTCATCTCTTTTTCTTGTGTTATAAAGTCTTGTTTGTGTTGTATCCTATAGAAATGTGTTGATTGTATGGAAAAATGGAAGTTTGTAAAGTGGGTTTGGAATATGATGTGTAGCCGTGTGTATGTATGCATTGTATAGCTATAATGTGTTGAATTCATGTCATATTCTAGTTATGGTTGTGATGAAATGCATATGGGAATTGGAAGTGAAATGAATTTGGTTGAAGTTGATGAATGGAGCATATGGCCGTAGGATATGTGGACTTGGAATGGTAATGAATTAAGTTGTTTAGTATGTTAGTGTGTTATTGTGATGTTTACAATGTAAATGAAGGTAGAATGATATAAGTTAGTATTGAAATGGAATGTAGAAGCTTATGTCGTTTTAGTACGATCTTACGACATTGCGAAAATGAAGTTGTTAGGTTGCAAGTCATGATGATTATTGATGAATTTGGAAGATGAAAACATGTCATGAATATGTATGCCTAAGATTAGAAGTTTTGAATGAGTTATGACTTCGGCGGAGAGTTCGTATATTATGTATATCGTGTGTATAATTTAAGGAAACGATATGAAACGCTTCTAAACTATGTTGTGATGATCTAGTTTGATAATGAATGTGAAATCATTGAAACTGGTTTGGAAATTGAAGTCGAGATGAAGATAATGGCATTATGTCGGCAAGTAGAACTAGTGTTGCCATATTGTGTTTCTAGTGTTTGATGTTGATGTTGATGTTGTTGTTTGGGTTGTTGTTGATGATTGTGAGCCGAGTTGAATTCTCGGGGGTGCTATATGTATAGGGGAAGTGCTGCCGAAATTTCGGTAGACAAATATGAGTTGAATTGAATTTGTAGTATCTATAACTTACAATTGGTAAACTTGACCATTTACAGATTTTTGACGAAACGGGAAGAGTGTTTGGAAAGGCGTAAGGAGCTTGAAAGGTATGTAAAGCTACCCCGATCCTTCTTTTGGCATGTCTAAGTGTTTTAGGATCGGATTCGGGCCTCAAAAGACCTTCTTGGCCATCGGAATCCGCAAGAGAATCTCAGTTTTTCCTTCAGTAGAATTGAACCATTTTGATATGCTTTTCCTGAAATTATGTAGACTTTCTCTAAACTCCTTGAAAAGCTATAGAATGTCCGTAGAACCTTTATAGGTGACCCCATAAGCTTAAAGGGCGTAATTTGAGCCCACCGCCTTGTTTGTTCCGAGGTGGGCCCGCTATTCCCGGTTTTGCCCTTAATGTACTAAAGTCTCCTTTTCGAACGATTTTTGAAAGAAACGTTTCGACTACCCTTTTAATTACCTAACAAAAATGGTTTTAAATATTCTATTAAGTCTGATAAATTATTTTGACACTCAGAACGACTTCATTGGATTTGTTTGCCCGTGATATGCCTCATTGAGTCCTTGAAACCATTTATGATATTTTAATTGCATTAGTCTCTCACTACTCCATTCGTGGATGCCCCAATGATTCCCACACTGAGCCCGGGCCAGGATATGTTATCAAGCGTGATCCTCGGCATTGTTCGCCGTGCCTCGATGTGAGGAGGCAGGTATACGCGTACATGGGTTTGTGGAGTATGCTGTGCCATGTACGCTTGTTCTGATATGATTTACTATGGCCATCTGATATGATATGTTATGTTACGGAGTTATGCCCCTATTCTGATTCTTCTGTGTTGTGGCACCAGCGTCGGGAGGGTGGCCACGTTCTGTCTGCCGAGTCCCTTGGAAGGGGCCGGATTTGATATGACATATGTCCTGTACACACTCTGCATGTTTTGGAAATATGTATCTGATACTTTGGATTTTCCGTTTACTTTCTGTATGTTCTGCACCAGTTATGATTTTGTTTCTGCAACTCAGGCTTTACATATTCAGTACATATTTTGTACTGACCCCCTTTCTTCGGGGGCTGCGTTTTCATGTCGCGCAGGTACCGACGACAGGTTTGCTGATCCGTCTGCTTAGGATCTCATTCTGCTATTTTTGGAGAGCTCTTTTATTCAGAGCCAGCTTTTGGTATAGTCTGTCACCTCTGCATATGTATATTCTCGTTCGTGGGTACGGCGGGGCCCTGTCCCGTCATATGATTTTGTCGGTCTGTTAGAGGTCTGTGGACATGTTTGTGGGTGGGGATCTTTTTGTACAGATATGTGTATGTGTTGTGTTTGGGCGATCCCATTCGCCGCGGCGGCCGGTCCGCATATATTTAAATGTTGCTCTGTTGGCTCTGTGTGGCCTTTGTTGGTATTTTCTGCGTGCAGGGTATTTGGGATAGTCCGTAAAACAAAGGAAACTCTGCCGAAATTTTTATGGAAATTATCTAAATTTAGAATAAAGCCTTGTCGGCTTCTGCCATATACTAGAATGCGTTTGAGTGCCCAGATCGGGCACTAGTAACGGCCTACGGGGTTGGGTCGTGACAAAAGTGGTATCAGAGCGGTTCATCCTCGGAATGTCTACAGACCGTGTCTAGTAGAATCTTGTTTATCGGTGTGTTGTGCACCACACCTATAAACAGGAGGCTACGGGGCATTTAGGATACTACCCTTCTTTCTGTCTTAGATCGTGCGATAGAGCTGTGTTATCAGGATGATTCCTCCCTAACGAATTGTTACATTTGCAGTTATGCCTCCAAAAAAGGCGACAGCGGCCCAAAAGGCCAAGGCAGCAGCTGTGGGAGAGACTAGTCGGGCCCAGAGGGTTACCAGGGCCCATGCTCATATTGCTCCTGATATTTTGCCCCCGGCAGAGGGCTCTTCCACACCGCCACATGTAGAGGAGATTGGAGCAGCAGCAGCTGCAGGTCGGGGGGCGGCTCCACCGCCAGCTCCCGAGATTCCAGTACCTGAGCCTCCAGCTCCACGGCCAGGGACTGAGGATCAGACTATGAGAGAGGCAGTCCAGCTATTGACCAGACCTGTGGCGGGACAGGTTCAGGGGCACGGATTGGGAGGTGACCGAGCATATAGGCGTGACAGTTCGAGAGCTCGTGAGTTCTTAACTTGTGGCCCTCCAGAGTTCTTCGGGACAAAGCCCGAGGAGGATCCTGAGGAGTTTATCAGGAAGATGCGGCGCACCTTACATTTTATTAATGCTTCAGCGACAGAGTCAGTCACATTGGCTTCGTACCGGTTGTATGATGTAGCGGCAAATTGGTACGAGTCATGGGAGTTATCTAGGGGTGACGGCGCTCCCCCAGCAGTTTGGGATGATTTTTCTCAGGCTTTTCTTAGTCATTTTCTGCCTCCGGAGTTACGGCGGGCCAAGGCTGACAAATTCTTATTGCTGAGACAGAGGGGTCGCAGTGTTCGAGAGTACAGTATGGAGTTCGACTCATTGGCCCGATACGCACCTGCTGTGGTAGCTACTATGGCTGACAGGATGCACAGGTATATTATGGGGCTGGACCGTTATTTTGTCGACAGTTATTTGGTATTGGCTGCTCAGCCCGGCATGGATATTGCCCGGATTCAGGCCCACGCCCAGGGCATGGAGGACCGGCATAGGGAGCGTCAGCCTGATAGGAGCCAGGATCGGAGACAGCCCAAGAGGGCCAGATCATCTGGATATTCTGGAGATTTTCGGGGCAGGCAGCCTCAGCAGCCTCAGCAGCCGCAGCAGCCTAGCAGACATCTATCCCAGCTGGCACAGAGCGTACCTCCACAGCCTACAGGTCGCAGATTTGATAGCCCAGGTTATTCAGGAGCAGGTCAGAGCTCCAGGGCTTCAGGTTCGCGGACAGACAGGAGTTCTGGTCAGACGAGGCCACCTAGGCCTCAGTGTTCTTATTGTGGCAGATACCATCCTGGAGAGTGCTACAGAGCCACCGGTGTATGTTTTTCTTGTGGCCGTCAGGGCCATTCTGTGAGAGATTGCCCGTATAAGGGTAGTTCGGGTGGTGCAGTGCAGCCTACCGGATCAGCCGCCGGGTCTTCATCTTCATCAGTGGCTATGCGCCCTACGGGGCCGGGTACTTCAGCACCAGCGGGTTGCGGCAGAGGCCGTGGTGGAGCTTCTGGTACTAGCGGTCCTTCGAACCGCATTTATGCCCTGTCCAGCCGCCAGGATCAGGAGGCATCGCCTAATGTCGTTACAGGTACATTATCGGTTTTCTCTCGGTCTGTGTATGCATTGATTGATCCAGGTTCGACCTTGTCATATATTTCGCCTCTGGTTGCTAGTAAAATTGGTATAACGTCTGAACCTATAGAGCCGTTTGAGGTAGCCACACCGATTGGGGACTTTATTGTAGCGAAACAGGTGTATAAAGACTGTTCTGTAATTGTATGTGGCCGTGACACTAAGGCAGATCTGGTGGAATTAGATATGGTCGAGTTCGATGTTATTATGGGGATGGACTGGCTAGCCTCCTGTTATGCTAATGTTGACTGCCAAAATAAGGTAGTTCGTTTCCAATTTCCCGGGGAGCCAGTTATAGAATGGGCCGGTAATACAGCATCGCCGAAAGGTAAGTTTATTTCATACCTTAAGGCGAAGAAAATAATCAGAAAGGGTTATTTTTATCATCTGGTTCGGGTACAAGACCTGACAGCCGAAACGCCGATTCTTCAGTCAGTTCCCGTGGTTAATGAATTTCCAGATGTGTTCCCAGAAGAGCTTCCAGGCCTTCCTCCAGAGCGGGAGATAGATTTTACTATTTATTTTCTTCCAGATACTCAGCCGATATCTATTCCCCCGTACAGAATGGCACCGGCAGAATTGAAAGAACTGAAAGAGCAGTTGAAGGATCTATTAGAAAAAGGCTTCATTAGACCCAGTACTTCGCCTTGGGGAGCCCCGGTATTATTTGTGCGTAAGAAAGACGGGTCTTTGCGCATGTGTATTGATTATCGACAGCTTAATAAGGTAACCATAAAGAATAAATACCCCCTCCCCAGAATTGACGATTTGTTTGATCAGTTGCAGGGCGCCAAGTATTTTTCGAAGATAGATCTTCGGTCTGGCTATCATCAGGTACGGGTACGGGAGGCCGATATTCCTAAGATAGCATTCCGGACCAGATATGGGCATTATGAATTCAGAGTTATGTCTTTTGGGCTGACTAATGCTCCTGCGGTATTCATGGATTTAATGAACCGGGTATTCAGGCCATTCTTGGATATGTTCGTAATTGTAAATATCGATGATATTCTGGTTTATTCTCGGTCCGAGGCAGAGCACACAGATCATCTGAGAGCGGTACTGGGGGTACTTCGGCGTCAGAAATTATATGCAAAATTTTCTAAATGTGAATTCTGGCTGGCTTCAGTGGCATTTCTGGGGCATATTATTGCAGCTGATGGTGTCCGGGTGGATACATAGAAGATTGATGCCGTGAAAAATTGGCCAAGACCCACGACGCCCACAGAGGTACGTAGTTTCTTGGGGTTAGCAGGCTATTACAGAAGATTTGTGGAAAAGTTTGCTTCGATTTCAGCGCCTTTGACAAGGCTAACTCAGAAGGGAGCCAAGTTCCAGTGGACTGATGCTTGTGAACGAAGCTTCCAGTTGCTGAAAGAGAAGCTGACTACAACCCCAGTTCTGACTCTTCCAGAGGGACCCGATGGATATGTTATTTATTGTGACGCTTCTGGCGTAGGATTGGGCTGTGTATTGATGCAGCACGGCAGAGTTATAGCTTATGCTTCTCGGCAATTGAAAAAGCATGAAAAGAATTATCCTACTCACGATCTGGAGCTTGCAGCGGTGATCCATGCCCTAAAGATATGGAGACATTATTTATATGGCGTTCACGTTGATATCTATACAGATCATAAGAGTCTCCAGTATATTTTCAGGCAGAAAGAGCTTAATTTGCAGCAGCGGAGGTGGCTGGAGCTCCTGAAAGACTATGATGTGGATATTCTGTATCATCCGGGAAAGGCTAATGTTGTTGCAGATGCGCTTAGCCGGAAATCTATGGGCAGCTTGGTGGATTTACAGCCAGACAGGAGAGAGATAGTACGTGACATTTATCAGTTGGCTAATCTTGGGGTTCGACTAGCCGATTCTGGAGGTACACGGATTTCTGTCCGAGGGGTTTCTGAATCATCTATTAAGGAAGATATCAAATGGCATCAATATGAAGATCCTGTTTTGGCACGATACAGAGACACAGCCTATGATAAGGAGAAGACTCTGTTCGAGTTCACTCCGGACGGGACTTTATTATCCAGGGGCAGGTTGTGTGTACCTGATATTGCAGGTCTTCGGCAGCAGGTTATGAGCGAGGCACATTATGCTCGCTATTCGGTCCATCCTGGGTCTACGAAGATGTACCATGATCTCCGATGCTTATACTGGTGGGATGGCATGAAACGGGATATCGCAGAGTTCGTCGCCCAGTGTCCCAATTGTCAACAGGTCAAAATTGAGCATCAGAAACCGGGTGGACTGTTGCAGGAAATGGAAATTCCGACGTGGAAGTGGGAGATCATTAATATGGACTTCATTACAGGGTTGCCTCGCACTCCACGGAAGTATGATTCTATCTGGGTTATTGTTGATAGGCTGACAAAATCAGCCCATTTTCTCCCCGTCAGAACTACTTATTCCACCGAGGATTATGCCAGGCTTTATATTAAAGAAATAGTGAAGCTTCATGGAGTTCCTATATCTATTATCACTGACAGAGGTGCTCAGTTCACAGCGAACTTCTGGAGATCTTTTCAGGAAGGATTAGGGACTCAGCTGAGCCTGAGCACAGCTTTCCATCCTCAGAGTGACGGACAGGCCGAGCGCACTATCCAGACACTTGAAGATATGTTGCGGGCCTGCGTTATTGATTTCAGGGGAAGCTGGGAGGATCACTTGCCATTGATTGAATTTTCTTATAATAACAGCTACCATTCCAGCATCCAGATGGCTCCGTACGAGGCTTTATACGGTAGGAAATGCAGGTCACCTATTGGCTGGTTTGATATTGGCGAGACAGAATTAATCAGCCCAGATATGATCCAGCAGGCAGTTGATAAGGTGAAACTTATCCGGGAGCGACTATTGGCAGCCCAGAGTCGACAGAAATCATACGCTGATAAACGGCGTCTTCCTTTGGAATTCCAGGTTGGTGATTGGGTATTTCTAAAGGTATCGCCTATGAAAGGCGTAATGCGATTCGGCAGAAAGGGTAAGCTTAGTCCGCGTTATATTGGGCCTTATCAGATTATTAGAAAAATTGGAAATGTCGCCTATGAGTTAGATCTGCCATCAGATTTGGAAGCGGTACATCCGGTATTCCATGTGTCTATGCTCCGCAAATGCATTGGTGATCCCTCCAGGATATTTCCTGCGGATGATATTCAGGTGACGGAGCAGTTATCTTACGAGGAGCAGCCTGTAGCCATTTTGGACCGCCAGGTAAGAAAGCTCCGGAACAAGGATGTAGCCTCTGTTAAGGTGCTGTGGCGGAATAATAATAGGGAGGAAATGACCTGGGAGTCTGAGGAAGAAATGAAGAAGAAATATCCTCATCTGTTCCCTGTGTCCACAGGTAACCTTAAACCCCTGCTTAATTTCATTTCAATGCCAATCGTATGTCATATGTGTTGTTTGTAACCATGAACTCCCCCAAAGTGTTTTCAAACCCTATAAGATTAATTTTACATTCGAGGACGAATGTTCTAAAGGGGGGGAGGATGTTATATCCCGTGTTTTCACACCTTTGGAAAATTGGAAATAATTTGGACTTGTATGAAATAAGGTCATAATTGAATTTATGTAACCCTTGAGTTGTTATGAAAGAATATTAATATGGAAGTGTCGAGGAACGCTAAGGGCAAATTTGGGATTTCGAAAACTAATTTCGGGAATTACAAAACGGGAATTATAATCCATTGGGCCCAAATATTTGAAAGAAAAATTAGGCCCAATGATGAAGGGTGGCCGGCCACCTTAGTGGCCCAAGCCCATGTTTCATTAATTTCCCATGTGATAAACTAACTAAGGGACTATATTATATATCATCCTTATCCCTTAGAAGACTTGAGAAAGAACAAAGTAAAACAAGAGTAAAAGAGAAGAGACCATTCGGGTTTGGCCATAGAAAAATCAACTCCAAAAATCTTGCTTCTAAAATTTTGTTCTTGTTGGATTCCTACTAAAGTGAGTGCCCTTTTCAACTTGGTGTAGTTGGTTTGGAGAAAGGAGACCTTATTTCATCAAAGTGAACACAAGTTCAAGTGAAGAAGACTTGAGGAAAAGGTAAGAATTCATCTCTTTTTCTTGTGTTATAAAGTCTTGTTTGTGTTGTAGCCTATAGAAATGTGTTGATTGTATGGAAAAATGGAAGTTTGTAAAGTGGGTTTGGAATATGATGTGTAGCCGTGTGTATGTATGCATTGTATAGCTATAATGTGTTGAATTCATGTCATATTCTAGTTATGGTTGTGATGAAATGTATATGGGAATTGGAAGTGAAATGAATTTGGTTGAAGTTGATGAATGGAGCATATGGCCGTAGGATATGTGGACTTGGAATGGTAATGAATTAAGTTGTTTAGTATGTTAGTGTGTTATTGTGATGTTTACAATGTAAATGAAGGTAGAATGATATAAGTTAGTATTGAAATGGAATGTAGAAGCTTATGTCGTTTTAGTACGATCTTACGACATTGCGAAAATGAAGTTGTTAGGTTGCAAGTCATGATGATTATTGATGAATTTGGAAGATGAAAACATGTCATGAATATGTATGCCTAAGATTAGAAGTTTTGAATGAGTTATGACTTCGGCGGAGAGTTCGTATATTATGTATATCGTGTGTATAATTTAAGGAAACGATATGAAACGCTTCTAAACTATGTTGTGATGATCTAGTTTGATAATGAATGTGAAATCATTGAAATTGGTTTGGAAATTGAAGTCGAGATGAAGATAATGGCATTATGTCGGCAAGTAGAACTAGTGTTGCCATATTGTGTTTCTAGTGTTTGATGTTGATGTTGATGTTGTTGTTTGGGTTGTTGTTGATGATTGTGAGCCGAGTTGAATTCTCGGGGGTGCTATATGTATAGGGGAAGTGCTGCCGAAATTTCGGTAGACAAATATGAGTTGAATTGAATTTGTAGTATCTATAACTTACAATTGGTAAACTTGACCATTTGCAGATTTTTGACGAAACGGGAAGAGTGTTTGGAAAGGCGTAAGGAGCTTGAAAGGTATGTAAAGCTACCCCGATCCTTCTTTTGGCATGTCTAAGTGTTTTAGGATCGGATTCGGGCCTCAAAAGACCTTCTTGGCCATCGGAATCCGCAAGAGAATCTCAGTTTTTCCTTCAGTAGAATTGAACCATTTTGATATGCTTTTCCTGATATTATGTAGACTTTCTCTAAACTCCTTGAAAAGCTATAGAATGTCCGTAGAACCTTTATAGGTGACCCCATAAGCTTAAAGGGCGTAATTTGAGCCCACCGCCTTGTTTGTTCCGAGGTGGGCCCGCTATTCCCGGTTTTGCCCTTAATGTACTAAAGTCTCCTTTTCGAACGATTTTTGAACGAAACGTTTCGACTACCCTTTTAATTACCTAACAAAAATGGTTTTAAATATTCTATTAAGTCTGATAAATTATGTTGACACTCGGAATGACTTCATTGGATTTGTTTGCCCGTGATATGCCTCATTGAGTCCTTGAAACCATTTATGATATTTTAATTGCATTAGTCTCTCACTACTCCATTCGTGGATGCCCCAATGATTCCCACACTGAGCCCGGGCCAGGATATGTTGTCGAGCGTGATCCTCTGCATTGTTCACCGTGCCTCGATGTGAGGGGGCAGGTATACGCGTACATGGGTTTGTGGAGTATGCTGTGCCATGTACGCTTGTTCTGATATGATTTACTATGGCCATCTTATATGATATGTTATGTTACGGGGTTATGCCCCTATTCTGATTCTTCTGTGTTGTGGCACCAGCGTCGGGAGGGTGGCCACGTTCTGTCTGCCGAGTCCCTTGGAAGGGGCCGGATTTGATATGACATATGTCCTGTACACACTCTGCATGTTTTGGAAATATGTATCTGATACTTTGGATTTTCCGTTTACTTTCTGTATGTTCTGCAACAGTTATGATTTTGTTTCTGCAACTCAGGCTTTACATATTCAGTACATATTTCGTACTGACCCCCTTTCTTCGGGGGCTGCGTTTTCATGCCGCGCAGGTACCGACGACAGGTTTGCTGATCCGTCTGCTTAGGATCTCATTCTGCTATTTTTGGAGCGCTCTTTTATTCAGAGCCAGCTTTTGGTATAGTCTGTCACCTCTGCATATGTATATTCTCGTTAGTGGGTACGGCGGGGCCCTGTCTCGTCATATGATTCTGTCGGTCTGTTAGAGGTCTGTGGACATGTTTGTGGGTGGGGATCTTTCTGTACAGATATGTGTATGTGTTGTGTTTGGGCGATCCCATTCGCCGCGGCGGCCGGTCCGCATATATTTAAATGTTGCTCTGTTGGCTCTGTGTGGCCTTTGTTGGTATTTTCTGCGTGTAGGGTATTTGGGATAGTCCGTAAAACTAAGGAAACTCTACCGAAATTTTTCTGGAAATTATCTAAATTTAGAATAAAGCCTTGTCGGCTTCTGCCATATACTAGAATGCGTTTGAGTGCCCAGATCGGGCACTAGTCACGGCCTACGGGGTTGGGTCGTGACACGATCCTCGGAAGAGGATACTTGTTTTTAATCGTCACTTTATTCAATTGCCGATAATCAATGCACATTCTCAAGGAGCCAACCTTCTTTCAGACAAACAATACGGGTGCTCCCCACGGGGATGAACTAGGCCTAATGAAGCCTTTATCAAGCAAGTCCCTCAATTGCTCCTTCAACTCTTTCAATTCCGCGGGTGCCATTCTATACGGGGGAATAGATATAGGTGTGGTGCCTGGAAACACATAAATGGAAAAATCAATCTCCTGTTCGGGAGGAAGGCCTGGAAGCTCTTCCGGGAACACATCCGGAAATTCGTTCACAACGGGAACTGACTGAAGAGTCGGCGATTCAGCTTCTACATCTTGAACTCGCACTAGATGATAAATGCACCCTTTTGTGATCATTCTCCTTGCCTTTAGATTGGAAATAAACCTACCTTTTGGTGATGCCGTATTTCCCTTCCATTCTAACACTGGTTCTCCCGGAAACTGGAAACGAACCACCTTCATCCGGCAATCGACGTTGGCATAACAAGAAGCCAACCAATCCATGCGCATAATGACATCAAAATCTACCATTTCTAGCTCATGTAAATCAATCATAGTACGACGTTCACAAATCACAATCACACAATTCCTATATACTCGGCTAGTTATTGCCGATTCACCCACGGGTGTAGACACCTCAAAAGGCTTGATAGACTCCGGCTCAATTATAAATCAGCCCGCAATATATGGAGTAACATATGATAATGTGGAGCCCGGATCAATCAAAGCATATACATCATGAGAGAATACCGATAATATACCTGTGACCACATCAGGAGAAGACTCAAGATCTTGGCGTCCAGCCAAAGCATAAATACGGTGCTGAGGACCGCTAGTACTGGGAGCTCTACCTCTACCTCTAACATGGCCGACTGGCGCATGTGAACCTGGCCCCATAGGGCGTACAGATGCTGATGATCCGGCTGCCGACCCTGATGGCTGGGTCCTACCTCTACCCTGTACTGAGGGGCAATCACGCATGATATGGCCTGGTTGACCACATGAATAGCAACCATCCGAGCCTAATCGGCATTGACCCCAATGCAACTTCCCACACTGGGAACATCGTGGTACAGGTGGCCTTGACTGGCCTGAATCGTCTCTGAACTGAGGTCCTGAATAACTGGGACTCGGCCCTGAACGAGCAGATCTATCGAGGCTCTAGCCTGGAAACCGAGGAGATGAACTGGTCATAGAATAGCTTGAATGTCTAGGGAACTGCTGCCTATGTCCTCCTCTAAACTGTCCTGTCGGACCTGAAGATCTAGCTCTCTTGCTATGTCCCCGATCTTGCTCACGCTCACTCCTTCGCTGTTGTAGGCTTTCTTCTAAGTTCTGGGCATGTGCCTGAATGCGTGCAATATCCATACCGTCCTGAAGGGACGCAGTCAAGAATTTATCCATCAAGATGGCCCTAGGCCCTTTACGAATCGGTGTACCCTGTCGCCCATATCTGCCACCATGGCCGAAGCATACCTAGCCAAGGAGTTAAAGCGGAGGCTATACTCTAGGGCACTCATACTACCTTGCCTCAAATTTAAGAATTTATCGGCCCTTGCTCGCCGAACTTCTGGAGGCATATAGTGACGGAGAAAAGCATCAACAAACTTTTGCCATACCGAGGGAGGTGCATTTGCTCCCCGTGAAGCCATCCATACCGTATACCACTGGATCGAGACATCTCTCAATCTATATGACGCTAGCTCTACCGACTCGGTGTCTGAAGCATGGGGATCCTCCTCCGGCTTTGACCCAAAGAATTCCGGGGGGTTCAAAGTAATGAAATAACGGGCCCTTGCACTAACAGCCCTATCACCATACCCTGAACCTTGCCTCTGAGCCTGGGCCGCAACTAACTGGGTCAACAAATTAATGGCCTCTTTCACATCTTGGCCCGAAGCATCTGGTGGAGGAGCTGGAGCTGGGGCTGAGGCTCCCTCACGCTCCTCAGTAATAGGCACTGTCTGGGAGGACTGAGATTGAGCCGCACTCTGGGACTCACCTTCCTGTACTACTGGTGGCGGTGCTTTCTTAGCCCGCTTCTCTGCCACCGTCTTGCCCTTTTGGGCTGTCGTAGCCTTTCCCTTTTTAGGCATCTCTGAAATACACAACACACGATTTAGGAGCAAGAATTTCCTACATCATAGCTCTATCACACGATTCTTATGAAGAAAGAAGGTCATTTATTCCTAAAATGTCCGCAACTTCTTGTTTATAAGTGTGGCGCGCAACACACCCATAACCAAGACTCTACTAGACACGGCCCTAGGACTGAACTGCTCTGATACCACTTTTGTCACGACCCGACTCGGGGCCGCGACGAGCACCCGATGCTAGCCCACCCGAGCACCCTCTTAGCTTACTCTTATACTTACATCTAGGTAAGCCACATAATTATACATACATTTCCATTCATTCGTCAACTAGTCCCAATTGGACAACGGTACATTTATATCACCATAGGCATCTATGCCACATCAATGTACGTGGCCAACGTGGCCGACAAAATGATATACAAAACACAGGCTGACAAGGCCAGACATGTCTAACTATATACACATGACTACGAGCCTCTAGGAAGAGTATAACATATCACATAAGCGGGACAGGACCGCGCTATGCCCATAATTATATACACAAAAGAATAAGTGCCCAAAAGCTATGGCTCCAAAGGAAATGGAGCTCCGCTATGTAATCTCTGAATAAGCAGGTATGGATCAAGTCTGTCTCCCTGTGCACCTGCAGGCATGACGCAGCGTCCACAAACAAAAGGACGTCAGTACGAAGAATGTACTGAGTATGTAAAGCATGATTAACATCAATATAGAAGCATCATAGACAATATATGAAGTGGCATAGAAGGGAAGACAATAATATCATCGTCATGGCACTTACCTACCTTTCATAGGAACTTTCCATTTCTCAGACGCATTTCATAATAGTGCTCGTATTCGTATACATGCCCCTATTCGCATTCATATACATAGTCTTTTCACATTCATATTCATATTATATACATAGCCATACACTTATATACATACATAGCGTACCCGACCATAAGGTTCGGTGTTTCATACATACTTGGCCAACCAAGGCTCAATGTTATTTCTACCTGGCCCTACCAAGGCTTCAGGGTTATCCGTACCATCTGCAGATATGTGCGCGCGTTACGTAATCATATACATACATATATATATATACATCCATATACATATATTCTACCCGGCATTATAAGCTCGGGGTGTCATTATAGCCCTTCATAGGCACATGTGAATATAATAGCCCGTAGGCACCTTTAGCATCATTACTATTATCATCGTCATCACTATCATCATCGTTTTCGCTACATCTCTATCTTATGCTTACTCGTCAATGGGGTGCGTAGTACATTCGTAGCACGTATCAAGGGTCGTGAGCTTATGAGCTCGGAGTGTCAATCACTTGAATACAACATACTCATATAGAGGATTTAAGAGTTTGGCCAAGGAACCATGCCTTATGAAAGAAGGGTTAGCCTTACATACCTTTTCGTCGGACTATTCTACACTTGCACGCTTCCTTCCAATGCTAGCGTCTATACCTTCATTAATATCATAACAATGACCATTAGTCATTCACGTTATCCACATTATTTAGATTCCTTAATTTGCCTCTAATTCACCCATATTCATGGTCATAACATCCAACTTCGTCCATTCGTCTAAGGTGTCCCAGTTCATGATCTTAGTACCATTTATAATGCATTCATATCACAACACAACAACATTCATGATTCAATTCAAACTATTCCTCAAAATGCCACTATTCATCATTCATGACCTACTTGACCATATTTTCTACAAGCCATGTATTTCAACTCTTCAATACCTTAAACATCATGTAAAAATCATGAATCTTACCTTAGAAGTTGTAGGAACAAGCTTTGGTTAATAATAATCCACTTTGAGCAAAACCCTAGTTTTTCTCCATTTGCATTTCTTGACTTGAATGGTATTTAATGGCTTGGTTACACTTGCTTCACTTGTTTATGTTGTTGGTGACTTATAATCCTTGAAAACTTATGAAATAAATGTAGAGAGGTGATTCTAGAGAGAAGTGGTGTAATGTAGAAATGAAATAAAACAAGTCTTGGTCCTCATATTTAATGAATTGAAATTATGTGCTGAGGTGTACAGTGGTCGTCCATGGAGGTTTACGGTCCGTATTCCAGTTTACGGACCGTCCCTCGTGGTCATCTTTAACCTTAAGCAGAACTAGAAACTTTGGCTGCATGCATGGTGATTTACGACCATGGTTTACGGGCCGTAAATCACTTTACGGTCCGTCCACCAGGTCGTATTTTACCACTACTCAACTGGGAAGAACTTTGAAACCTTGCAGGGCAATTTACGACTGCCAGTTTACGGACCGAATTTTGCACTTTACGACCACTGGGCAGTTTTGCCAACTTTCAACTTTTCACATCTTTCGACTTTTCATTCTAATCATTCTCGTCCATATACGCACATTGCTCATGAAACATTATACACTCGCACTCCTCGCACACATCACTAGTTCGTTTACTTGCGTACCAACGGGAAATTTTCCGAGGTGTAACAATATGCTTCTATAAATCCATGGCATATTTATAAGGGAAATGCATTCAAACTTTTCAAATAAATTTATAAAGGATTAAAAGCATAACATTTGGACCGAGTTATGTTTGACTCTACTTAAGAGAAATCTTAAGTGTGTCTTGGTCCGGAAATGAAGTGACTTTAAGACTTTATACACATTTTAAAAGAAAGTCCAACTCTTTTTATCTCCAAATAAATTAATTATTGCCAAAGTGATTTGTGATATGCCATGACCAGTTATACAGAAAGTAAACTCTTTTAGAAAATAATTACTATTAATCACACATTGAAGCTCGAAGTTCAACCGTATTCTCCGGATCCTTAATACTAGGGTGCTTAAAACCTTCCCTAGGGGATCACTAGAACCCTTACCTAGAACTCTGGTTTAAAAAGGATTTTTATCTTGTTTGCATAAACTCTTTTAACTTGGTTTTCCTAATTTCCATTAATAAATTAGGTGGAAAATCTAAAAAAATACAAAAAATCCGAATAGAGTCCACAACCTCTAAGTAGCTTTTATGCCTCGCGTAAAAGTGAACCGTAACATATGGACTCTGCTGGGGATTTGTAAATAGGTTCTAACCATAACGGTTTTAATATAATGTGATTTTATTGTAATTATTTACTTTATTATTTACTTTCTTGTATATATAACACTCATGGTATGCATATCATAACTCCGCTATCACTAGCAAAAAACGGCATGGTTTCAAAGGGGACACACGGGTACGCGGTCTAGCCTTCACTAAAAGAACTAAAATATTTGTTTGGACTACATTGAAGGCGGCATTGGTTCGTGATCGTCCAATAGCCGACAACGGTTCATCTCGAGTAGTCTGCTCGAGTCCCATTCATTTGAAAAGCCCACTCTAGTATTGCCTAGGATAGAGCAAAGAGAAATCCCAATGGACTAGCGCATGCTTACCTAGATGGGCTTGGATATTTGAGATGTATCTAAGTCCATTGGGAGACTACCCTGTGTCAAGACGGTCTATGACCCGAAGACAGCACATCCCACTATGTGCTAATTGGAAACATATTATGTGCCTATGTGCTAAACTATTGCCTTTGTGGCGGGGGGGGGGGGGGAATTAACCATGCTCTGTTTAGTAGATGCCGACCAATGTGAAATTCGACATGGTCCTTGAGGTTCCCCTAATGCTAGAATTTGGTGGGTTTGGTTAAGTGCAGCACAATGAAATACAACCGCAAATTGTTTGGGACACTGTTACACCTCGGAAATTTCCACGTGAACGTACAGTGAATAGACTAACGAAGAAAACGAGTGTACGATGTTTTAATAAGAAGGGAATGACGTTTGATGACCCTAAGTAAGATTTCAAAGGCAATATCAATAAGAGGTGGGTTATGCTCCATAATGACTAATCATAGGTTCTGAAAATGTGAAAACTGCAGATTTGCACTTTGGTCTCGTCGATGAAATACGGACCGTAAAGTGGTTTACGACCCGTAAACTGCTTGTCGTCTTTCGACTTCCAAAACTTCAACTTTCTGCCAAATGTTCAAATGGTTAAATACGACTTGGAATACGGACCGTAAACTGAAATACGACCCGTAAACTGCGATCGTAAATCACCATGACCTCCAGCATACCTTTCTGGTTCTGTTATGCTTAAATACACCCATGAAATACGAACCGTAAACTGGAATACGGCCCGTAAACTGAGTTTACGACCACTGTGCACTTCAACTACTGTTCATTCCGAATTAGATTTTAAGTCATTAAAGAGAAGACGCATGCTCATTAATTTATTTCATTTACACACCACTTCTCTCTAGAAACCTCTAGAATATTCTCCACTCTTTATCTACAAGAAAACAAAGGAAATCAAAGATCAATATCAAGAATTCAAGTGAATCAAGTGTATGAGACTCATCCAAGTTCATCCAAGTCAAGAAATTTCAAGAGGAGTGAACTAGGGTTTTGGTGCAAGAAGCGTAATACCACTCAAGGATTGTTCCTACAACATCTAAGGTAAGTTTTATGGTATTTACATGTTACTTAGAGTATGGAAGAGTTGGAACACTTGGATTATGGAAAGATATAAGAAATGGGTCATGAAAGTGTGAATAGTAGCATTGTTGAGTAAAGGTTTAAATTGAGCCATGATCATTGATAACTTGTGATTATAAAAATGTTATGAATGAAATTTAGACCATGGAATGAGTATTATATGTGAGGAAACGCGATAATGGGCTATAACCATAAATGTGGAGAAATTGAAGAGAAATGGTGAATTGTAGTAAATGTATATGAATGATGATCGTTGATTGCAATATTGTGAGTGTTGTTGTGAACGTTTGGGAGTTGGAATAGAACATGGGAAAAATAGTATAAATAAAGGAAATGCTGCCCAATTTTCCCTAGAAATAGTAGCGCGTTCTCATTATTGATTAACTAACCTTGATGCGAATTCTCTCTTGAAGGTGGAAACGTGACATTGAAGGAGAACAAACAAACGATAGCTTAGTTAAATGCCAAAGGTATGTGAGGCTAGTCCTTTCCTTCTAATGGCATGAATCCCACGTTATGGCTCTTCTTTCCTCGTCATGAATTCCTACATTCCGGAAACCTAAAAGTCTATAGCTATCTAAGATAAGAGATATGTTATGAGTCCTATAATGAGGATGATGAGTTAAAGTATAGAGATTCTAAAATGTACAATATGATGATTCTACAATGTTGATGAAGATATTCATTGCCTACACTCACCTTACATGATAATTCCTTCAAGGTGAGGCAAAATGTCAACGAATGCTCCATAATGAAATCGGGGGATCACGACCTTATGTCACCCCGATAAAGTATAGTTGTCCTTGCGCATTATGCATGCACTATGATAAACATATTATGTTAAGTATGTTATGATGAGCATATTATGTTGAGCATGTTATGATGAGCATATTGTGATGTAACACCGCGCCTATATGGCCGGGCAGTCACCGCCAAGGCGGGCAGCGTATACGCCATGGCCAAATGGCATGGGTAGACACCACTAGTGGGCGGCATGAGATGATACCCCAGACGCGGGAGGCCTGGACGCAGGCTAATGTTATGATTATCACATCGATCCGATATGGACGGGCAGCTTATACATTATTACACCGTACCTATATGGACGGGCAGCTTATACATTTATGCATATATGATATGATGATGAGTATGAGTAAAATGGTATGACTTATTTCCTTTATACTTGACAGTTAGACACAGATGTTCCATATTGGTATTTCTTTTATATCATTGTCTTATTTCATTGTTTATGCCTTTCATACTCAGTACAATGTTCGTACTGACGTCTGTTTTCTTTGGACGCTGTGTTCATGCCCACAGGTAGACAGGGAGGAGAGCTTGACCCAGATTCGTAGTAGCTGTCCGCTGATTTGAGAGCACTCCGTTGTTCCGGAGGTGCTTATGATTATTCTTTTGTGTACATTCATGTATGTGTATTTTGGGCATGACGGGGTCTTGTCCCGTCCTTGTGTCTAGCACTCCAGTAGAGGCTCGTAGATACGCAGTGTGGGTCGGATGGTCTCACGAGGTTGCTACCATGTATATATATATATATATATATATATATATATATGATTTTGATAGCCGAAAGGCCAATGTATATAAAAGTATTTTTGTTCTCATATGAAATATGATTTTACTACGATTTGAGTATGAAGGTGATAAAAAAGTGTTAGAGGAACATGATAAGTAGTAGATGAGCGGTGCTCGGTGGTTAGCCCCGGGTACCCGTCGCGGCCCCTAGTTGGGTCGTGACAGACACCTACCTTCATTGATGAGTATAAAGGGTTGCAGAGAGTTAATCGAGGTGATGATTGGGTATTGGGACTGAGATAGAATGGTGTTTAGGTTTAGGAATGTAGAGATGACCCCGAATTTGGAAAAACTCTGAGATTGCATAGACAATATTGGAACTTGTTTGAGAAAGAGGAAATGTCAAGACCCAATTTCACTAAGTCGTGCGGGCACCTACCTTTCCCACCTCGGTAGGCGAACCCTTATCCCAACAATTGCCAAGTCATAAATAAACAAATAAATAAGCGGAAGAGATAAAAATCAAGTAAGTTTTACGATAATCATATAGAAACGTGTGAAAGTAAGAAAATAAATCAAATCCACAAGAAAATACATCAAATCCACCCAGAGTCTGGTCTAAACATACGAGAGCCTCTAACTAGATACTACAAGTTTGAAAGTAACAAAATACACCAAAAGTCTGAATATGTCTCGGAATATAAAATAAGATATAGATAAAGGAAGAATCTCCAAGGCGGCAGATGTCCTCGTGCTCACCCTGTAAGACTCTCAGCAGCAACTCTCGCACCGCAATCAACCACGAGAATCAGAGGTCGATCATATCTGGAACTCTGCATTCTTAAAAGAATGCAGCAAGTGCAGGTCAGTACAAATAACAAGTACTGGTAGGTATCAAAGGCCGACTAAGTTTAGGTAATATATATCAAGTCAATAAAGTAAGATAAGTAGGTAAATCAACAAGGTATAAGTCAAACACGAGCCAGAATCTATGTACACGTCATCAACTATGTTATAGCATCTAAACCCAATTCTGTCAAGTCTCAAATACTCAGTACGAATCCGTATATCACAAATACATCACAAAAATATCACAATAAAAGCCATGGTGCAATGCAATGCAATAATGTATGGAATGTGAATGCAATTCAATGCTGTGTACACATGTACTTCGATGATGGAACATCACATCTTAGTAGCACATCCCATAGGGGACCCAGGAAGTCTATGTACCTCACGGCTCCGGCAACAATCTCGGCAACCGCTACTACATGATTCCCGCAAAAACCTCTGTAATAGCTATTCCGAACCTCGATTCCGGGACAACCGTCAGATATCGGTCCATACGTCACTCTCATCCAATTGAGCCCAACTCATAACAGTGTTTCCTCAAGTATCATCAATGTATCAACAGTATATCATGAAGGATGAGAATGCGTGCAATGTATGAGTTCAATGTCAATAATCAAGTCAATATCACGAGTACCACGCATGGGCACACCAACAATATCATGGAAAAGGCTACACAATAAGCCATAATAGAACACTATCCTCGTGTCAAACGTCAACAAGTAAGATACTACATTATCAAGGTCAAAGTATATCAATGGTCTCCAATATCTACCATTTCCACGTGGCTTCAAGCCAACAACAATAGAACAAGATAAGTCACAACACTACGGCGTGGCTAACCTCAATCACACAACAGGGCCCAACCTAAGACAATATCCAACCCAACTTCATACCCGAAGGTTTACATGATTTCTTCGACATTATCGTCTAAATATGTGCTTCGCTAAACGAAGTCTTACCATACGGTAAACCGTAACCTACCTGGAAGGCCGAACAACAATATCACCAGCAATCACACCTTAGCCTTTCTTTTCCTTTGAGCCGCGAGATCAAGAAAGTCTAAGAATATTCGAATCACGGAATTAGAATAAAAAAACATCAAACGAACCCTACTTCTATTCAAGACCCAAATCCCCAACCTATGGAATGGGGTTCATGAACTAGAAGGATAAAATTAGGAATCTAAAGGTCCCAACATGAAATTAAACCTCTAGTGATCAATTCCCATCAATGGCAAACTAGAATAATCAACAATTCACTCAATTTCAGATTCTAGGCAAAACCCCCCAAATTTGGGTATAAACTCTAACTTTCAATTCCATAAATTAGCCTCTAATTAGGAAGAAATTATGAAATAAGGCATTCTAATCATCAATTCAATGCTTAAAGAAGCTAACCCAATCAACAAATTATGATTTAGAAGCCTAGAAGAATAACTCATTAAACCCACTTTTAATCTTCAATCACTTAATGAACTATCAAGGTAAAGAGATTCTAAGATGATTAGGGATAATGGAATAGCAAAGGGATTAGAATGACTTACCACCAAGAATCTTCTCCAAGAATATCCTAGATTTTCTCCCAATAGCTCAGATTTCGACATAGTAATAAATGAGGGACTAAGGGCTTTTAATACACAATTGATGAAATGACTAGGCCTAATACCGTTTGGGCAGCAGCGGGACAACTGTGACGGTCGGCCTTCAAATGCTCTTGGCCGTTATGGCGGTCCATCCAACCGCTACGGCGGTACCGCTGGGGCGGTAAGGGCGCCGCCCAAGCGGACACTAGCACCAGATTCCCCCAAAAATAATCTCAATCTAAATCCGAAATCCCAACTAATTCCTGAGGCTATCTGCTCACAATCCACATACACAAACACACATAAAAACACGCTACGAACGCACTCGTGGCCTCGAAAGTCCCAATGGAGGTCTCGATGACTGAGTCTACCCGCGATACCTCAATTCTCACTTTTCAACCCAAGTCCCTAAATGCACCCAAGTGCATTGATACCCGAACCAGATATGCACACAAATTCTAAATGACCATCTGGACCTCTCGAAATCGATGAATTTTCGAAAAAGGTCCGTTTGCCCAAAAATTAACTTTAAGTCAACCCAAATCAACCTCGAACACCTCAAGAAGCGTATCAACAGTCCTCTCGGGTCAAATATGGGCTAAAAAAGCTTGGGGAAGGGTCAAATGTTCCAAAAAGACTATAACGACCAAGCGGGTCGTTACATCAGATACCAATTAAACCATCGCTCGTCCTCGGGCGAAGAAGGGAAAGAAATGGGGATCAGTAAACAAGTGGGGATATCGGCTACGCATATCGGACTCAGTCTCCCAAGTAGCTTCCTCAACCGGACGATGCTTCCATTGCACCTTCACAAAAGCAATCTCCTTCGACCTCAACTTTCGAACCTGCCTATCCATAATCGCAACAGGCTCCTCCTCATAGGTTAAATTCTCATCAAGCAATATCGAATCCCAACGAACAATGTAAGTACCGTCAGCATGGTACTTCTTCAGCATAGAAACATAAAAAATCGGATGAACTCCCGCCAAGCCTGGCAGCAAGGCCAATTCATAAGCAACAACGCCCACACGGTCAAGAATCTCAACTGGCCCAATATACCTCGGACTCAACTTGCCTCTCTTCCCAAACCTCATAACACCCTTCATGGGTGAAATCTTTAATAAAACCTGGTCATCAATGACAAACTCTAAATCTCGGACGTTCCGGTCCGCATACATCTTCTGTCAACTTTGAGCTACCAAATGCTTAGCCTGAATAACCCTCAGCCCAAATGACATCATCATAAACTCATAGTGCCCATATCTCTTCTGAAAGGTTGTCTTCGGAATATCCTCAACTCTAATCCTCAACTGGTGATAGCCTGAACGCAAGTCAATCTTCAAAAATACTGAATCACCCTGAAGCTGGTCAAATAAATCATCAATACAAGGCATGGGACACTTGTTCCAAATAGTAACCTTTTTTCAGTTGGCGATAGTCAATGCACATCCTCATAGATCCATATTTCTTCTTCACTAACAACACAAGAGCACCCTAAAGGGAGACACTCGGTCTAACGAACCCCTTGCTCAATAAATCTTGCAACTGCTCCTTAAGCTCTCTCAACTCGGCAGGTGCCATCCGATATGACAGAATAAAAATAGGGCGAGTGCCCGGATTCAAGTCAATAAAGAAGTCAATATTGCGATCGGGTGGCATACCCAGCAGATCCGACGGGGATACCTCGGTGAACTCGCAACAGTAGTGTCACGTACATGAGCCAGATAAGCTAAACAACCCTTCTTGACTAATTTCTTCGCCTGAAGGAAGGATATGATATTTTTCGGAGCGGGGCTAGGGATACCCCTCCACTCTAGTCTAGGAATGCCCGGTATGGCTAACGTGACTATCCAGGCATGACAGTCCAAGATCGCATGATAAGGAGAAAGCCAAGTCATACCCAAGATAATATCAAAGTCCACCATATCAAGAATCATCAAATCTACCCAAGTGCATACCCTATAAAACTAACCAAACATGACCGATAAACTTGATCAACGGCAACAGAATCGCCAACCGGAGTAGACACATGAACAGGTATAGCTATGCTATCACAAGGCAAATCTCAATCAACAGCATGATATGCAGACATATACGAATAAGTTGATCCAGGATCAAATAACAGATATGCTGCTCTATGTCGGACAGAAACGGTACCTGAAATAACAGCACCTGAGGCCTCTGCCTCGGGTCTACCTGGGAATGAGTAACACTGGGCCCCACCATGTCCGAACTGAGTGTCACGACCCGACTAGAGGCTGCGACGGGCACCCGGTGCTATCCTACCCGGGCACCCTTATCATATACACTTACTCTTACATCTAGGTGAGACATATAGTGAAATATACATTTCTACGTATCAATTATACTAGTCCCATTGGACGATAACACCTTTATATCAACATTGACGTCTATGCCATACCCATGTACATAAGCCGACAAGGCTACAAAAGGATATACAAAATATAGGCCCACAAGGCCAAACATATCTAACCATATACACATGTCTACGAGCCTCTAAGGAGAGTATAACATATCATATAGGCGGGACAGGACCCTGCTATGCCCATAATTATGTATACAAAAGAATAAGTACCCAAAAGCTAAGGCTCCGAATTAAATGGAGCTCTGCTATGTAGTCCCTGAGAATGTAGCTATGGATCAAGTCTGTCTCCCTGTGCACCTGCGGGCATGACGCAACGTCCACAAACAAAAGGGCGTCAGTACGAAGAATGTACTGAGTATGTAAAGCATGATCAATATAGATATAGAAGCATAATAAGAAACATAAGAAATACCATAAGATGGGAGATAGAGGAATTGTCGTCATAAGCACTTACTTGCCTTACATAGGAACTTTCCATTTCGATTTCTTCATTGGGTACATACATCCGTATCCTTATCCATATTCATATACGTACTCATTTACCTATCCTTATTTACATTCGTATCATGTACATATTCTATTTCGTAGTCATGCCATATTCGTATTCATACTAATGTCTATATCACATATCTATTCATAGCATACACATATTCATATCATACACATATCGTTTATATAGCGTACCCTACCACAAAGGTTCGGTGCTTCACGTACCCGGCCATAGCTAGGCTCGGTGATCATAAATACCTGGCTAACCAAGGCTCAGTGTTACACATATCTTGCCCTACCAAGGCTCAGTGTTGTCCGTACCCAACTGCAGTGGTGTGCGCGCGTTACGTAAACATACATACATATACATCTATATAAATTCTACCCGTCCATATAAGCTCGGGGTTTCATAATAGCCATGCATAGGCACACATACATATAAGCTCATAAGCATCTTTACTATTATCATCACTATCATCATCGTCATCGTTATCGTCATCGTTATTACCATTATAGTCGTCATCAATATCATTATCAGTATTATCGTCATTAATTACATCTATCCTTATAGGCTTACTCGTCATATGAGGAACTTAGTACAATAGTGGCATATCAAAAATCGTGAGCTTACTAGCTCGGAAGATCGAATCATTTGAAGGATATCATAGTCTTATAGAAGATTTAGACGTTTGGCCAAAAAACAATGCCTTATGAAAGAAGGGTTAGCCTTACATACCTTTTCCGTTCAACTATTTACCACTTGCACGTTCTCCTTCAACGCTCGCGTTTTTACCTTCATTAAAGTCATACTATCATTAGAATCGATAGCTGGCATACATAACGAAAACTATAGAAAATCGGGCAACGTCTCCTCTATATACATGACATTCCTCTATAGCGTACATCAACTCCTAATCGTCAATAAAACATTCACAATACTATAACAATAGTCATTATTCATCCACCTTATCCACATTTCTCAATTTACCTTCAATCACCCATATCCATGGTCATAACACACGACTACATCCATTCACATGCATTGCCTATCCCATGTTCTCAAAATCATTTATAACATATTTACATCACAACACATCAAGAATCATGACTCAATTCAAGCTATTTCTCAAAATGACATTATTCCACATTCATGACCCATTTTTCTATACCCTTCTACAATCCAAGTATTTCAACTCTTAAATACCTCAAAAAACATATAAATACCATAAATCTTACCTTAGATGTTGTAGGAACAGTCCTTTGTTGATAATACTCCACTTGAGCAAGAACCTTAGTTCATCTCCAATGAGTTTTCTTGACTTGAATGATCTTCAATGGGTTTTCTTACACTTGATTCACTTGGTTTATGTTTTTGATCACTAATAATCCTTGAATCCTTGTGGAATAAATGTAGAGAGATGTTTTAGAGAGAAGGGGTGTGATATGGAAGCGAAATGAAATAAGACTTGGTCCCTTATTTAATGAACAATTTTCAGTCCCGACCTTATATACGGACCAACATACGGTCCGTATAATTTATACGGGCCGTATGTTTGGCCGTATATTTGGTCCAGAAAGGTAGGCTGTTCGGGGATGATTATACGGTCCTAAAAATATGGACCGTATAATTTATACGGCCAGTATGTTTGGCCGTATAATCCCCAGGGGTTCCGAAGTTCGTTTCGTCGACTCGTTTGATCTCCAATGCTTGTGGAACCTTCTTAACACTTGTTCAACACTTCAATACCAATCTAAGGGACATTATCGCTCCTCTCCAAGACATCATTAAAGTCTCGTTAACTCGTTACTCCGATTTCCTTTCCGATACTCATCGTATGCCTTGCCTCCTCTTGGCCAACTTTCTTGTCTAACATCGGATGTCCTTGAAATCTCACTTAGGGTCATCAAATGTCATTTCTTACTTATGGAAATATCGTATACTCGTATTCCTCACTAGTTCATTCACTTGTGCATCAACGGAACATTTTCCGAGGTGTAACATTCTTCCCCCTTAAGAACATTCGTCCTCGAATCTTAAAGTCCTCGGGGATTTTATAAAAATTTCGCCAGAGTTTCCCCTATAATATGGTACTACCATCCTGTCACAACAACCCATAACAACAATGCCTTACAGGGCCACAACATAATAGCAATAAAAGTTGGCCACACACGACACGAAAGCATAAAAGGACAACATACGTACCTTATGATCTTGACGTATCATCGTGGATCTCTTCCAAAGGCTGAAACAAATGCGGGTATCTGGATCGCATACTCTCTTCCGCTTCCCATGTCATTTCTTCTCGTTTACTGCTTCTCCATAAAACCTTAACTGAGGCTACTTCTTTGTTTCTAAGACTCCGTACTTGCCTATCTAGTATGGCAATGGGTACTTCTTCATAAGTCAACTTTTCTGTCACTTGCACATCACTTATTGGCACGATCTTAGTAGTATCTCCAACACATTTTCGAAGCATCGAGACATGAAAAACTGGACGGACTGACTCCAAGTCTGGAGGTAAATCTAGTTCATATGCCACTTTGCCTATCTTTCGTACAATCTCATAAGGCCCAATATACCGGGGACTAAGCTTCCATTTTTTTCCAAATCTCATGACGCCCTTCATTGGCGACACTTTCAAGAATACCCCATCTTTAACTTGGAACTCTAAGTCTCTTCGACGATTATCCGCATAGGACTTTTGACGACTTTGGGCTGCTAACAACCGATCTTGTATGAGCTTGACTTTCTCTACGGCTTGCTAGACCAAGTCTGGCCCTATCAGTTTGGTCTCTCATGTTTCGAACCACCCAATCGGGGATCTACACTTTCGCCCATATAAAGCTTCATACTGTGCCATTTGAATGCTAGAATGATAACTATTGTTGTAAGCAATGAGTGGCAAGTGATCATCCCAATTACCTCCAAAATCTATCATACATGCCTATAACATATCTTCAAGAGTCTGAATGGTGCGTTCAGCTTGTCCATCAGTCTGCGGGTGAAATGCCGTGCTAAGGGTCACTTGGGTCCCTAAACCCTCTTGAAAGGATTTCCAAAAATTAGCTGTAAACTGAGTCCCTCTATCAGAGATAATAGATGCTGGGACACCATGGAGTCTCATTATCTCTTTAACATAAAGCCTTGCATAATCTTCCGCCTCATATGTCGTTCTGACTGGTAAGAAATGAGCTGACTTTGTGAGTCTATCCACAATCACCCATATGGAATCATACTTACGTCGAGAACGGGGTAAGCCTGTAATGAAGTCCATGTTAATTACTTCCCACTTCCAAGTTGGGATTTCTATAGCTTGCAACAATCCGCCCGACTTTTGGTGCTCGATTTTCACTTGTTGACAGTTGGGACATTGAGACACGAATTCCGCTATATCTTTCTTCATCCCTTGCCGCCAATATATAGACTTAAGATCATGATACATTTTCGTCACACCGGGGTGAACAGAATAACGGGTACAATGAGCTTCTCTCAATATTTGGTGGCATAAACCTGCCACATTGGGAATACATAATCTGCCTCGACATCGGAGAACTCTGTCCCCTGAAATCTTAAATGATGACTCCTTTTTCTGAGGGAGTGTATCTCTATAATGCATTAGCATGGAATCTTCGTATTGTCGCTATTTCACTTCCGCTACTAGCGAAGAGACTGCCAAATTCTGAATAGTAGTTCCCCTGCTACCTGAGTCCACTACTCGAACTCCTAGGCTGGCTAACTGCTGGAGCTCACGAGTCATTTCTCTCTTCTATTGTCGTACATCACATAAACTTCCCATAGATCTGCGGCTAAGAGCATCAGCCATAACATTTGCCTTTCCAGGATGATACATGATGTCAACATCATAATCCTTTAGCAGTTCCAACCATTGTCGTTGCCGTAAATTCAATTCTTTCTGCTTGAAGATCTACGGAAGACTCTTATGATCTGTATAAATATCCACATGGACACCATATGAATAATGTCTCCATATCTTTAACGCATGAACCACTGCGGCCAATTCTAGGTCATGGGTTAGATAATTCTGCCCATGTTTTCGTAGTTGCCGTGAAGCATACGCAATCACTTTACCATGTTGCATCAATACACATCCTAGCCCAATGCTTGAAGCATCGCAATAAACAACATATCCTTCCAATACCTCTGGAAGTGTCAAGACTGGGGCGGAAGTCAATCTATCTTTCAACTCTTGGAAGCTATATTCACAAGCATCTGTCCATTGAAACTTCGCTGATTTCTGGGTCAACTTTGTGAGTGGTGCAGAAATGGAAGAAAAACCCTCAACAAACCTCCTGTAATAACCTGCTAAGCCCAGAAAGCTGTGAACCTCCGTAGGAGTTGTGGGCCTTGGCCAAGTCTTCACGGCCTCAATCTTTTGACTATCCACTCGAATACCATCGGCTGCAACAATATGCCCCAGAAATGTCACTGAATTCAACCAAAACTCACATTTAGAAAACTTTGCAAACAACTCTCGAGTTCGAAGAACTCTAAGGACAGTACGCAAATGATCTGCATGCTCTGCCTCGGATCTAGAATACACCAAGATATCGTTGATGAATACAATCACAAATAGATCTAGGAAGGGCCTGAACATATTATTCATCAGATCCATAAATATTGCCAGTGCATTTGTTAGCCCAAACGACATTACCCGAAACTCAAAATGACCATATCATGTTCTGAAGGCTGTCTTGGGGATATCTTTCTCCCTAACTCTCACATGACGATACCCGGACCTCAAATCTATCTTTGAAAACCATTTGGCGCCTTGCAATTGATCAAATAAATCATCAATCCTCGGAAGATGATATTTATTCTTAATAGTCACCTTATTCAGTTGTCGATAATCAATGCACATTCTCAAGGAGCCATCTTTCTTTCGGACAAACAATACGGGTGCTCCCCACGGGGATGAACTAGGCCTAATAAAGCCTTTATCAAGCAAGTCTTTCAACTGCTCCTTCAACTCTTTCAATTCTGCGGGTGCCATTCTATAGGGAGGAATAGATATAGGCTTAGTTCCTGGCAACACATCAATAGAAAAATCAATCTCCCACTCGGGAGGAAGGCTTGGAAGCTCTTCCGGGAACACATCCGGAAATTCATTTACTGCAGGAACTGACTGAAGAGTCGGCGATTCCGCTTCTACATCTTGAACCCGAACTAGATGATAAATGCAACCCTTCGTGATCATTTTCCTTGCCTTTAGATAGGAAATAAACCTACCTTTTGGTGACGCCGTATTCCCTTTCCATTCTAAAACTGGTTCTCTCGCAAATTGGAAACGAACCATTTTCATTCTACAATCAACATTGGCATAGCAAGAAGCCAACCAATCCATGCCCATAATAACATCAAAATCCACCATTTCTAACTCGTGCAAGTCAATCATGGTACGACGATCACAAATCACAATTACACAATTTTTATATACTTGGCTAGCTATTACCGATTCACCAACGGGTGTAGACACCTCAAAAGGTTTGATCGACTCCGGTTCGACTCTAAATCGACCCGCAATATATGGAGTAACATAGGACAATGTGGAGCCTGGATCATTCAAAGCATATACATCATGAAAGAATACCGATAATATACATATGACCACGTCAGGAGAAGACTCAAGATCTTAGCGTCCAGCCAAGGCATAAATACGGTGCTGAGGGCCGCTAGAACTGGGAACTCTCCCCCTGCCTCTACCATGGCCGGCTAGCGCATGTGAACCTGGCCCCATTGGGCGCATAGAAGATGAAGATCCGGCTATTGACCCTGAAGGCTGGGTCCTACCTCTACCATGTATCGAAGGGCAATCACGCATAATATGGCCCGATCGACCACACGAATAACAACCCTCTGAACCCAATCAGCATTGACCCCAATGCAACTTCCCACACTGGGAGCATCGTGGTACGGGTGGCCTTGCCTGACCCGAATCACCTCTGAACTGAGACCCTGAAGAACTCTGACTCGGCCCGGAATGAATAGATCTATCGAATCTCTGGCCTGAAAACCGTGGAGGTGCGCTGGTCATAGAATAGCTTGAATGCCAGGAAAACTACTGCTTGTGCCCCCCTCTGAACTCGCTCATCAGACCCGAAGATCTAGCCCTTTTTCCATGTACCCTATAATGCTCGCGTTCACTTCTTTGTTGTTCCAGACTTTCTTCTAAGTTCTGAGCATGAGCCTGAATGCGTGCAATATCCATATTGTCCTGAAGGGACGCGGTCAAACACCTATCCATCAAATGCGGCCCTAGGCCTTTCACAAATCGGTGCACTCGGTCACCCATATCCGCTACCATGGCCGAAGCATAACTAGCCAAGGAATTGAAGTGGAGACTATACTCTAGAGCACTCATGCTACCTTGTTTCAAGTTTAAGAATTTATCGGCCTAGCTCGCTGAACTTCTGGAGGCATATAATGTCGGAGGAAAGCATCTACGAACTCTTGCCATACCGGGGGAGGTGCATTGGCTCCCCGTGAAGCCATCCAAACGGTGTACCAATGGACCGAGACATCCCTCAATCTATATGACGCTAGCTCCACCGATTCAGTGTCCGAAGCATGTATCAAGTGAAGCGTCCTTAACATCCCATCAATAAAGTCCTAAGGGTCCTCATCCGTCTTTGACCCAAAGAATTTTGGAGGGTTCAAGGTAATGAAGTCACGAGCCCTCGCACTAACAGCCCTGTCACCTTGCCCTGCACTTTGCCGCTGAGTCTGGGCAGCAACCAATTGAGTAAGCAAATGTATGGCCTCTTTTACATCTTGGCCTGAAGCATCCGGTGGAGGAGCCGGAGGTGCTGGAGCTGGGGCTGAGGCTCCCTCACGCTCCCCTAATATAGGTACTGAACGGGAGGACTAGGATTGAGCCACCCTCTGGGACTCACTTTCCTCTACTACCGATGGCGGTGCTCTTTCAGCCCGCTTTTCAGTCACCGTCTTGCCCTTTTGGGCTGCTGTAGCCTTTCTCTTTATCGGCATTTCTGAAATACACAACACACGGTTAAGGAACAAGAAGTTCTTATATCATAGCTCTATCGCACGATTCTTATGAAGAAAGAAGGTCATTTATTCCTAAAATGCCCGCAACTTCTTGTTTATAAGTGTGGCGCGCAACACACCCATAACCAAGACTCTACTAGACACGGCTCGTAGACACACCCTAGGACTGAACTGCTCTGATACAACTTTTGACACGACCCGACTAGGGGCCGCGACGGGCACCCGGTGCTATCCCACCCGGGCACCCCTTATCATACACTTACTCTTACATCTAGGTGAGCCATATAGTGAAATATACATTTCTACTCATCAATCATACTAGTCCCATTGGACGATAACACCTTTATATCAACATTGACGTCTATGCCATACCCATGTACATAAACCGACAAGGCTACAAAAGGATATACAAAATATAGGCCGACAAGGCCAAACATATCTAACCATATACAGATGTCTATGAGCCTCTAAGGAGAGTATAACATATCATATAGGCGGGACAGGACCCTGCTATGCCAATAATTATGTACACAAAAGAATAAGTACCCAAAAGCAATGGCTCCGAATGAAATGGAGCTCTGCTATGTAGTCCCAGAGAATGTAGCTACGGATCAAGTCTGTCTCCCTGTGTACCTGCGGGCATGACGCAGCGTCCACAAACAAAAGGGCGTCAGTACGAAGAATGTACTGAGTATGTAAAGCATGATCAATATCAATATAGAAGCATAATAAGCAACATAAGAAATAGCATAAGATGGGAGATAGAGGAATTGTCGTCATAAGCACTTACTTGCCTTACATAGGAACTTTCCATTTCGATTTCGTGATTGGGTATATACATCCGTATCCGTATCCATATTCATATCCGTACTCATTTACGTATCCTTATTTACATTCATATCATGTACATATTCTATTTCGTAGTCATGCCGTATTCATATTCATACTCATGTCTATATCATATATCTATTGAGAGCATACACATATTCATATCATACACATATTATTTATATAGCGTACCCGAACACAAAGGTTCGGTGCTTCACGTACCCGACCATAGCTAGGCTCGGTGATCATACATACCTGGCTAATCAAGGCTCAGTGTTGTCCGTACCCAACTGCAGTGGTATGCGCGCGTTACGTAAATATACATACATATACATCTATATAAATTCTACCCGGCCATATAAGCTCGGGGTTTCATAATAGCCATGCATAGGCACACATACATATAAGCTCATAAGCATCTTTACTATTATCATCACTATCATCATCGCCATCGTTATCGTCATCGCTATTACCATTATAGTCGTCATCAGTATCATTATCACTATTATCGTCATTCATTACATCTATCCTTATAGGCTTACTCGTCATATGAGGAACTTAGTACAATAGTGGCATATCAAGAATCGTGAGCTTACTAGCTCGGAAGATCGAATCATTTGAAGGATATCATAGTCTTATAGAGGATTTAGACGTTTGGCCAAAGAACCATGCCTTATGAAAAAAGGGTTAGCCTTACATACCTTTTCCGTTCAACTATTTACCACTTGCACGTTCTCCTTCAACGCTCGCGTTTTTACCTTCATTAAAGTCATACTATCATTAGAATCGATAGCTAGCATACATGACGAAAGCTAGAGAAAATCGAGCAACGTCTCCTCTATATATACGACATTCCTCTATAGCGTACCTCAACTCCCAAACGTCAATAAAACATTCACAATACTATAACAATAGTCATTATTCATCCACCTTATCCACATTTCTCAATTACCTTCA
Source organism: Lycium barbarum (assembly GCF_019175385.1). Taxonomy (NCBI): domain Eukaryota; kingdom Viridiplantae; phylum Streptophyta; class Magnoliopsida; order Solanales; family Solanaceae; genus Lycium; species Lycium barbarum. Next base: position 110,781,566 of record NC_083338.1, read on the forward strand.
ATCACCCATATCCATGGTCATAACACACGACTACGTCCATTCACATGTATTTCCTATACCATGTTCTCAACGTCATTTATAACATATTTACATCACAACACATCAAGAATCATGACTCAATTCAAGCTATTTCTCAAAATGGCATTATTCCACATTCATGACCCATTTTTCTATACCCTTCTACAATCCAAGTATTTTAACTCTTAAATACCTCAAACAACATATAAATATCATAAATATTACGTTAGATGTTGTAGGAACAAGCCTTTGTTGATAATACTCCACTTGAGCAAAAACCCTAGTTCATCTCCAATGAGTTTTCTTGACTTGAATGATCTTCAATGGGTTTTCTTACACTTGATTCACTTGGTTTATGTTGTTGATCAATAATAATCCTTGAATTCGTGTGGAATAAATGTAGAGAGATGTTTTTAGAGATAAGGGTTGTGATATGGAAGTGAAATGAAATAAGACTTGGTCCCTTATTTAATGAACAATTTTCAGTCCCGACCGTATATACGGACCAACATACGGTCCGTATAATTTATACGGGCCGTATGTTTGGCCGTATATTTGGTCCAGAAAGGTAGGCTGTACGGGGTTGATTATACGGTCCCAAACATACGAACCGTATAATTTATATGGCCAGCATGTTTGGCCGTATAATCCCCAGGGGTTCCGAAGTTCGTTTCGTCGACTCGTTTGATCTCCAATCCTTGTGGAACCTTCTTAACACTTGTTCAACACTTCAATACCAATCTAATGTACGTTATCTCTCCTCTACAAGATATCATTAAAGTATCGTTAACTCGTTACTCCGATTTCCTTTCCGATACTCATCGTATGCCTTGCCTCCTCTTGGCCAACTTTCTTGTCTAACATCGGATGTCCTTGAAATCTGACTTAGGGTAATCAAATGTCATTTCTTACTTATGGAAATATTGTATACTCGTACTCCTCACCAGTTCATTCACTTGTGCATCAACGGAAGATGTTTAGAGGTGTAACACTGAGATCCACCTCTCAAACTATGGGACCCACCTCTAACAACCTGGGATCCACCTCTAGAAACCTGAGAACTACCGCTGCCTAATTGAGCACCGCCCCTCTGAGAAGTACCTCCTCGACTACCTAACGATGTCGGAGTCATCTTAGACTGATGATGCTTCCTGGATTGGGGATACCTCCTAGCAATATGACCAAACTCCCCACATACAAAGTAGCTCCTAGGTGGCGAAAATTGATAGACTAAAGATGAGGACCTGGCTGGAACAATCCTGTCTACTGATTGAGAAAATGAGCTCTCTACCTGGGTTGCTCACTGGAGGAAGCCTGCAAAGCTGAATGCACAGGGAGGTCGGAGTATGGATAATACGGCCTAGAAGACTGATTGGCACCCTTCGAGCTAGAACCACCATAACTCCCAATCTGTCGCTGCCACTTTTCATTGCCCCCTCCAAATGCACGGGCCTTAGCGGCCTCGACTAAAGAAGCATGCTCAACGATGGACTTAAGGGAAGCCCCCATAGCCTCCATATGAAGGCAAGGAATTTGAAGAGTACCAACGAGCCCACCAACAAAGCGTCTAATCCTGTCAGGCTCAGTAAGAATCAAATGAGCTGAATAACGGTCCAGATACAGATAGCGAGTCACATATGCCTCCACAGATAATCCCTTCTGCTGAAGATGTTGAAACTCATCCCTACGCGCCTCTCATAAATCCCGGGGCACATACTTCTCAAAGAAGGCCATGTAGAATTGAATCCAAGTCAGGGGAGGAGAACCCTCAGGTCTACAAGAAACAAAATACCTCTACCAAGTCTTCGCGTCTCTGCAAAACTAGTAGGATACATAGTCAACTACATGGGACTCTACGATCCCCATCCTATATAAAAACTCATGCATATCAGAGATGAACTCATAAGCGTCCTCTGCAGAAGTACCCGAGAACCTCAGCGGCTCCAACTTCCTGAAGCTCCCAACTAGGTCCTGATCAGTCAAGGTCATAACAGGGCCTACCACGGGTCTAAGATCATCCCCCGGGGTTGGTACTATATCAATCCGGGGAGCCATAGCTACATCGGGGTGTGCTATAGGAGTAGGCCTCTGCTCAGGGTCTGCGCCCCAACTCTAGCCTGTGAACATCCACCCGGAGTGGTAACACCAGCGGCAGCCTGCTAGGCATCTAGATTGAGTAGAACACGGGCCATAGTATCCTGCATAGTCTGCTTTGAAGTGATCTCGAGCTGTACCCGTGCTGGGGCCACATCATCCTCGGCGGTTTGGCCTCGATCCTTCTGTACCTCAGGCTCTGGGGATGGAGACCTCTCACGCCGCTGGCCTACCGCAGAGCCTTACCCCAGGCTGGTGCCAGCCGCAGCTACGGGCTCTGGAAGCTGGTCTCGGGCTGTTGTAGCTCGCGTCCTTACCACCTATGAGAGAAGAGATAAAATTCAGATACCAATTTGATTGTTCCAAATACCAATTAGAATAAAGTAGCACGAAAGACGGAAAGAAAGTGAAATTTCCTAAATGTCCTATAGCCTTTAGCAGATAAGTACGGATCTCATCGTACTGATCGACGAGACTGTACTAGACACGCTCTTGTATTATAGACCGGGTAACCTAAGGCTCGTGCGGGAACCTACCTTTCCTAACTCGGTAGGCAAACCCTTATCCCAACAATTGCCAAGTCATAAATAAACAAATAAAAAAGTGAAAGAGATAAGAATCACGTAACTCTGACGATAATCATATAGAAATGTGCGGAAGTAAGAAAATACATCAAATCCACCCAGAGTCTGGTCTAACCATACAAGAGCCTCTAAGTAGATACTACAAGTCTGTAAGTAACAAAATACATCAAAAGTCAGAATATGTCTCGGAGTATGAAATAAGACATAGATAAAGGAAGAATCTCCAAGGCGGCGGACGTCCTCGTGCTCACTTTGTAAGACTCTCAGCAACAACTCTTGCACCGCAATCAGCCATGAGAATCAGAGGTCAATCTTATCTGGAACTCTGCATTCATAAAAGCATGCAACAAGTGCATGTCAGTACAAACAAGAAGTACTGGTAGGTATCATAGGCCGACTAAGTTTAACTAACACATATCAAGTCAATAAGTAAGATAAGCAGGTAAATCAACAAGGTATAAGTCAAACACGAGCCAGAATCCAAGTACACATCATCACCTATGTTATAGCATCTAAAAACAATTGTGTCAAGTCTCAATACTCAGTCCAAATACGTACATCACAAATACATCCCAAGAATATCACAATAAAAGCCATGGTGCAATGCAATGCAATAATGTATGGAGTGTGAATGCAATGCAATGCTGTGTAAACATGTACTTGGATGATGGAACATCACATCTCGGTAGCACAACCCATGAGGGACCCGCGAAGTCCATGTACCTCACTGCTCTGGTAACAACCTCGACAACCACTACCTCATGATTCCAACAAAAATCTTGGCAATCCCTACTCACAACCTCGTTTCTGGGACAACCATCGAATATCGGTCCTTACGTCACTCTCATCCAACTGAGCCCAGCTCATAACAGTGTTTCCTCAAGTATCATCAATGTATCAACTGTATATCATGAAGGATGAGAATGTGTGCAATGTATGAATTTAATGTCAATATCACAAGTACGACGTATGGGTACACCAATAATATCATGGAAAATGCTGCACAATAAGCCATAATAGAACACTATCCTCGTATCAAACGTCAACAGGTAAGATACTACATTATCATGGTCAAAATATATCAATGGTCTCCAATATCTACCTTTTCCATGTGGCTTCAAGGCAACAACAATAGAACAAGATAAGTCACAACACAATGAGGTGGCTAACCCCAATCACACAATAGGGCCTAACCTAAGACAATATCCAACCCAATTTTATACCCGAAAATTTACATGCTTTCTCCGATAATATCGTCTAAATATATGCTTCGCTAAACGAAGCCTCACCATAGGGTAAACCGTAACCTACCTGGAAGGCCGAATAACAATATCACCAACAATCACACCCTATCCTTTCCTTTCCTTTGAGCTTCGAGATCAAGAAAGTCTAAGCATATTCGAATCATGGAATTAGAATCAAGAAAACATCAAACGAATCCTACTTCTATTCAAGACCTAAATCCCCAAACTATCGAATAGGGTTCATGAACTAGAAGAGTGAAATTAGGAATCTAAAGGTCCCAAAATGAAATCAAACCTCTAGGTGATCAATTCCCATCAATAGCAAGCTAGAATAACAAAAAGTTCACTCAATTTTAGATTCTAGGAAAACCCCCGGTATAAACCCTAACTTCCAATTTCATAAATTAGCCTCTAATTAGGAAGAAATTATAAAATAACGGATTATAATCATCAATTCAATGCTTAAAGAAGCTAACCCAATCAACAAATCATGATTTAGAAGCCTAGAAGAATAACTCATTAAACCCACTTTTAATCTTCAATCACTTAATGAACTATCAAGGTAAAGGGATTCTAAGATGATTAGGGATAATGGAATAGCAAAGGGATTAGAAGGACTTACCACCAATAATCTTCTCAAAGAATATCCTAGATTTTCTCCCAATAGCTTAGATTTTGGAATAGTAATAAATGAGGGAGTAAGGGCTTTTGATACATAATTAATGAAATGACTAGGCCCAATGCCGTTTCGAGGGTAGTGAACAGCTACGGTGGTCCCACCTTGACGGTCTCTCAGGACGCTTTGATGGTCGGCCCTCAAATGCTCTTGGCCGCTATAGCGGTCCATCCAACCGCTACGACGATGCCTTTGGGGCGGTAAGGGTGCCACCCATGCCAACACCAGCACCAGATTTCCCCTAAAAATAATCTCAATATCAATTTGAAATCCTAACTAATACTCGAGGCCATCTGCTCACAAACCACATACACAGACACATATAAAAACATGTTACGAACGCACTTGTTGCCTCAGAGTTCCTAACGGAGGTATCGATGATTGAGTCAACCCCTGACACCACAATTTCAACTTTCCAACCCAAGTCCCAAAATGCACCCAAATGCATTGGGACCCAAACCAGATATGCACACAAATTCTAAATAACCATCCGGACCTTTCAGAATCGACGAATTTTTGAAAAAGGTCGTTTTACCCAAACGTCAACTTTGAGTCAACTCTTTTACGCTTAAAGCCAATTTTTCCCAAAAGTCATGCAAATCAACATAAAAAAGACTATAACGACCAAGCAGGTCGTTACAGGAAAAAAACCAACCATAGCCTACTAATCCATTATAATCCCACCCCGACCAAATCCTTAAATTACTATCCTTTTCTCATGCCAATTGGATCTTCAGTCTAATTGTTGCCTTTAGGGATTTGTACAACTGATTTGGACCTAAAAGGGGATTCGTAGAGTATTAAACAGAATTCCAAACCTTTGCTGACTGGGAAGCCGCCCAACCCTTAGCCTTTTCCATATGCTTATTGGGGCTCATGGTATTTCCCAAAGATAGACAATTAGCCATAGATACCTGAATCATTTTTGTCACCCATGCTATCTTTCATGGAATAACTAAATACTTTGACTTGGTCCCCATCATCCTAGCCGATATGTACCGAGCCTTAAGCTTATGTCGAAACCAATTCAGGTATTTCGAAGGTTGCAACTTACTATTACAATAGTGGATCATCAAAAACTTGAACAAATCCGAGGGTCCCCAATACCTAAGCGACCAAAATAGAAAGGATAGACTCACATCCCACTGTCCAAATTTTAGGTATCAGACCTAGCAAAGTTGGGCCTCATCTTCTCAAGGCTTAAGGAAGACAGCGTACAGTGGGTGTTCCCTGATTTCATATCTGATGAAGTTGTAGTTAGAGGGAGAGAATGTCCATTCATACCAGTTATGGGAATCCGAGAGATCCGCCCTTATGCACCTGCTAGGGTTTTGAGAAAATTTGGTAGAACCTAAGTAATACTCCAAGTGTGGAATATGGGAGACTATATGATAGAACATGAGGATGATAAGCTTCAAAATGCTAAGGATATTGTTCGAGAATGGAATGGTCGCATAACTTGGGGTCCCAAGTCTTTGGCTCCAAATAGGTTCAACCTTGGGTATAAGGAGGGATACAAGGATTGGTCAAGGGCACATTTGCAAGGCATCTTCACCCCCAGACCCAACCTTTATCACTGTGTCCAAGACAAACCTTCCAGGGGCTAGATGAAGGCTCGTTTGACTTGAAGACGAGCCAATGATAGGGATTCCAAATACTTGGAGAATACTGAACATGATCAAGTCATCATAGCTAGCTTGACACATGAGTTGGGGTTCATACAAGAGTGCTTGGAGGATCTCGATGATCGAATGCAGAAAGCAATGGATGAGACTGCACCCATGACATTCACAGAGAAGGATTCCTGATGGTGCTGTGTTGACATTGTTGACACCTAATGTTTTACCTCCCATAATTTATTTTAATTACCCAGAGTCTTTGAATATTAAACGGAGTGAAACATGTGTTTTTAGAAGTCAAAATGATTTTATAAAATCATTTAGATAATATTTTACCATTCTTATTTGCTAAAATAATTTCTATAATATAAGTCATTTGGAAATTAATTTGCAACAATTATTATATGTTCGCTAAGTTTAATCAAGGAAACAGTTTAAAATAATTATTTATTTAATTGTTTGAATTATCAGAAATCAATTAGCAAGAATTTTACTTCGTTTTAAATCAAAAAATCTAATTAATTAAATAAATTTTTACCTCTCAATTCTTAACTTTGCATTTATTTGAAAATTGTTTACTATGTACTTAATTGAGGCTACAATTGAAGTAATCAATGGATAGCCAATTCCGTGGCTTTGTTCAATTAAGGCTAATTTTGAAAACTCTTCATCACAATATTAGCCGCTGCCTTTAAGTTAAATTAATCAATTAATTAGTTAAGTTTGGTTATAATTGAAATCATTATTTGACAAGGCATTTCTGATTTTTGCTATTTTAGTAAAGTTGCATATTTTTCCCTTCTATACACTCGACTATACACGAATATACGCATATATCCGCGTATATCATGTATATGGGGGGAGGGGGGGGGGGGGGCATAGGAACTTGGGTTACCTATTTTGTTTTTTTATGAGCCGAGTCCGGTCTAATAAGGACCTGACCCGTCCCAGCTCCACGATTAAGGGGGTAATACCCCCTATTTCTCTTTCTCTTCAACCAAACACACCCCTTTCCTCTTCTTTCCCCTTGAAGACCCTAGCTGCCCCCAGCTTCTCACCTCTCTCCTTGTCATCGGCCTGAAAATGGCAAAGTTTGAATTCGCTTTTGCTTTATGCACAGGATGCTCAACCAAATGGGGTAAAGCATTAATTGCTTTACCCTCTCTCCACCATAGCACAGCCAAACACGGCAAAATCATCCCCCTTTTCCTTTATTTTGCTGCTTTACAATGGTTATATGTCTGAAAATCCTTAATGGGTTTTGTTCTGTTGTGTCTGAAATCCACGATTGCTATTGGTTCAAGATGAACCAAATGGATCAAACTTTTGGGGTCGAATCTGGCCTTTCATTTCTTATTTGTTTTCAATCTCAACCGTCAATTGGTTCTGAGATAAACAACTTTGAGAAATTGGTTTGTCCCACATCGGTTCTAATCTAAGGTTTGAGAAAATTGGGTTCTACATATAGAACTTCCAATTTGGATTTCTAAAGGAGAACATCGAATACCATCATATATTCACAAAAAATCTGAAAATACCTAGGGTTTTAGCAATTTGCTTTGAAACCTTTAATTTATTCAGAATAGTTAAGTTTTAAAACTTTTTTTCTCGTTTGTGGCTGAGCTTGAGGTGGAAGGAGCATAAAGAGGTCTCCAATTTCAAACTCGACCAAGGCTGCGCACAGAAAATGTAATTTTCTCTCCTTTTTATTTTTGAGAATTTCTTGTTTGACTATATGTTTATTTGTTATGTGTGTTCTTAGTTTATTTTTAGTCTTGATTTGTTTGCTATGTATGTATAGTTTAGTACTTTGTTTAAGCATGTTAAGACATGTTTAATATAGTTTAGATTAGTTCAATACTGATTAGCTAATTTGTGTTATTTTCTATCAAATAATATGCTTATAGACTCTGTTTGACTCAGTTAGCTTGCCTAATCATGTGGTTAGCTTATATTTAAAGATGTTAATCATGCTTGATTTTAGTTAATCATTGGATTAGTTCAGATTTCTAGCTGTTAATTATGCTTAATCTTACTTAGTCAATCTGTAGTTTGTCCAAACATGTTTTATATGCTTAATCCTATTCCGTCCAGTGGTAATGGAGGTCCTGCAACTACTTGATTATGATCCACAACCAAAATCATGTTAGCTCATTGATAGTATAATTTAAAAGTTTAGATACTTAGACACTGTGATATGCTTGTGCTTAGCTTCGTGTGTTTTAATTTTACATGTATTTATACCACTTTGCAACCTTTGAAGCATGTTTAATATAACAGAGGGCTTCTTCATATTCTTGGTTAGGTCGAAGTATTTCTATATGTCATTACTCCTTTTGGCCCAGTCTCATGCCTTTGAAATATTGGTTTTAGTTTGGGTATGAATCTGTATTTGACCTGTTGGATTGTTAGTATGCTCCTGCGGTTTGTTTAAACATGTTTCAGTATCCCTAAGTCTATGCATGTTATAGTATTGGTAAAAAAAAAAGATTCAAGTAACCTAAACTCAGTATGGTACCTTTTTGAAGGCCCTAATTATCTGCTTATAGGATTTGTGATGTTGAAATGGTTAATCTGCTTGGCTAAAATTTGGACTCTGAGGCCCTGGACTTGAGAATTTGACATATCTGCTTGATCTGTGTTATGTAGACCATGATAAGACAATTACTTGTGCCTGAGTGTAGTATAATCCCTCTTGAATCTGAAAATATCTATTTGGTTTTTTAAGTACCTGTTGCTATAGTTTCTGAGTAATCATGTACTTTTATTTGTCTGACACTGCCATTGGTATGCTTAAAGTACATTTAGTCAATGTTTTACTCAAAATGTTTAAAAATGTTCTTTCAATCCCTCGAGAGTTCATAGGAGGCTTGGACTAGATGAAAATGCTGAAATAGGTTTTAAAACTAATTGGTTGAGGTTTACATGCAAAAGGAATTTAAAAAAAGATGCTTTTGTTAGACTTGAACATGATTGCTCAAACTTATTAACATGGTAGCTGCTTTAAGTGGTTTAACATAGAGTTAACATGCCTTGGTATCCTATTTGAACATCCTCTATTTGTTTTTTTTATGATAACCTGAAGCCTTCCATGTCTTATAACATACCAGTAATGGTTTGGGAGGGCTAAGTTTTTCATATGTGTTTGCTATGAACTGTTTTGCACCTGTTAGGGATGTTTTCATAACTCACTTGAAGTGGAAATGTGATTTATATGTAAAAATGACCACTTGTGCTCTTTCTTTCCCTCTTTTGTGTCTATGTTTTCCATGATATTGACCTAGGTATGCTGTTGTGTGTCATTATGATCAATTATGCCTGCTTGTGTATGTGTCTATCAAGCTCAGTTGGTCTGCTTGTTTTAAGGCCTTTTCATGATAGTATATGCTCTGTTTATATGAAGTTGGTCTTATTTAAGGGAGTACTCACATTTTTGTTTAAGAGAAAATAATGTAAAAGGTTATAGGAGTCTGAAATAGCGTATTGTCCTCACTAGCATGTCATAACAAGAGTTATATTTATCCTGTTTCACCCATGTGTTCATATCAAAAGGTTGACATGTTGAATTGATCATTCAGTCTTAAACACAGGTCTGCCTTGTCTAAAATGCTTGATCATTTGTCTATGTATGAAGTCTGTTGTATGACTAAGATATCAGCATGCTATGTTTGAATCTTGTCTACCTATATTCTCCTTTACCAGGCCATACTTCATGATTACTTTAGTTTCTTTACCTTAACTGGGGTTGTTTGCATGCTAATGTACATGAGATATACAAGGTGTATATAGCCTGTATACACTTGATGTATACAAGAATATATACTTTGTATATCGTTTAAGACTGATATGTGCTTTGTTGCGTATGCATTGTGGTAAAACTTTGGGCCTATTCCTTTATCTGTTTGTCTTGATTGGGCCCTTGCTTATATATGATTATGAGTTTGGGCCCTCAATTCTTGCTCGTCTATTTTGCTAAGTGTATACATGTATGTATATATGTCTACATAGTATGCTTGTGTTCCTCATTAAGTTCTTGCTAATTAATTTGCCAAGCCATAGACACCCTCTAATCCATTTTGTTTCTCTTCCCCTTTGTGTGCATGGGACTTTATCTCAGGCCACTTGGGCCATTTGTTTCCGCATAAACCTTGTTGGAACTAAGGCCCAACTCTCTTGTTTGATCGAGTCCGAACCTAAAAGGGAAGCTAATATTTGCATGAAGGCCCAGCTATGGGTAAAAATAGCTAACTGGTGGGCTTAGGTACGCCCACCAGCCTAACTTTCCTCCTTTTTTATTTTTTTTTATTTTTTATATGTATATGTACTTGTAAAGACATGAAAAACTATTGAAACCCCTTATGCATGTGTATAACTTAGGAAACACTTAGTATTTTAGGAAGTCGCTCAATTGTATTTTAAGAAGTCGCTCAAAACACTTTCAAAACTCGGTTAATTTTAACTTTTCATGAAAAATGGTACTCAATATGATTTTGCTAAGGTTTAAAATTGGCCCAATGTTTATTAAACGGTTTCGGAAAAAGGTTAAGTAGTAAAATGATTTGGGTTTTACGCCTCTTTGAGAAATTTGGAAAACAAAAATGGAGGATACTTAAATTGTTTGGGATATACTATGTAGACATATATACATAATTGTATTTGGATAACAAAAATAGAGGCCCAACGTCTATTTTGCTAAGTGTATACATGTATGTATATATGTCTACATAGTATGATTGTGTTCCTCATTAAGTTCTTGATAATTAATTTGCCAAGCCATAGACACCCTCTAATCCATTTCTTTTCTCTTCCCCTTTGTGTGCATGGGACTTTGTCTCGGGCCACTTGGGCCATTTGTTTCCTCATAAACCTTGTTGGGCTGAGGCCCAACTCTCTTGTTTGATCGAGTTGGAACCTAAAAGGGAAGCTAATATTTTCATGAAGGCCTAGCTATGGGTAAAAATAGCTAACTGGTGGGCTTAGGTAGGCCCACCAGCCTAACTTTCCTTCCATTTTATTTTTATTTTTATATATTTATATGTACTTGTAAAGACATGAAAAACTATTGAAACCCCTTATGTATGTGTAGAACTTAGGAAACACTTAGTCTTTTAGGAAGTCACTCAATTATATTTTAAGAAGTCGCTCAAAACACTTTCAAAACTCAGTTAATTTTAACTTTGCATGAAAAATGGTACTCAATCTAATTTTGCTAAGGTTTAAAATTGGCCCAACGTTTATTAAACGGTTTTAGAAAAAGGTTAAGTAGTAAAATGATTTGGGTCTTGCGCCTCTTTGAGAAATTTGGATAACAAAAATGGAGGATACTTAAATTGTTTAGGCCTCAAGCCCACTGATGGAATCGAGAACTGTTTTTTGCTGAGATTTTAAATTTAAGTTAGAGGCAATCCAGGGAGCAATTTGGTTCATGCAGAAGCACAGGAAATTGGAATAGCAACAAACATTGAGGCTGAAGCTGAGGCTATAAAACAGATACTGAGATACTGTAGAGAACACAATGTTCCACAGATTCAACTTGAGACTGATTCACTAGTCCTACAAAACATCTTGCAAGGATCATGGATCACTCTATGGGAACTAAGAGATAAGGTTAAAGAGATCAAATAGGACATGAAAATAGTATAGGTACAGATCACTCATATTTTCAGGGAAGGCAACAAGTTCGCAGATTTCCTAGCAAATCATGCTTTGGATCATTCAGGGATTAAACTTCATGACTTTAAACTCATGCCAGCAGAAGCAGAAGATTACTCAACATGGACAAAGCACAACTTCCTCAACTGAGGATTAGAATAAGGAGGATCCAGCAGATTGACATTCAACAATGATGCTACATGTGTGGATATTCATTTGGTGGTTTCATAGATTGGACCAATCATCAAAGCTGACACATAAGGATTTCAAAAGGCATTCTAGCTTAGGCACACAGGATGGAACTGGTCATACAGGACAGTTCTTTATTTTTTTTAATTCTAGCTAGCTCATATTATAGTCATGCTGTAATGACTGCTTTTTTAAATTATGCAATTATTAATAAAAAGTTCTAATAGGCATATCCTGTTAGAGCACAATTTAACCCAAAAAAAGGTAAGAAATGAAGAAGTTATTTTAAAGATTGTGTGGAAGAATTTATTTGGTTAAAATACCTCAATCGTTTGGAACAAAATTCTGGAAACATGAAGTAAAAGAATCGTGACTGTTTAAAAATAGAAATGAACTTTTTTACTTGGACTCAAGCAATTTTTTGAGATGATCTGGGCCAAAAGCCTGAAAATATTATGGACCGAAAACAAGAGGGATTTTGTTTGGACCAAGTTGAGATAAGATGGAATTTGGACTAGAATGAGGTTGACTTAAATGAGTTTCAAAGTGAATGATAATGGACTTGAACAAACTTTCATTTTTCTATATATGTATATATGAATAAAAAGGAGATATACTCTTTATTTTCCTATATATGCATAATTAAACCCATAAGAACTAAACCCATTTTATTAGTACTAGAATAGTAGTGCCTCTACTCAGGAGAAATCCCAGGTGTGTCCTAGTCCAGCAATAAAGTGAGTTGAACACTTATGTGGATTTTTAAACCCAAAAACCCCTTTTCTAAAGGGGACTTTTTGCCAATTTTTTCCGGAAGTTTATGATACAAATTAAAGATATTTTTGCGGAAAACTAAATTCTTTTTAAGCAAATAATACATTAATTACACATTGAATCTCGTAGGTGAACCGTATTCTACAGATCTTTAATACTAGTGTATACGGTTAAAACCGGGGTCGGAAGCCCCGATCTAAGGTTCGATGATCCAATTCGGAGAATGATGTTGCGAATAGTAGAGCTCGGCTAAACCGGGTAGAGACTTTAGGACCCGATGATCCCGAGGAGCACACTTGCAGTTGGAAACATTGAGGGAAATCCGTTCCATTGCGGATTTCACTCCGCACGACGCAGTGACAATTGTCAAACCCTCGGTTTCGGGGATCCTTATCTTCAATTGATTTAGTTACCTTGTTGAATGTAAGTTCTATACTATAAATAGGGAAGGGAGTAAACCCTCAAGGCCATCAGTTTTACCATCTTTTGCACAATTATATCTTTAGCTTGTTCTCACAGTTCTGTAAAAGTATCAAATAAGAAGAGCATCCACAGTTTGGTCCGAGCAAAACTCAAGTCTCTGGCCGGGCTGTCTATCCAATTGCAAGGCTATTTCTTACTCTTTTATTCGTGATCTGTATTTCATTGTTGTTATTTTTCCGTTCTATAGCAAATAAAATTGCATATCCTTTAAACCAGTTATAAATTTAATTGTTACCTTTTTAAGGGGTAAACAGTTTGGCGCCCACCGTGGGGCCAAGGATAATAGCGGTGATTTGTTTGCAAATCGGCTTTCACTTGTTCTTTTGCCGTTTATTTGATCTCAGGTTAACAATGACATGTCGAACAATGCAAATAACGATAACCCCGACGTTAACCCCGATAATGGAATACCATTGAACATCATGGAACCAGCTGATCCAAATGAAAAACCTCCCGCTAACGCAAGTGTTTCCCACTCGAACATAGCTGTTCACGACAGCGGAGATACGCCTGCCGATAGGGGAACTGCCCATGGGGTGAACGGAGAGGAAGGAGACGAGATTAACTTACATGTGATTTATGATTTATTGCATGAACAACAGGTAACCATGATGCAACATCAAGCGACTATCTCCAAACTCCAATGGAGCAACAACGAGGTTAGGGTAACAGAACCGAACCGATGCCCGCGCCAGTCCGTAGGGAAATTGAGGTAAGCAGCGATCGAGAACGATCGGTGCCTGATGGATCTTCTGAGATAATAAAGATGTTGGAGGCACTGTCTAAACGGATCGACTCCAATGAAAAGAAGGTGGAAGACTATAATTCCAAAGTGGATCAGATTCCGGGTGCACCATCAATTCTGACCGGATCGGAGACCAAGTATATTGTTCGAAGGCCTTTCCCACCGAGTACTACCCCAAAAACTAATACCGAAGATGTTTAAGATGCCCGATATCCCAAAATATGATGGGACAACGGACCCACAGGAATATATAACCGCCTACACCTGTGCTATAACCGGCAATGACTTGGAAGATGATGAAATTGAGTTGGTAATGCTGAAAAAGTTTGGTGAAACATTGACTAAAGGAGCCATGCAGTGGTATTGCACATTTCCCCAGCACTCCATTCCATCCTTCGAGTTGCTCGCAGATGCCTTCGTAAAAGCTCATGCCGGGACCCGAAAAGTGCAGGCAAAAAAGGCTGACATATTTAAGATCTTTCCAAAGGACGATGAACGGCTCAGAGAATTTGTGACAATATTCCAGAAGGAAAGGATGATGCTTCCCCCGGTTCCCGATGAGTGGGCAACATAGGCTTTCACAAAGGGACTTAATCCCCGAAGTTCTAACGCTTCCCTCAAGCTTAAAGAAAACCTATTGGAATTCGGAGCTATTACTTGGGCAGATGTCCATAACAGGTATGAATCCAAGATACGGGTGGAGGATGATCAGCTCGGGCTTCCACCAGGTCCGATTAATCAGATTAAAAATACGGATAGACCAAAAAAGGGAGCAGAAATGAAATTTCAACCACCAAGGGATAGATATCATTTGTACACTCAACCTGAAAGGTCGACCTTCAGGTCGGAAAAGGGAAGAAGCGGTCCCGGTCCCAGTACAACAAGAAGTGACAGACGGGGCAATCGTGGTTCGAGGAGCAGAGGTTTACAGTTCAGAAACAGCTCTGTTGAGGGGTCCGACAATGGTGAAAGTCCGAGATTATCTGAATACAACTTCAATGTTGACTCTGCAGCCATTGTAGCTGCGATCGGTCTCATCGGGGGTTCATGATGGCCAAGGCCGTTATGAACAGACCCCTCACAACATGATCCGAACCTGATATGCGAGTACCACGGAACACACGGGCACCGAACCGACAATTGTAAAGGACTAAGGGACGGAGTGCTACATCTACTAAATAATGGTCATCTTCAGGAATTCCTAAATGAGCGAGCAAAGGATTATTTCAAAAATCGGGAACCCAGCAAAAAGAACTAACCGGAAAAACCTCAACATGTGATCAACATGATCATTGGGGGGGGGGGAGGGGTTGGAAAAACCCTGAGGTCTGATGATGAAGAAGACGAAGTTCTCAATTCCTCGAGAAAAGAGAACCAAGGACTATGTACCAGATGGATTTATCTCCTTCAGCGACGAAGATGCGAAGGGCATTATTCAACCCCATAACGATGCCTTGGTAATTTCTGTCCTTATAAATAAAACTCATGTGAAACGTATTCTGATTGATCCGGGTAGCTCGGCCAACATTATCCGATGGAAGGTAGTGAAGTAGTTGGGATTGTTAGATCAGATCGTACCAGTAGCCCATGTTCTAAACGGATTTAATATGGCATGCGAAACTACAAAAGCCGATATTACACTACCGGTGAACGCAATCGGTATAATCTAGCACACAAAGTTTTATGTCATTGACTGAGAAATGAGATATAATGCCCTGCTCAGAAGGCCGTGGTTACATATCATGAGGGCGGTACCTTCGACCATGCATCAGATGCTAAAATTTCTAACCTCGGAAGGAGTAAAAATCATACAACCCGCAGCAACGGAAATGTTCGCAGTTGAAGAAGCTGTTCAAATACTAAAGAAAGTGCCCGAAGATGCTGAAGACGCGAACGAAATGAAAAACGCCAAAGAGCAATGGACGCGGACCCGGTCGGATTCGAAGGGGAAGGAAAGGTGGACATGGAAGAAGACGACTTAAGAGTTCCTAGGTCGTTTGTACTGCAAGATGATTCGGATGCAACAAAATTAATAGTGGAAGAGCTTGAATAAGTCATTCTGTTCGTCCACCTACCAGACAGGAAGGTATACCTGGGCACGGGGTTAACCTCGGTGCTCAAGAGTAAATTAATTAAATTTCTTCAAGCTAATGCCTATTATTTTACATGGTCCCATTTAGACATGACAGGTATTCCACCCGAAGTAAACACTCACCGGCTGAACCTTGATTGGAAATTCACCCCGATAAAGCAGAAGCGGAGACCAACGGACAAGGTCAAACATAAATTCATCAAGGAAGAGGTAACAAAGTTATTAAAAATTAGATCCATCCGGGAGGTTAAATACCCGGACTGGTTAGCTCACGTAGTGGTTGTACCCAAAAAAGGTAATAAGTTTAGAATGTGTGTAGATTATAAAGATTTGAATAAAGCGTGCCCGAAGGATTTTTTTTCTTTGCCTAACATCGATCGCATGATTGATGCAACGGCTGGCCATATGATATCAAGATTTCTTGTCGCTTATTTCGGGTACTACCAGATCCGAATGAACCCGGAAGATCAGGAAAAAACTTCTTTTATAACAAAGTACGGAACTTACTATTACAACGTAATGCCGTTCTGGTTAAAAAATGCAGTGCTACTTATCAACGCATATTGAACAAAATGTTTGAAAAGAAAGTAGGTAAAGCAATGAAAGTTTATATTGATGATATGCTAGTTAAGTCCTTAGAAACAGAGGACCATTTAAAGCATTTGCAGGTGACATTCGACATACTACGCAAGTACAACATGAAGCTGAACCCGGAGAAATGCGCCTTCAGAGTATGTTCGGGTAAGTTTCTGGGTTTCATAGTGTCAAATCGGCGTATCAAAATTAACCTAGCCAAAATCAAACCCATCGAGAATATCCGGGTAGTTGAGAACGTAAAAGGGGTGCAGAGACTGACCCGAAGGATCACGGCCTTAAGCAAATTTATTTCTCGATCTTCAGATAAAAGCCACCAATTTTTCTTGTTGCTCAAATAGAAAAATGACTTTGTATGGACAACGGAGTATCAGCTGGCCCTAGAAGAATTATCCGGTAGGTTAGCAAAATGGGTAGTCGAAGTCAGCGGATATGACATCGAATATAAGCCCCGAACGACTATAAATGCCTAAATTTTGGCGGACTTCGTGGCAGATTTTACCCCTGCAATGGTGCCTGAGGTTGAGAAAGAACTTCTTTTAACCTCGGGTAAAACCTCGTGGATTTGTACCTTATACACGGATGGAGCCACCAATGTAAAAGGAACTGGGCTCGGTATTGTACTTAAAGCCCCTGCAGGGGATATCATTCAGTAGTCCATAAGAACTATAAAATTGACTAACAATGAAGCTGAGTATGAGGCTATGATTACAGGTTTTGAGTTGGTCAAAAGTTTGGGGGCAGAAATCATCGAAGCAAAATGCGACTCACTCTTAGTCGTGAATCAAGTAAACGGGGTGTTCGATGTGAAGGATGATCGGATGCAAAAATACTTAGAGAAGATACAGGTAGTTTTACACTGATTCAAAGAATGGACCATGCAGCATATGCCGAGGGAACAAAACACCGAGGCAGATGCATTGGAAAACCTGGACTTCTCGGTCGGACCGGAGGAATTTAACTCGGGGACTGTGGTCCAATTAATGAATTCCGCCGTTGAAAGCAGCCACCCCGAAGTTAACATGACAAGTTTAACTTGGGATTGGCTGAACAAGTTCATAGACTATCTGGTGGAGGGAATGTTACCAGCGGGCCTTAGGGAGTCGCGAGCTCTTAGGACTAAAGCAGCAAGATACGACTTGATCGAAGGAAAATTATATGGGCATTCATTTTACAGTCCTTTAGCCAAATGTTTGGGACCCGGAGAGATGGACTACGCAATGCGCGAAGTCCATGAAGGAACCTGTGGTAATTACTCCGGGGCTGAACCGTTAGTTCGAAGGTTGATTCGAGTCGGTTATTACTGGGATCATATGGAGGAAGACGCAAAAAATGTCATTCGAAAGTGTGATCGGTGTCAAAGACACGCTCCTACGATCCATCAGCCAAGAGAATTACTTCATCCAGTATTGTCCCCATGGCCATTCATGAAATGGGGAATGGACATTGTTGGCCCTTTACCTTAGGCACCAGGTAAGGCTCGTTTCATTTTGTTTATGATTGCCTATTTTTCTAAATGGGTTGAAGCGCAGGCCTTCGAAAATATACGTGAAAAGGAGGTTATCAACTTTATATGGGATCACATCATATGCTGGTTCGGCATCCCAACTGAGATCACCTGTGATAATGGCCGACAATTCATAGGTAACAAAGTCAATAACTTCCTCGAGGGCCTGAAGATCAAAAAGATAATGTCCACTCCGTATCATCCGAGTGCAAATGGACAGGCAGAATCAACGAACAAGACTATCATTCAGAACTTGAGGAAACGGTTGGATGAATCCAAAGGTAGGTGGAAAGAAATCTTGTCGGAGGTACTATGGGTGTACAGAACTACATCGAAGTCAAGCACCAGTGAAATGCCATTTTCCTTGGTATATGGAGCAGAGATTCTGATCCCCATTGAAGTTGGAGAGCCGAGCCTAAGATTCCAATACGCCATTGAAGAGTCAAACAATGAAGCTATGGCAGTAAAACTTGATTTAACGGAAGAACTACATGAGGCAGCATTAGTCTGATTCGCAGCGCAAAAACAATGGATGGGCAGGTATTACAACCAAAGAACCAATCTTTGACACTTCTAGATCGGGGACTTGGTCCTCCGAAAGGTCACATTACACACAAAAGACCCTAATAAGGGGAAACTTGGTCCAAATTGGGAAGGACCGTACAAAGTGATCTGTATAACCAGTAAAGGATCATATCAGCTCACGTCAGAGGATGGCCAACAATTGTTAAACAATTGGAGTGTAGCACACTTAAAAAGATACTATTGCTAAGGTACGACCCAAACCCCCTTCGTGAATTCTTTTTAACTTACCTATTTAGATCACTCTAGGGAAAAAGCCCGAATGAAGTTATGAAGATTAGAGTTAGATGTGAAATCATGTGTTGCACTCTTTTTCCCTTAGCTAGATTTTGTCCTAAAGTGGGTTTTCCAGCAAGGTTTTTAATAAGGCAACAACGTACAACGTGTTACTTTAGACTAGCTGAGTGCTTGGACCGAGGACTGCTCGGTATCAATAATAGTGTTTCTCTTCTCATACTTCGAACACAAATGCTAGGGGACTATCATACTGTAAGCCCAACGAGGCCGAATCGATTATTGTTTCTTTGGAAGTTCCTGCATTTAGGATTTTTTTAAGGGCCAAACGACCAAATGAGTCGTACCCGGATAGTTAATTTTGTTACGAAAAAAATCAGAATGCCACTTGGCAGTTGTGCCATACAAGTTTGTTAAATGAGGAGAACACTTTAGTTTAAGCTTTGCGTGCATTACTGTTCGCAAAATATCCATTTCACATTCTTATGTCCGTAATGTTACTAAGTTCATAAAAACAACCCTGAACCAGGAACTACGAATTAGGGACTATCAAAGTCAATCAACGAATAAAACAAGGATTTGGCTCAAGTAAATTCTAAGAAAATTGAGCCCGATTCATTCACAAAGGCCTTAAAAGATCCAAAATAGACCTATCTGTTATATCCCGCATTTTGTACCGTCGGATAATTCAAGATAATGGTGCGAAGTTAAGGGTGAGGCTATATTTCGATCTTGTTAATATGTAAGGTGTTTATGAATATTATTTATGAATATTTTTGGCATGGAAATATTGAGAAAGGCAAAGGGTAAAAAGGGAAATTCGCAAGACGACTCATAGAAATACGGAGGAAGGCTAAGGGCAAATTTGGAATTTGGAAAATTATTTTTCATGAATTGCAAGACAAAAAAAATGGGCTTGGAAATTTAAGGGAGCCACTTGGGCCGTCTATAATAAATGGGCCAAAGCCCATATGGGGACAAAATAAATAAGTCCAAAAAGATGACTTATTAGTCATCTTATTCATTTCACTCCTAGAAATTTCAAGAAACATGAAGAACAAAAGAGAAGGAGAAAAACACCAAAGGCCATTCGGCCATACTTGGAAAAAGAAGAACCTTGAGAAAAAAATTTCAAAAAATTATTTTCCTACTAATTGGAAGGTCCATAGCAAAGTGAAGTACTTGTTGGAGCAAGAGAAACATCTATTCTTGCAAGTTCACAACCCTAGCTAAGTGAGGAGTTGAAGGAAAAGGTAAGATTTAATCTTCAGTTATATATTATGGATGGTTTTGTATGTTGTAGTGTGTAGAAAGGGATGAAATTCATGAAAATATGTGTGTTGGGGTGTGGCCGAATGGGATTGTGTTGAATAGAAAATATGAATTGATTTTACTTAGTAGTTTGATTGTTGTTGTTGTGAATTCCACAATAAAAATGAAAGTTTGATGGCTTAAAATGAAATTGTAATCGTTTGTGGATTATGGAAGAAGTTAATGTGATATTAGTATGGTTTCTTGTGATTACAAGAATGAATGATATTGCTAAAGTATAGATTGTCGATGTAGTCTATGAATTTGGAAGAAAGGAAATGTGTTGTAATTGTTCTTGTTGAATTTGGAAGAATTCGGGTAGTGTATGTGTTGGTTGGGCCGTTTGAAATGTTGTGCGGGTTGTTGGAGTGTTCTTGAATATTGTTGAATTGTTTCGGATTAGTATTTGAATATGTGAACAATTATGAATTGAATATAAAGGAAATTTTATTGAATTATGTAAAGGAGCTACTAATGTTGGAATGTATTTTGAATAAATTGTTGAAGTTGGAAGATATGATTGTTGGTATTGTTATTGATAATTTGGCCGAGTTTCATTCTCAGGTTTGTTGTTGTTAAATTGGCCGAGTTAGATTCTCGGGGATGTTTGTATTTACAAGGGAAATGCTGCCGAAATTTCGTAGAATATAAGTGAATTCATTTGGAAGACTAAGGCAAGTGAATGGCAATGAATCTAATGATTATGTAAATTCTTTTGTATGTAGACTAGCAAGTTTGAAAAATAAGCGTAGCTAGTTGGTCGTGGGACAGGTATGTAAGGCTTACCCTTTCTTTCCTTTGGCATGTCCTAGAGCTAAGTAAGGTATGACATGACACGCACCTTGGGGTAACTCTACTCTTTGATTCCGAGCTTGGTTATGATGCTTATTTTCTTATGTCATGAGCATGTTTCGTATGGTAGAGTCTATTGTATGATTAATAAATGAATAAGCTACTTCATATGGTTTTGATATGTAGCCATGATTCCGAAGCTCTGTTTGATGTGCTTCCGAGGTTGCCTATGATTCTGATTTATTTCTGATATAAGTATGTCTAATATGATGAGTTTACTATATGATTGAATGATGA
The DNA here is from genome assembly GCF_019175385.1 of Lycium barbarum. Taxonomy (NCBI): domain Eukaryota; kingdom Viridiplantae; phylum Streptophyta; class Magnoliopsida; order Solanales; family Solanaceae; genus Lycium; species Lycium barbarum. The sequence goes on from NC_083338.1 coordinate 110,803,053, forward strand.
GATGAGTATAAAGAGTTTTGTTTCTGAAAGAGTTCTGTAAGTTTTAATGTCCCTATCTTTCGTAAAAGATATTGGATTTGCTTGAAACGTTCGTAAAAGTTCTGTGGTAAAAATGTCCGTAACTTTCACATACTAACTCCGATTGACTTGAAACATGTTTATGATCCTTCAAAGGTTGGTATGCGTACGTATATATCGAGTCTTGATTTATGTGCATATGGTTTCACACTGCTCTGTTTGTGCAAGTCTCAGTATGTCCTCCACTGCGTCCCGGGCCAGGGTATGTTCTCGTGCGTATTTCTCTGCATTGTTCACCGCGTCCCTCTCACTTGCGGGCCGGGGCATGTTATGTATATGATATGATGACATTATGATGTGATGACGGGGTGGTGGCCAGGATGGCACATGATTTATTCACCGCGTCCCGCAAAAGAGGTCCGGGGCATGTTACATGCATACATGGTACATGATCTGGACATATATGATTCTACTTACCGCGTCCCTCATCGAGGGCCGGGGCACGTTATATGCATACATGATATATGATTCATCGCGTCCCTCACCGAGGGCCGAGGCACGTTATATGTTCACATGACATACGATCTACCGCGCCCCTCACGGGAGGGCCGGGGCACGTTATATGCATATATGATACATGACATTGACCTACATGATACATGATTCACCGCGTCCCTCACGGGACGGCCGGGGCACGTTATATGCTTACATGATATATCATTTACCGCGTCCCTCACGGGAGGGCCAGGGCACGTTATATACATATATGATATATGACTCTGTTATGCATGATTTGTGTTTGGAAAGTAAACATTTTGGCATTCGGTACCTTCTGTACTTCTTCTGGCATAAGAAATCGGCATACATGATCTGTGTCTGGCAATCAAACATTCTGATATTCTGGATCTGCACCATTTCTGACATATGACCTCTGCATACACGATTTATGATTGGAAAATAAGCGCTTTGGTAATATGGATAATGTACTCACTCTTGTACTGTTTGCTTCGGATATGGTTCTGGTTTCTGTGTTTCATGCTTTACATACTCAGTACATATTCCGTACTGACCCCCTTTCTTCGGGGGCTGCGTTTCATGCCGCGCAGGTACACCCAGATGAGTTGAAGCTAGTATAGAAGATGATCCAGCGAAGTCCGCAGGCTCCACCTGTTCCTGGAGTGCTGCCTAGTCAGAGTATATGTGCTATGATGTTTGTTCGAAGTTAGAGACTTTGCAGACAGAGTCGTGGGTATAGTATGTCAGTTTTGTAAGCGTCTCCATCAGCCGATATGTCGTTCTGTATTATGTGATAAACTCTATATGATTACAGATTTTGTCTGATTTGAAAACATCGATAAAAGGAAGATTTTGAAAGCTTTCTATGTATTTCACTTTTACTTGATTTCAGAGTCCGAAGAAATAAGAGTCTGTGGGTTCGCTCGGCTCCAGATATGGGGTCGGGTGCCCATCACACCCTAGGGATATTAGGGTGTGACAAAGTGGTATCAGAGCAGGTCTGTCCTAGGGGTTGTCTTCAAAGTCGTGTCCGGTAGAGTCCTGTTTATGGTGTGAAGCGCGCCACATTTATAAACAGGAGGCTACGGGGCATCTAGGGATTGTTGACCTTCTTTCTGTCTCAGATCGTGCAATAGAGCCAAGTCATAGGAAAATGGAATTCCTTATGTAAGCCTTACATACGACGAAAGAAGTCGAGTAACGATATGGAAGGTCATAGAAAGAAGCCTGGATATATTTGTTCTGTTGCTCGAAATTGGAAGTTTTGGATGGATAGAATGTGACATATAGCCGTATGCTCGGTAAGGCATCGTTGGTATTTGCTGTGTGTGCATTCTGAATAGTAAGAATGGTAAAGAAAATTCTGCTAGAATTGTTGGGTATGCTTAACAAGAAAAAACGTGGAAAGAAAACATCGTAAACAGACGATAAGTGGGATGTGACATTTTAGAGAAGCTACATATTTGGGAATGACGTGAAGAACGATTGTGAGAAAGATGATTAACAGTCCGAAGGGTTAAAATGGATAACATTCGGGGCTTAAGAGGAGCGAGATCTGTTGAAAGATTTAGAAAGTCGATAATCGGTTTTGTTGTAGATTATTATGTAAGGATGGTGAGTGGAAGTCCGAATTGGCTAATAATCGAGTATGCATAAGTAACGGCGAAGAAGGCGTGTTCCCCACCATCGGGAATCTGGAAATCTGGGGTAAAAGATAACCATACTCAGAGGTGACAGGTAGTTATACACGAAAGTAAAAAGTGAACATTGAGGGTCGAAAAGGGTAAAATGGTAATCGTAAAAGAAAGGACGTGTTACGAGAGTGTCTCGGGATCTGTAAGACTTCGACTCGCTTCAGATCAGGTAATAAGGGCCATGTGAGGAAGTGGACGCGATTATATCAGTATTAAGGCACCGGATCCCACCAAAGTTTCGAGATTAAGCGTGCTAAGGTGGGAGTAATTTTAGGATGGGTGACCCCCTGGGAAGTGAACTAAAAATTCTATATATTTTGGCATAAGAGACAAATGAGAAATTAGAGTGACCTAAAGAAAATTAGAGTATACGGGATGGTTGGAGACCAAAAAAGGCCACATAGCACGCGATAGGTTAGACTAGAGAAGAGACAGAAAGTACGTCACGACTCTGGAATTTGGATAGGCTTGAATAGCGTTTGGAAGTATTTTGTGGGCTAGTTGATAATAATTATATGTATATATATATATATGAATATGTATGATATCTCATCTGTGATTGTATCAGTGGACACGTGTGTCCCAACGACCGGCGCTACGGTAAAGAAGGCCTCAATCGAGTAAAGGATACCGAAACCTGAGTGGTAGTAAGAAAATAAATAGTGCAAGTGTTATAAGATAAGCCGCTATTTTCACTACAGGTTAAGGATAAAAAAAAGTCTTAATACTATGATATTTGAAAAAGAAAGTGAGTGAGTAGATGGGAAATAAGGGGATCAAAATGTCGGAAAAAGGTGAAAGGTAAGAAAATCTCGGTGAGTGAAACCCCCGAGAGAAAATTACCGGCAAGGTACGAGACTATTTGGATAAAGATTCAAAGGCAGACATGGGAAAAGGATAGAGTACGGTAATATGGAACAAGAGAGGAGTGTGTGAGATTCGAGAACTAATTTCAATAAGTAGGGATGAAAGGATATGGAAATGTGGACAAAATGATGATATAGACAAAAAGTAAAAGGAAAACTTAAGATGAGAAGTTTCGATATGCTATGCATAGAGTTGGAAAGAAAGATAAGGAAGAAGGTATGAACGAAGACTTCACAAAAGGGTTGTTGGCATATAGGGAGCCCCTTAAAGGAGGGGGGGGGGGGGGGGAGATCATGTTATATTAGGCTTAAGAGGGATCACGACATTTCCAAGCGCCAAGAAAGGAAATTTATTAGCTTGGGGCTGGAGTTCGAAACATATCGGCATACCAAGAGAATACATGAAAGAAATAGAAAGAATTGACAATGAGTATACCGTGAGGCCGACATGAAGGGAGAGGATGAAAGACACCTTAAGAGAATACTTTATGCCGACATGAATTATGATATGGTTGGACCATAATTTGAATTCCCCGTATCGAGCAAAAATTTCGTAGTATCTAAGTATGCAGTGACATGCGGAAAAGAGTAATAAAAAGAGCAAGAAGATGCTTACAAGCTAAGTTTACAAAGAATAATGGAGAAAATGATAGGACTTAAAGGATATTTCGGATGACGATGACTATGGTAATAAAAGTACCTACGATTGGTGGATTGGAAATTTTTGAAAACAAGAAAGAACGCAGCGTTGGTGAAGGAGATAAAAGGGTTCATTGGATACTAGAAAATAGTTCATGGACCATTAATTGTACGAAACATGAGATTATGCGCTATGAAAGTATATGAATCATCGACGTGAAACGATACTCAATCATATTTGTAAAGAACCCACATCGGAGAGTCAACAAAGAATAACGATGGACGAAACAAGCGCCAATACAAAGACATCGAAGACAAGTATGCTTATGTCAATAAATGACCTGGGAAGGACAAGGATAATAAGTTGGCACAATGGATTAGAAAAACCTATGATACGGAATGAGGATTCATGTAAAGACCAAAGAGTTTGATTATAAAAGGGATAGGGTAAAGGATAAGGAACGAGCATGAAGAAAAGACAACTTTGCGAAGGAACCCTCCCGAAGTATTATGACAGCCCATAAGATCAGTTGAACATTCGAGGACGAATGTTCTACAGGGGGGGAGGATGTTATATCCCGCATTTTGTACGTTCGGATAATTCAAGATAATGGTGCGAAGTTAAGGGTGAGGCTATATTTCGATCTTGTTAATATGCAAGTTGTTTATGAATATTATTGGCATGGAAATATTGAGAAAGGCAAAGGGTAAAAAGGGAAATTCGCAAGACGACTCATAGAAATACGGAGTAAGGCTAAGGGCAAATTTGAAATTTTGAAAAATATTTTTCATGAATTGCAAGACAAAAAAAAATGGGCTTGGAGATTTAAGGGAGCCACTTGGGCCGTCCATAATAAATGGGCCAAAGCCCATATGGGGACAAAATAAATAAGTCCAAAAAGATGACTTATTAGTCATCTTATTCGTTTCACGCCTAGAAATTTCAAGAAACATGAAGAACAAAAGAGAAGGAGAAAAACACCAAAGGCCATTCGACCATACTTGGAAAAAGAAGAACCTTGAAAAAATAATTTCAAAAAATTATTTTCCTACTAATTGGAAGGTCCCTAGCAAAGTGAAGTACTTGTTGGAGCAAGAGAAACATCTATTCTTGCAAGTTCACAACCCTAGCTAAGTGAGGAGTTGAAGGAAAAGGTAAGATTTAATATTCATTTATATATTATGGATGGTTTTGTATGTTGTAGTGTGTAGAAAGGGATGAAATTCATGAAAATATGTGTGTTGGGGTATGGCCGAATGGGATTGTGTTGAATAGAAAATATGAATTGATTTTACTTAGTAGTTTGATTGTTGTTGTTGTGAATTCCACAATAAAAATGAAAGTTTGATGGCTTAAAATGAAATTGTAATCGTTTGTGGATTATGGAAGAAGTTAATGTGATATTAGTATGGTTTCTTGTGATTACAAGACTGAATGATATTGCTAAAGTATAGATTGTAGATGTAGTCTATGAATTTGGAAGAAAGGAAATGTGTTGTAATTGTTCTTGTTGAATTTGGAAGAATTCGGGTAGTGTATGTGTTGGTTGGGAAGTTTGAAATGTTGTGCGGGTTGTTGGAGTGTTCTTGAATATTGTTGAACGGTTTCGGATTAGTATTTGAATATGTGAACAATTATGAATTGAATATAACTGAAATGTTATTGAATTATGTAAAGGAGCTACTAATGTTGGAATGTATTTTGAATAAATTGTTGAAGTTGGAAGATATGATTGTTGGTTTTGATATTGATAATTTGGACGAGTTGCATTCTCGGGTTTGTTGTTGTTAAATTGGCCGAGTTAGATTCTCGGGGATGTTGTATTTACAGGGGAAATGCTACCGAAATTTCGGTAGAATATAAGTGAATTCATTTGGAAGACTAAGGCAAGTGAATGGCAATGAATCTAATGATTATGTAAATTCTTTTGTATGTGGACTAGCAAGTTTGGACAAATAAGCGTAGCTAGCTGGTCGTGGGACAGGTATGTAAGGCTTACCCTTTCTTTCCTTTGGCATGTCCTAGAGCTAAGTAAGGTATGACATGACATGCACCTTGGGGTAACTCTACTCTTTGATTCCGAGCTTGGTTATGATGCTTATTTTCTTATATCATGAGCATGTTTCGTATGGTAGAGTCTATTGTATGATTAATAAATGAATACGCTACTTCATATGGTTTTGATATGTAGCCATGATTCCAAAGCTCTGTTTGATGTGCTTCCGAGGTTGCCTATGATTCTGATTCATTTCTGATATAAGTATGTCTAATATGATTGAGTTTACTATATGATTGAATGATGAGATGAGTATAAAGAGTTTTGTTTCTGAAAGAGTTCTGTAAGTTTTAATGTCCCTATCTTTCGTAAAAGATATTGGATTTGCTTGAAACGTTCGTAAAAGTTCTGTGGTAAAAATGTCCGTAACTTTCACATACTAACTCCGATTGACTTGAAACATGTTTATGATCCTTCAAAGGTTGGTATGCGTACGTATATATCGAATCTTGATTTATGTGCATATGGTTTCGCACTGCTCTGTTCGTGCAAGTCTCAGTATGTCCTCCACTGCGTCCCGGGCCAGGGTATGTTCTCGTGCGTATTTTCTGCATTGTTCACCGCGTCCTTCTCACTTGCGGGCCGGGGCATGTTATGTATATGATATGATGACATTATGATGTGATGACGGGGTGGTGGCTAGGATGGCACATGATTTATTCACCGCGTCCCGCAAAAGAGGGTCGGGGCACTTTACATGCATACATTGTACATGATGTGGATATATATGATTCTACTTACCGCGTCCCTCACCGAGGGCCGAGGCACGTTATATGCATACATGATATATGATTCACCGCATCCCTTACCGAGGGCCGGGGAACGTTATATGTTCACATGATATACGATCTACCGCGCTCCTCAAGGGAGGGCCGGGGCACGTTATATGCATATATGATACATAACATTGACCTACATGATACATGATTCACCGCGTCCCTTACGGGAGGGCGGAGGCACGTTATATGCTTACATGATATATGATTTACCGCGTCCCTCACGGGAGGGCCGGGGCACGTTATATACATATATGATATATGACTCTGTTATGCATGATTTGTGTTTGGAAAGTAAGCATTTTGGCATTCGGTACCTTCTGTACTTCTTCTGGCATAAGAAATCGGCATACATGATCTGTGTCTGGCAATCAACCATTCTGATATTCTGGATCTGTACCATTTCTTACTTATGACCTCTGCATACACGATTTATGATTGGAAAATAAGCGCTTTGGTAATCTGGATAATGTACTCACTCTTGTACTGTTTGCTTCGGGTATGGTTCTGTTTTCTGTGTTTCATGCTTTACATACTTAGTACATATTCCGTACTGACCCCCTTTCTTCGGGGGCTGCGTTTCATGCCGCGCAGGTACACCCAGATGAGTTGAAGCTAGTATAGAAGATGATCCAGTGAAGTCGGCAGGCTCCACCTGTTCCTGGAGTGCTGCCTAGTCAGAGTACATGTGCTATGATGTTTGTTCGAAGTTAGAGAATTTGCAGACAGAGTCGTGGGTGTAGTATGTCAGTCTTTTAAGCGGCTCCATCAGCCGATATGTCGTTCTGTATTATGTGATAAACTCTATATGATTACAGATTTTGTCTGATTTGAAAACATCGATAAAAGGAATATTTTGAAAGCTTTCTATGTATTTCACTTTTACTTGATTTCAGAGTCCGAAGAAATTATGTGTGTAATAAGATTCTGTAGGTTCGGTCGGCTCCGTATATGGGGTCGGGTGTCCATCACACCCTAGGGATATTAGGGTGTGACACTATCCTAAAATAAAAAGACTTGAAAACACTTAAGTGTTAAAGACTGGAAATGCCAGCCCTAATGCCCGAAGTGATTAGGAGACGTCCGAATTCACAAGCATAAAATAGATATAAAGTTGCCAACCTCGGTGCAAAACTCGTTTGGTGAGTAACCTTAAAAAAAATAACTGATGCAAATATCGCCTGAAGCCGAGCTTGAGTCTACATTTGATTAAGTTATCAGTACGAGCATACCTCGTTCAAATAAACATTAAGTAGACGATGTTTTCAAAGACTTCAGTGAAGACAAACATTTCCAAAATATATTTAACACTTCCAAAATATATTTACATAAGGCCAGATACCGGCCTCAACAAAATTTATAAACAAAAGAAAATACATGTTTTCTAAGCCTAAGGGCCTATCTATTCATCATCCTCGGAATCTAACTCCTCAGAAACAGCAGGCTCTTTTTCCGAACTGTCACCCAAGAGAGCTTTCTGGGTTCGACCCTTTGCTTCTTTGGCCTGAGAAATCTTTGTACTATGTCCTCAACGCCGCGCTGAATTTCTCTGAGAGTAAGCACATGGGTTTTCCATTTCATGTGCTCGGCTCGTAGAGTAGAACGGACAATGGAAGCCTCGACATCAGCTTTAGCTTTGGCCTGAATCCGGTCCTGCTCGGACAAGGCTTACTGAATTTGGGTCAACAGCCCGGCATTCTCCTGAGAGAGCACACTCAAATCTCGGTTGGCCTCTTTGAGTTGTTCTTTGAGACCCTCTGCTGACCTGGCCTTGGCATCATACTTCTCTTGAAAAACCCTCAAGCGATCTTTTTCATGATCATGCTCGGCAGTAAGGCGGACAATCTCAGCTTTGGCAGTATCAAGTTCTTGCCGCAGATTGACATCGACAGCTGCCTCCTCCTCAAGTACTGCTTCGAGCTTCCGCTTATCCACTGAAAGAACAATATACTTTTTAAGCAGGTCTGCCAAATCATTTCCGGCTTTAAGTATGCCCTCTTTGGCGGCCGTAAGCTCGTCCTTGAGAACTGAAGGGTCACCCACTGAAAGCAATTGATCCTTCTTCTACTGCAATAGGATTTTGAACTTTTTGGTCTCTCGACCTTGAGCGTCCACCTGGCCCCAAACATCTTCGAGCTAGTTGCGCAGCCTAGCATTCTCCTTCGTACTTCGAAGGAAGCCCTCATGCTGCAAAAGGACAGACTGAGAAAGAAAAAAAAAGAACTAAGATTAGGCGTAAGTACAAACCACAAGATGAAATTAAACTTGAGGATGTTGAACATACTCGGTTGGCTGAATGTATACTCTCGTTGAAAAGACATTTCCATGAGACTAGGTCCATCTTTTTTCGATCCTCATCGGACGCAAGGGGCCTAAGATAACTGGCAATTCCAACCTGCCGAGATATGAAGTGCATGTCCGTTGGAACAGTCACTATGATGGACCTTGTCTCGTTCGGTTTGGGACTTGGGGCAGGAAAAGTATCGACGAGGTGAGGGCGAGAACCTGATTCGGTTGCCCTCAAAGGTCTTCATGTCCCTTGAGGAATAGGAAAATTAAATCCCGTAGGATATGCAATGGCAATATAAGGAGAGGCATCAGCATCGAACATACCTTCGAATTCCTCCTGGTCGAGGGGGAGGGAAGAAGTAGTTCCGGCTGCGTCGAACAAAGGCAGTTCGTCCTCTATCAAAATGAGACTCTCTGGGACTTATTCCCTGTTGGGCTGAGGTCTAGCAAAATGGAGGGTTTCTCGTAATCACCCTCAGCAGCTTGACCGGCTGCCCCGATCGCACCACCCTCCGTCGTATCGACCGGGGGGTCACTTGCACCAACACCGGTGGCGGTGGCTGTTTTCGTGCCGACAGTTTTCAAAAGAATATCATCATTGGGAACGCCTTTTAACATCCTAGTCTGAATATTTTTATTTTTTTTCTTGCCCATTAAAGATGAGGGTTTTGAAGATCTGCTCCGCTTCTTGCTCCTCGAAGCCTCGGCAATGACTTGATCTACACCGATCAGATCAAACATTTCTTTGGTCGCCGGGGGAGCATCCAAGAGCTCAGGCCTCAAAGTGACTTTACCCCTCTTCAAGCCTGCATAACACATGATTAATCACCAAAAAGGTTATGGGGTAAGGCAAAAAAAAAGGCGCAAAAAATAAACAGCTCACCGTGGTTTTTTGCTGCCCACTTGCCTGTAGAGAGGTAGCTCCAAGTAAGGATTTCATGGGGATGCTGAGCCATTATGTCATCCACCCACTTCTCAAAATCAGGTATGGTATCCGATAGCCACACTTTGGCTGAAAAAGGAAAAGGAAAAAAGGTAAGGTAAGTTAGGAAATTAAATTACTTACAAAGAAACAACAATAAGAGATACCGAGAGAACTTACGGCTTTGTTCCACTTCCCGGGGAAGGGAAGGTATTCTCGAGGAATGATCTCCTCAGTCTTGACTGAATGAAGCATTCGGGGAAACCACGATCTTTTATTTCGTTCACGCTAAAAAGGATCGGGTACTTGCCATGTTTCGTAAGCTTCACAATAAAGACGGATCAGATGATGAAAAGTAAACGGGAGATTGGCGTTTTTAGCCAAAAAATGGATGCATGTAACGATCCGCCAAACGTTCGGCCCAATTTATGCAGGGCACAAGTTATATGTCTTGCACATATCAAGAACGACCTCGTCAATTGGAGGGTTAAGTTTGAAGGTGAAAGGGTAAGTATAAACGGAGGAGTACCCTTCCCGTAAGTGGTGATGTCGTAATCAGGGCCCAGGATTACGATCTCTTTGGGACGGTACCTCTAACCACATCCCGAATGGACCTTGGTAATGATATAAGCATCGATCGCGGAGGGGTAGTGCCATCATAACCCCGGTTGGCGTTGTTACCTTTCGGAGGCTTTTCAACCGCGATTTCAGAGTCGAATTGGTAAACTGTAGGGATAGCGTCCTTACCCCGAGGTTCGAATGGAACTTTGACCTCAGTCTCACTCGGTTGGGAAGCTCCCATCGGAGAGACTTCATGAGAAGAGGATATTGGGATCCGAACCTTTTCCGATAAAGGTACAGTGAAGAAAGAAAAGATGAAATAAAAGAGGTATGAAGATTTGAAGGTGTGGTGAAAACTCAAGAACAAGATGAAGTTTCTGGCAAGGGTGGATGAAGGTTCTGATGAAGAAAGATGAAGGTTCTGATGAACAATTTGGTGATTCCGACAAAAGAGTCGAAGATTCCGGCAGTGGTTTCTGCTTCTCAGATGAAGAAAACACAAGTTAAAATTGAAGAGTAATTTATGTAATTTGTAAATAGTAAAAGTGAAGGAGTTTGAACTATTTATATGCGAGGGGTCATAATGGCGGAAACACATTGATCAGATAACTGAAGGGTCGACCAATAGTGAAGCCACACGTGGCCAAAGACAGGCGGACATGACAGTTGACAAGACATTTGATTTTCCCGCTTATTTTGAAACTTACAGGATAAGATATCCATAAGTTTGACATACCGGAGGCATAAACGAAGAGAAGGCTCCGTACGGAAAGTTGAAAGCTGGTAAAAATATTCATGAACCGAATAGTTGTAGGTCAACCCCAAAGAAGTTTCTACTACATTTTATAATGAATGTACGATTTCCTCAGTTACATCAACTCCGCAAAACAAAAAGGCCTAACTAATGATCCTAAACTAGAAACAGAAAGGAATCTGGTATGGTGAACTGAAGGTTGAGAACATCGGCTTATACCCTTGGGTACTTCTAACATATTATGCATCAGTTAAATGGCTTCGAGATTATCCTCTAGAATAGCCAGATCAGGGATGTTTTGCTCCGATAGATCCACTTCATCTAGAACAATCACCGGGGGTGGTCCACGAGGAATTTCCCTTCGAGTCTGCAAGATGTGGCGTGATTTGACCCGAGAGCCTATCCCTAAGGGACGGTCGAGAAGCTTGTAGGGGTTCTCTATCTAGATTCCTTCGCTGATGCAGCCATAGTTTTTCTTCCCTCAGAGACATCCTCGTCACCCTCTTTGACAATGTTTTTTCCTTTTAAAGAAGACCTTTTCGTAGGAAGCCCTGAAAATCGAAGATTCGAGGTTAGAATATAGAATGGAAAAACAGACAAGGAATTCCATGAACAAATACAAATTTACCATGGTTTTTGCCTTTACACACTTCGGTTGCCATGCTCCTCCAAGAACGGCCCACGTCACGAGAGGCATCTGAAAGTGCAACTACCTATTTGAAGATAGTGATTACGAGCTCAGGTTCGACCGAATTCGTGGTGGGATTCCACGTTTCTGGGAAGTCTATGGACAGGGAATGGTGGAGTTGGTCCGTGCAAATCATTATGAACCGATGTAGCCATCCCCTGTCATAATAATCTTCCGGATCTATGAGGCCTCGAGTTCCACGGGGGAGCAAATAAACTATGCCCCCTCGGATTACCTAGGGTACATAGATATGGATCAGGTGGTCGAGGATAAAAGAAACCCCAGCTACGTTGGCCAAAATTTTGAGCCAGTAATACAGCCTCCAAATCTGCGGAGCAATTTGGCGAATACAAATGCGGTATCGACGACAGAAGTCCTCAATCACTTGGGGAATGGGAAGAGAAAACCCAATAGAAAAGGGGTAGGTATAGGCCATTGAATAACCAACAACATGATGGTTGATTCTTGCCCCACTTTCAACAGAGCGGACGTCAACGTCCGCATCGAAGTTACAATCATTCCGAATTATGGGGATAGGGGTGGCATCAATGAAGGATTCGAATTTTGTACACAATTTAGGTGAGAAGATACTTTGTAGTCGTTTGCATAATTGAAGTCGGCGGGGAGAATGTCCACAGCAAGGAACTCCAAGTCCGCAGCAAGGAACTCCAACTCCTCTTCAGGGTTGATTGCTCCCATCGCTGACAACAGTGGTGAATGTCGTGGCAATGAAGAGTGATCCACGCTTTGAGTTAACAATGGTAGGAAAGTCATTGCTAAGAAGAAAGCGAAGTTTCAAGCAGTGGGAAATAAAGGTTTAAGAAAAGTTCGGAACTCAGAAGAGAATTTAGAACTAGGCAGTTGCAAGAAAGGGTTTCTGAAAAAAATGAGGTTTAGGGTTTTTGTTCAAAGTGCATGGCAGAGAAAAAAATATGGGCTTTATCTAGTGGAGAGTACAAAAGTTGAAGGGTTCAAAAGTTCTGACAAGGGGCGGCTTTTCGAGACTGGTTAGGCGGCTGTAGTAATGATGAACTGGCATAGTCAGAGTGCAAGATTTGATGGAATGTTTTTTCCAAGGCGGCTAGGTACGGCCTACTCGGCTTTATCCAAATCCATTTCCCGAAGTTAATAGTTTCCTCCGAAAAATGGAGGGACCATCTGTATACGGTTAAAATCGGGGTCGGAAGCCCCAACCTAAGATTCGATAATCTGAATTCGGAGAAAGAAGCAACGGATAATAGAGCTCGGCTAAACCAGGTAGAGACATTCAGACCCGATGATCCCAAGGAGCACACCTGCAGTTGGCAACATTGCGAGAAATCCGGCCCGTTGCGAATTTCACTCCGCACGATGCAGTGACAGTTGTCAAACCCGTGGTTTTGGGGATCCTTATCTTCAATTGATTTAGTTACCTTGTTGAATTTAAATTCTTGTACTATAAATAGGGAGGGGAGTAAACCCTCAAGTCCATCAGTTTTACCATCCTTTGCACGATTATATCTTTAACTTGTTCTCATAGTTCTGTAAAAGTATCAAATAATAAGAGCATCCACAGTTTGGTCCGAGCAAAACTCAAGTCTCAGGATGGGCTGTCCATCCAATTGCAAGGCTATTTCTTACTCTTTTATTCGTAATTTGTATTTCGTTGTTGTTATTTTTTCATTCTATAGCAAATCAAATGGCATATCCTTTAAACCACTTATAAATTTAATTGTTACATTTTTAAGGGGTAAACAACTAGGGTGCGTAAAACCTTTCCTAGAGGATCACCAGAACCCTTAGCTCGAACTTTGGTACCAAAAAGATTTCTTTCTTGCTTGAAAAATATTTTACCCAATTTTCCTAGGTTTTCCTTTAATAAATTAGGTGGCGACTCTAAAAATACTAAAATCCAATTAGAGCACCAATAACCTCGTAGTAGCTTTTATGCTCTAACCCGCGTAAAAGTGAACCGTAGCAGATGGCGACTCTGCTGGGGATTTTCTAGGTTCTAACTATAAGGGTTTCAACATAATGTGATTTTGACTGTATTTATTTGCCTGTGTTTAAATTACGCAATTATAACTGTCATTCATTTCATATCATAAAGTCTGCTACACCTAGCAAAAAGCATGGTTTCAAAGGGGACATGCGGGATCGTGGTCTAGACTTCAGTAAAAAACCTGAAACATCCTTTCTTTGGAATATGTTGAATGTTAAGTTGGTGTCCGGTCACCCAACGGCTTGCAACGGTTCACCCCGAGTAGTCCGCTCGGGTTCAAGGTCAATTCAAAAAGCCCACTGTTGCATATGCCAAGGTTAGAGCTGAGAAAAATCCAAATATGAACGGATAATTTGGATATTTTAGACGTATCCAAACCCGATAGGAAGACTACCCTGTGTCAAGTATGGTCTATGACCCGAAAAACACCGCATCTCATATTATGTGCTATTTGGAAACATGTAAAGTGCCTATGAACGGAACAATTGCCTACTAGGGTTGGGGAGAGAGGGGGGGGGGGGGGGAATTAACCTTGACTTCTGTTTTGTAGATGTCGATCAACTTGAATTTTGACATGGTTTTAACTACACCAAAGTTGCTGCGTATTTGGTTGGGCCAAATGTCCCCGGATGAGAAAAGAGGGATTTCATGTCATTTAGGAAATCTGACATCCATTATGACTATGACGGGTTGCAAGGAATTAATAGAAGTAATTACCGGGTTTTGGGACAGAGATAAGATGGTTTTTCAATTTGGGGACGATGTCGAGATGACGCCTACCTTAGAGGAGTTCAGGGATATGTTGACTAGCGTTGGCTCGGGATTGAAAACAAGAAAGAAACCCGACCAAAATGCCTTAATCCCTGAAAAACTCACCTACTCCCAAATTTACAAAATGCTTTCCTTAAACTACGCCAATTGGGCCCATGGTCCTACCATAGCCTTTAGAGAGTTATACAAAAGGTTTGGAAGCCCAAGTTGATTTATGGAACATCCCGGGGAGTTCATGACTTATGCCGAATGGACGGCCACCAGACCTTTAGCTTTCGCTATTTGCTTTCTGAGAACTATGGTTTTTCCTAAAGATTGGTCATTAGCCATAGACACCCGAGTCATTTCAGTCGCCCATGTCATCTTTTACATCATAACTCAACAAGAAGAAACTAAATACTTTAACTTAACCCCAATCATCCTAGCCGACTTGTACCGAGCCGAGACCCTCTGTCGAAACCAGTACAAATACTTCCAAGGTTGTAACTTACTCCTACAATGGTGGATCCCTAAGCATATGATCAAATTTAGGGGTGAACAACCCCTAAGTAAGCCAGTAGAAAGGGATGGCCTCCTGGAGTTTTACTCGAGCTTTGGGGAGCAAAACAAATAGAGTTGGACATTCACCTTTTCCAGGTTGAAAGAAGAATGCGTTTAATCGATGTTCCACAACCTTGTGTCCGATAAAGTTGTTGTTAAGGGTAGAAAGTGTCCATTCTTACTGCTTATGGGAATCAGAGGGATTAGCCCTTATGCCCCTGCTAGGGTCTTGAGACAATTTGGGAGGATTCAAGTCGTACCCCAGGTCAGAGGCATGTGAGATTTTATCGTTGACTATGCCATCAATAGATCACCGAGGGCTTTGGATTGCATACAAGAGTGAGAGGGTCGCATGATTTGGGGTCCTGATACCTTTGCTGAAGATAGGTTTCGTCCAGGTTGTATTGTGGAGTATAAAGATTAGTTGAGGGTTGACTTACAAGGTACACTTCCTCCCAGACCTATTCTCTACAGTTTTTGGCAAGATAAGGATTAGCAAGCCGAGATTCGAGCCCGTATGGTTCACAAGAGAGATGATGACAGAGACGCCAATATTTGGACAAAATTGCGCATGGAAAAGCCGTCATAAAGAGTCGGAGACATGAGTTGGAGCTTATTAATGACTGTTTGGTTGAGCTCGATGATTGGATGAAGAAGACTTTAGATAATGTTGCTCCACTGACTTTCACACAGAAGGGATTTCTAATGGAGGCCACTTTGACATCAGCCCATCTTCATATCCAGACTACCCTCTGAAAGGCAAAGAAGACCAAGACCGATCGGGATCGGGCTTCATCATCCACCACCGGAGGGCGCTTTTGCTGATTTACTTTATGTCCTGTCTTTACTTTATTCAAATGGCACATTTATGTTTCAAACGTTTAGTATGCCTAGGAACGCGCGTAGTGTAATTTTATAAACTGCTTTATATGACTTACTTGCTTTCATATGTTTCGCTTAAATACTTAATTGATCTTAAGTACCGTCCACTCCCCCCAAAGAAAAACAATGAACAAACATGCCCGTACTAAGTCTAACAACCTTCTTAGAATCTGAAAATGAAGACAAAGAACGCACCAGAGCTGGATGCTATGAGAAAGAATGAGGTCTCTCTTCGCCAAAAGATTCAGGACCTCGAAAAGCAAATTCGAGCAGTCAAGGCCAAGATCAAAGAGGCTGATGAGTTAATGGATTCTGTGAAAGTCTGCCCAAGGAACTAATTGAAACTCAAGCAGAGAATGTCCTGGACAAGGGAAAAGAAATCCTTCCCGAATACATCCCAATAATGGAGGAGTTTGAGGAGGAAGAAATGGAATCGGACCCGCAGGAGCCCACTTGGCCATCAAGGAAGGCTGCCTCCACTGTGCTATTAAGTCCAAAAAGGGAAGGAACTTCTGTTGTGCCATCATGTCCCAGGGGAGAACCCGAGGAACGGATAGAGTATGTCCGACAAGCTTCGCCCGAATGCTGGGCTATTGTGCTCAAGGCATTGGACTATCCCTACTGCATCTCGCCTAAACACGTAACAAGTGAGGAAATGACGATCAAGTTTCGAAGTAGAGGGATAGTCAGTATCAGCTTCGACATATTGCCATCGTGTGCTCCGATCTTTGCGCACAGGAGATGCCCTTATTACCGGGATTGAATAGGGCACACCATCAACAGATGTTTTGCCTTCAAGAAAAGGCTCATCGAGCTAATAGATAAGAAAAGCATCACCAAGATGTTGGGCCCACAATCACTTTTGGTCCATGACAACATCTCCCCAATAGAAGGGATTACGTTGAACACTCATATTTGGCATTACGACTTTACAGTATTTAAGGAATCCTATACCAGCATCTTCCAGAAGTTGGTCAGCACCGGAAAGATTAGCCCCATCATAACCAGAAGGGCTCAAACTGAAGAGGCTGACCACCGAAAAATGTGTCTGTACAATTCTGGAAGTCCGGGGCACGACATAGAAGAATGTGATGCATTCAAGTTTGAGGTTGAGAACCTGGTCTGCAAAGTGCCATTTGGTTGGTGCTCCCGCCTCAATATTAGAATTTAGGGCCTTTAGGTCTAGGAAAGGGTTGAACGGACAAATAACCTGTTTTGACCTCAAAAGAAAGGTCACCTTTTGGGTAGTTTTAGGGGATCCCATTTTTTGTACTTAATACAGATTTGTCCCCTCCTATTTTGTGTAAACGGAACTGCGCCAAACAGATTTCTCGAGGAAGGATACGCATGAAGCCCCTATCCGGCCTGGTCACGGGTAGGTTTAAAGGTAGGGAGTCTTATCTTATGTAAACTGAGCTACGGAAGGGCCTGATATCCCGCGGAGGTATACTTAGGCAATCAATGTAAGACTCGGTCCCTATATATTATAAATATTATATTTCCCCCACTTAACAAAGTCCAAGTATCCAAAACCCGGTACAAGAGATCAATCGAGCATTTAAATCAAACATATGATTATTTATGTGCTAAGTGTTTTTAACTACCATCTATGTGTGATATCATGATTATCTTTCTATTACCTAACGAACTAACTCTGTTTACCTTTGAGTTATTCTTTTCTTATTGAAAAAGATGTTGATTCGTATTCACACTGGCATACTTCACCAGATCCAAAGCTGCAATAACATCCCTATCCCAACAAGATAAAGGCAAAGAAATGATGACTGGTATATCAGGGAACGAAACTACCCCTACTGACATTACTCTCAGAGAATCGCCTCTGAGCGAACTGCCTGAGCCATCACCTACTAAAGACGTCATGAAAATGATGTTTGAGAAAATCGCCCATCTTAAAGAGGAAGTGGTGCCAAACAAAGCTGCTAATGCTGCCTGAAAGGTCCCTGCTGAAGAAAGACGGCGTCCACCGTTCTTTCCATCTTTGAATTCGCCATTACTCGAACACTTTCCCACCCAGTCCACTGTGGCTACCATATCATTCACCCCAATTCACGAGGGTCACTTTGGTACTTCTTACCATACCCTAGCACCGCTAAACACTACCCAAATTCCTGGAACCACTCACCCTATTCCATCCTTCCTAAAACCACAAAATAACCACCCCCGTATCACTATGAAACGAAGCATCATCTCACTACTAACTACCAAAACTACCCCTACTCACCCAAATAGCCCCACTGTTTCATTCCATACACCTACCACCCCAAATGTTTACTCGCCCGATCAAGAAATCGATCACTATGAGGAGATAGAAAAGGTGTGGAAGGCCGAACAGGAAAAACAAGAAGAACGACTTGAACGAAAGATGACCGCAATGTTGGAATGGTCCATGAGAACCACCCTCGCTGGCACGGGCTTGAGCTATAACGATTTATGTATGCATCCAAATTTGGATTTACCCGAAGGCTTCAAGGTACCGCGTTTTGAGCTGTGTAATGGGAAAGGTAATTCGAAAGCACATCTACAAGCCTACTGTGACCAATTGGTCGGCGTCCGAGACAACCAATCTCTCATTATGAGGCTGTTTGTCTGAAGTTTGACCGGAGAAGCCTCAGAGTGGTTCACAGCTCAAGACATATGCTATTGGATCACATGGAATGACATGGCTGCGTCCTTCATAGAATGATTCTGCTTGAACATAGAAACGGTACTGGACAGGTACTATTTGGAAAAGGTAAAACAGAAATCCACCGAGAACTTCCACGAGTATGCAAGTAGGCGGAGAACAGAAGTTGCCCAGCTATAACTGCCAATGGGCGAGGAAGAATTAGTGTCAGTCTTCATCCATTAGCAAGAAACGGACTTCTATGACAGAATGCTTTCAATGGCCGGATGACCATTCTCCGAACTGGTCAAAATGGGTGAGGCCATAGAAGATGGTCTCAAAATAGGTCAAATCATAAGTATGACCGGAAGGTCTGCTGGATCAAGCTCAATCGGGTTTATAAGGAAGAGGAAGGAAGACGTGGCAAGGATATCCCACACCCCTAGCCCAAAACCCAAAAGAAGGGAAGAATTCCCGATGGAAGCATATGCTTCACCTCCCCCAAATCCTTACATACCCTCTCCTTACAATATGGTGTCCGTATATTGTGCACAACCGACCTTCCAATCCCTACCCTTAAATTACCAAACCCCACAAAATACCTTCCAATCACCTCCCCCAAATTACCATGCTGCAAAACCAAATTATCAAACTCCCCCACCCGCTTACCGTCCTCCACAAAATAACCAATCCAATACCTATCAAAATCAGCCACCACTAAATACCTATAATGCGCCACGTCAGAACTTTGAAAAGAAGCCTACCCCCATGTTCACTCTATTAATGGAATCAAGGACTGATTTGTTCAAAAGATTAAGTGCGGTCGGGATGATCCAAATGTTGCCCCCAAAAGTCGTTGACCCAAAGAATCGGTTTTACCGAGCTGACCAGACATGTGCCTACAATTATAAAGGCATAGGACACAGTACTGAGGATTGCAAATCTCAAGTGTAAGATATAAGACATGATTGACCGGAAGGAGATTGTGCTCCAAACAGCTCCTCCAAATGTGAACGCCAATCGCCTACCGAACCATGGCAGCAACGTGATTCATATGATAGAAAGAGAAGAGGACTGGGTCGTAGGCAGGCCCATAATCTGAGAATTTCTGAAAGAACTTGAGCGCACAGTGGTATCGCTTTCTCTACAAGAACGCCCACAATTCAAAGTACTAATCCCTGCGCGAGTCATTGTGCATGTGGCCCAAGTAACTATTGCACAGCCTTGAAAAGAATTTGTGGTCCAAGTTTCTACCTCGCATAAAATTTATGAGATCAGAAAGGTGCTATACTCCCGAAGATCTAGCCCAAGAGGCACCCCGAAGAGAGGGAAATCAGAAAAGGGCAATTATTGAGGGTGAGGCTGAAGATTTCTGGCACCGGATGCAGCCTAAAGAATACTCCATTGTGGAGCGCCTGAAGAAAACACTGGCCCAAATCTCGGTGTTACCACTTTAACAAAGTTCACCCTAGCACCGTTTGGCTCTAATGAAGGTGTTGGAGGAAGTTCAAGTTCCATCTGGGACGTTGTTACACCTCGGAACTTTGGGGTGCTAAGCGATGAAGGGACTAACGTAAATATTCAGAGAAGTTAAAGGCAAGGGAGAAAAGTCCGTTAAATGAAACTTCACCGCTGTCCTGCAAAAAGAGGGTTCGACGGTCGTCCTTTGTGCCGTCGAACAAGTCGACGCCCAGTCGAACAAGTCGACGCCCCGTCGATGGCGCCGTAAAACTGAGCTGGAGCGAAGACCACTCGTCGAACAGGTCGACGCTCCGTCGACCAGTTCGACAGACTGTCCTTCTCACCGTCGAATGAGAAGAAGTGACAGATTACTCACTGGAAATTTGACGACTTCGACCCCTGGATCGACGCTCCGTCGATCGTACCGTACATCTCGGACGGGACTGATTTCATGAATTAATATAAGATCCCTCCTTCATTTTTCATTTCATTTCATCATCCATCTCTTCTCTCCAAGAACTCTCTAGAACCTTCTCCACCATTCATCCACAAGAAATCAAAGGAAAATCATGGTCAACTACACCAAATCCATGAAATCAAGTTTATGAAACCCATTAAAAGTTCATCTAAGCCAAGGAAACTCAAGAAGAGTGAGTTAGGGTTTTGGTGCAAGGAAAGAATTTCCACTCAAAGTTTGTTCATCCATTATCTAAGGTGAGTTTTATGACCCTTTTATATGGTTTGAGTGGTTGGAAGTTGAAACACTTGAATTGTGGAAAGACATAGAAATTGGGTCATGAATGTGTGAATAGTGATTGGTGTGAATTATGAATGTTGGGATGCTGTGATTGTGAATATGTTATAAGTAACATTTAGACCATGAAATAAGTATTATATATGAGAATACGCGATAACGAGTTATAATCATAATTGTGATAAATGTAGAGAAATGATGATTGTTGTTGCTATGTTGTGGATGTTGTTATTGACGTTGGGAGTTGATATAGAATGTGGGAAAAGTAGTATAAACAAAGGATGTGCTGCCCAATTTTCCCTAGAAATAGTGAAATGTTCTTATAGCCGAGTAACTAATGTTAATGCGATTCCTCTCGAAGTTTGAAACGCGAGCATCGAAGGAGGACGATCAAGCGATAAGATAGTTAAATGACAAAGGTATGTGGGGCTAATCCTTTCTTCCCATGGCATGAATCTTGTAGCATGATTTCCCTTCTCTTCCTAAATCTCTTAAATTCCGAGAAAGTTACGAACCTGTGACCCTAAATTGCTACACAAGGTAATGAGTTAGAGTATATCAATTTTTTATGTTCATGATATGATGTTCCCAAACCGTTCATGGTGTCATCTATTGGTTACACTCACCTCATACACTATTCCCTTCAAGGTGAGGCAGAATGTCAATGTGTGCTCCACAAGGAAATCGGGGAAGCACGACCTTACGTCACTCCGATAAACCATAGTTAACCTTAAGTCTTTATGCATGCATTATATTGGGCATATTATGGCATTATGATGATGAGATTACACCGCGCCTATTTGGCCGGGCAGTCACCGCTAAGGCGGGCAGCTATACACCATGGCCAGATGGCATGGGCAGACACCACTAGTGGGCGGCATGAGATAGTACCCCGGACACGGGCTGATGTTATTGATTATTACACCGTACCTATATGGTCGGGAAGCATATACATATATCTATTTATGCATCCATGAAATGATTATGATTATGACAGTAAGTCGGCATACACTATTCCTTATGCTTCATAGTCAGTTAAAGATTGCTCTTCATTGGTGTCATCTTATCTCATTGATGTATTGTTATTGTTTATGCCTCTCATATTCAGTACAATGTTCGTACTGACGTCCGTTTTCTTTGGACGTTGTTTTCATGCCCACATGTAGACAGGGAGGTGATCTTGATCCAGATTTGTAGGGGCTGTTAGCGGGCTTGAGAGCACTCCATTGTTCCGGAGGTGCTTATGGTTATTCCTTTATGTACATGTATATTTTGGGCATGACGGGGTCTTGTCCCGTCCATATGTCTAGTACTCTAGTAGAGGCTCGTAGATACGCAGTGTGGGTAGCATGGTCTCACGAGATTGCGATGTATATAAATATGCATATCTATGTATATGCTATTTCAATGACCAAAAGGCTTGTGCATAGAAAGGTAGTTATGTTTTTGAATCGAATGATGAACTTCTTTATGCTTCGAGTATAATATTGAGTAAAAGAAGTTTAAACGAGCATGATAAGTAGTAGAACGAAGGATGCTCGGTGGTTAGCCCCGGGTATCCGTCGCGGCCCCTAGTCGAGTCATGACAGAAGTGGTATCAGAGCAATTCAGTCCTAGGAAGTGTCTATGAGCCGTGTCTAGTAGAGTCTTGTTTATGGTGTGTTGCGCGCCACATCAATAAACAGGAGGCTACAGGGCATTTAGGAAAAATGACCATCCTTCTTCTTATAAGATCCTGCGATAGAGCCAGGTATAAGATTTTATCATCCCTAATAGTGTGTTGTGATTTCAGAAATGCCGCCAAAGGGGAAGGCTACAGCCGCCCAAAAGGGCAAGACTACTACAAACAGGCAAGTGGTAAGAGATCCGCCGACGAACGTAGCAGAGGGCGAGTCACATAATGAGGCCCTATCTAATACTTCCTCCACCCCGCCCAATGTAGAGGAACCAGGAGGAATTCCAGCTCCAGTACCACCACCAGTTGTTCCGGGTCAACAAGTGACCGAAGCCATTCATTTATTGACACAGTTGGTTGCCGCCTAGGCACATCGGCAGAATGCGGGCCCCAGTGATCGGTCAGCCAGTATCCGAGCCCGTGACTTTATGACTTTGAATCCTTCGGAGTTCTTCGGGTCAAAGCCTAACGAAGACCTGCAAGGTTTTATCGATGAGATGTTGAGAACATTGAGACTAATTCACGCCTCCGAGACTGAATCTCTGGAGTTGGCATCTTATAGACTCCGAGATGTGGCGGTATTGTGGTATAATAATTGGATAGCGTCGAGAAAAGAGAATGCGCCTCCTCCCGTTTGGCAAGAATTCGTCGATGCCTTCATCCGTCACTATTTGCCACCCGAGGTCCGCCAAGCCAGAGCGGATAGATTTTTAAATTTGAGGCAAGGAAATATGAGTGTCCGGGAGTATAGCCTGCAATGTAATTAATTGTATAGATATGCCTCGACTATGGTGGCTAATTGGACGACAGCCGCCACAACCAAGAGGTGATCGTGATGCTGATAGGAGGCAAGGCAAGAGGGCTAGATCTATGGGAGCAGGCAGTGATTGCGGAGGGGGATCGAGACAGACCTATCCCCAATACTCAGGTCAGTTGGTGACTAGTGCACCTTATCGATTCACGGGTAGGAGATTTGATCGCTCTTTTCATTCAGGATCGGGTCAGGGTTCGAGGGTCTCAGATTCGCAGTTTAGGGAAGATTATAGTCAGAGGAGACCCAGTGCCACGGTGCAGCCAATGTGGTAAACTACATTCCGGACAATGCCGCCAAGGTTCGGATGCTTGCTATGCTTGTGGCCAGATTGGGCACATGATGAGAGATTGCCCGTCGACGAGTGGTAGAGTTGGAGTTCAGCCTACAGGTTCAGCAGCCGGTTCTTCCTCAGTGCGCCCGGTAGGGCAGACTCCCCAAATGTCAGCGGGCCGAGGTAGAGGCAGGGGGGCAGCGTATACTCCAGGTGCCACTCAGCCCCGTGTATATGCTTTATCCGGACGACGAGATCTTGAGTCCTCTCCGAATGTGGTTACAGGTATATTGTCTATATTCTCCCATGATGTGTATGCATTGATAGATCCTGGTTCTACTTTCTCTTATATCACTCCATATGTTGCTGGTTGTATTGGGGTGAAACCTGAGCCTATCAAGCCTTTTGGGGTGTTCACTCCGGTTGGTGATCCCGTGATAGCAAGACAGGTGTATAAAAATTGTGTAATTGTGATATGTGATCTCCAGACCGAAGCTGATTTGATCGAGCTGGAAATGTTAGATTTTGATGTAATTATGGGCATGGATTGGCTGGCGTCGTGCTATGCAAATGTTGATTGCCGATCGAAAGTAGTTCGATTCCAATTTTCGGGAGAGCCCGCACTTGAATGGAAGGGTAATGCAGCGTCTCCAAGAGGTACGTTTATTTCCTACCTCAAGGCAAGAAAGATGATAGCTAAAGGCTACATTTATCATCTGGTCCGAGTTCATGATACCGAGGCAGAGTCGCCAACTTTCCAATCTGTTCCGGTAGTGAACGAATTTCCAGATGTATTTCCAGATGAAGTTCCAGGCCTTCCTCCAGAAAGGGAAATTGATTTCACCATTGATGTATTGCCGGACACCAAGCCTATCTCTATTCCTCCTTATCGAATGGCTCCGGCAGAATTGAAAGAGCTAAAGGCGTAGTTGAAAGACTTGCTTGAGAAGGGGTTTATTAAACCCAGTTCGTCGCCGTGGGGAGCACCAGTTATGTTCGTGAGAAAGAAAGATGGTTCCCTACGAATGTGCATTGATTATAGGCAGTTGAACAAGGTGACGATAAAGAACAAATATCCTCTCCCAAGGATTGATGATTTATTTGATCAGCTGCAGGGTGCCAAGTGGTTCTCTAAAATAGAACTGAGGTCGGGCTATCATCAAGTGAGGGTTAAAGAAGAAGATATTCCTAAAACAGCCTTCAGAACGAGATATGGTCATTATGAGTTCCGGGTGATGTCGTTTGGGTTAACAAATGCTCCAGCAGTGTTTATGAACTTGATGAATAATGTATTCAGACCACTATTGGATCTGTTCGTGATAGTGTTCATTGACGATGTTCTGGTGTATTCTCGCACAGAATCAGAGCACGCAGATCATTTACGTATCGTTCTTGGAATTCTTCGAGCCCGAGAATTATATGCAAAATTTTCAAAGTGCGAGTTTTGGCTTAATTCTGTGACATTTCTGGGCCATGTTATTTCTGATGACGGTATTCGGGTTGATACCCAGAAAATTGAAGCTGTGAAGAATTGGCCAAGGCCTACAACGCCTACAGAAGTCCGTAGTTTTTTGGGTTTGGCAGGTTATTACAGAAGATTCGTAGAGGGCTTTTCATCTATTTCAGCCCCATTGATGAAGCTAACCCAGAAATATGCCAAATTTCAATGGAAAGATGCTTTTGAACGCAGCTTCCAGGTGTTGAAAGACAGACTGACCTCAGCTCCAGTCTTAACACTTCCAGAAGGGTCCGATGATTACGTTGTGTACTGTGATGCTTCCGGTGTTGGATTAGGATGTGTGCTAATGCAGCACGGTAGGGTTATTGCTTATGCTTCAAGACAACTACGGAAACACGAAAAGAACTATCCAACCCATGACCTCGAATTAGCTGCAGTTGTTCATGCATTAAAAATGTGGAGACATTACTTGTATGGGGTGCATGTCGATATTTATACAGATCATAAGAGTCTCCAATACATTTTCAAATAGGCGGTGGTTAGAATTATTGAAGGATTATGATGTGAGCATCTTGTACCACCCCGGAAAAGAAAATGTAGTGGCTGATGCACTTAGCCGCCGATCGATGGGTAGCTTACGCGAAGTTCCACCGAAAAAGAAGGAGATGATTCGTGAGCTTTACCAGCTGGCTAACCTTGGAGTATGTGTAATTGATTTGGGTGATGCAGGGGTTGGTATTAATGATCCCACGGTTTCATCCTTGAATGTAGAAGTGAAAGAACGCCAATATGAAGATCCTCAGTTGGGCCAGTATTAGGACACCCTTCATGAAAAAGATAGATCTCCATTTAAAACATCGATGGACGAGATTCTTAGACACCAAGGTAGGCTGTGTGTTCCGAATGTTGCAGAGCTACGCCGATGAATCCTGGAAGAAGCCCATTACTCACGGTATTCTGTTCATCCAGGCGCAACAAAGATGTACCACAATCTCAAATTGATATATTGGTGGAATGGCATGAAGAGAGACATAGCAGAATTTGTAGCCCAATGTCCAAATTGCCAACAAGTAAAGGCCGAACATCAAAAGCCAGGAGGATTATTGCAGGTAATGGAAATCCTTACTTGGACGTGGGAAATTATCAATATGGATTTTATTGTGGGTTTACCCCGTTCCCGAGGCAAGCATGATTCTATATGGGTATTTGTGGCCATATTAACCAAGGCATCTCATTTTCTTCCAGTCAGGACCACATACTCAGTGGAAGATTATGCGAGGTTATATCTCAAGGAAATTGTGCGACTTCATGGTATTCCGTTATCCATTATTACAGATAGGGGAGCGCAGTTTACAACCAAATTCTGGAAGTCCTTTCAGGAAGGTCTAGGTACCCAGGTGAAGCTTAGCACGGCATTTCATCCGCAGACCGATGGACAAGCCGAACGTACTATTAAAACGTTGGAAGATATGCTGCGGGCATGTGTATTAGATTTTGGTGGTAGCTGGGATGATCACGTACCCCTAATTGATTTTGCTTACAACAATAGCTACCATTCCAGTATCCAAATGGCTCCGTATGAAGCCCTATATGGAAGTACATGTCGGTCCCCAATTGTATGGTTTGAAATAGGAGACGTTCAACTAATAGGTCCTGAATTGATTTAGCAGGCGGTAGAAAAAGTCAAAGTTATCCGAGATCGATTGTTGACAGCCCAAAGTCGCCAAAAATATTATGCGGATAACCGCCGGTGAGACTTGGAATTTCAGGTCAATGATTAGGTATTTTTGAAGGTGTCGCCAATGAAAGGGGTGATGAGATTCGGTAAGAAAGGGAAATTAAGTCCTCGATATGTTAGACCTTACAAAATTATCCGTAAGGTCGGCCAAGTGACCTATGAATTGAACTTGCCTTCGGAGGTTGAATCAGTTCATCCAGTCTTTCATTTCTCGATGCTCCGCCAGTGCGTTGGAGACCCTACGAAGATTGTTCCGATTGATGATGTCCAGGTGACAGAAAGGTTAGCATATGAAGAAGTACCCATTGCCATCCTAGATAGGCAAGTACGAAAACTGCGAAACAAGGAAGTGGCCTCAGTTAAGGTCTTATGGCAGAATATCAACAGAGAAGAGATGACTTGGGAAGCGGAAGAGGGAATGAAATGAAGTGTAATAATTAGAGTATGGAACGCCCAGGCAATTGGGAAACGGGCTGATGTTATTGATTATTACACCGTACCTATATGGTCGGGCAGCATATACATATATATATTTATGCATCCATGAAATGATTATGATTATGACAGTAAGTCGGCATGCACTACTCCTTATGCTTCATAGTTAGTTACAGATCGCTCTTCATTGGTGTCACCTTATCTCATTGATGTATTGTTATTGTTTATGCCTCTCATACTCAGTACAATGTTCGTACTGACGTCCGTTTTCTTTGGACGCTGTGTTCATGCCCACAGGTAGACAGGGAGGTGATCTTGATCCAGATTTGTATGGGCTGTTAGCGGGTTTGAGAGCACTCCATTGTTCCGGAGGTGCTTATGGTTATTCCTTTATGTACATGTATATTTTGGGCACGACGGGGTCTTGTCTCGTCCATATGTCTAGTACTCTAGTAGAGGCTCGTAGATACGCAGTGTGGGTAGTATGGTCACACGAGATTGCGATGTATATATATATATGTATATCTATGTATATGCTATTTCAATGATCAAAAGGCTTGTGCATAGAAAGGTAGTTATGTTTTTGAATCGAATGATGAACTTCTTTATGCTTCGTGTATAATATTGAGTAAAAGAACTTTAAACGAGCATGATAAGTAGTAGAACGAAGGATGCTCGGTGGTTAGCCCCGGGTATCCGTCGCGGCCCCTAGTCGGGTCGTGACAGACGTGTAGTAAAAATCTGGCCGAAATAGTTGCCTACGTTATTGAGGAACACCAAATTACCTTCACGAAAAAAGAGTTGCAAAGGAAGGCACAGATCACAACAAAGAACTGCACCTCACTATCATGTGCCGTAACAACATAGTGACTCGTGTGCTGATCGACAACAGGGCGAGATTCAATATTTATCCCGAGTCTACCCTGGCGCAGCTGGGATATGACTTTGGAAAAGTTCGTTAGAGCCACACTAATATAAGAGCATTTGACGGAGGCTAATGTGATGCCATCGGAGCAGTTGACCTGGACATTAAAGTAGGTCCAGCAGAGTTCACTACAGAGTTTCAGGTTATGGAAATACCTGCCAACTACAATTTACTCTCAGGGAGGCCATGGATCCACATGGAAGGAGCAGTACTCTCTTCACTTCACCAGTCTCTAAAATTCATCTAGGAGGAACAAGAGGTGATAATTCATGGAGAAGCAAGCATGGACAATTACCCGAATAATTTTATGCCTGTCATCGAAGCAGCAACCAAGGGAACGAATTTCCATGTAATGGAACTCGTGGGGGCTGCCCACAAAATAGAATACCTCAAGACTTCTATGCCAGCAGTATACAAGATGATTGCTTCAACTATGCTCTTGAACGGGTTCGAACCAGGGGAAGGTCTGGGAAAGAATTTGCACGGCATCACTGAGCCAATTTCCCTTCCCCATGACAATTTTTATTTCAGACTCGGATATGTCCCAGCTGAAGATGCTATAGCTACCAAGAAGAAGCAAGAGTATCCTCAGAACTATTTTCTCTTCAGTCAACCGTATCCTCAGAACTATTTTCCCAAACTCGGGTTTTGAAGGAAATAAGTGGGGTCTAGCCCAAATGTTTCTTTTACTTTCCTTTCTCAGATTTCTCAAATTAAAAAGTACACTTTTAAAGAGGTATTCAGAAATAATCAACTTTTTTGCAAGAAAAGTATACTTTCACTTTTATTTATTTATTTCAAGTGCGATACAACTCTTTTATCGTTTGGATACCGTTTTGAAACATCATCTACCCAAATCCTAGGTTCTAACCTGTAGGGGTTTCAGTATCTATACAAATGTATTTGCATATCGTACAGAAAATAATGTGAAACTTATACTAAAAGAAGGGAAAGAAGGTTTAGCTTTTAGGCCCAAATCATTCAACAGTCTTGTTCTCTTTCTTCTATACTCTTCTAATCTTTCATCCAAAGCTCGAAGCATCCGATCCTTTTACTTTGTCCTCGAGATTCTGCTTTCCGTGCTTTTTATATTGTTTCCTTGAACAATGAAAAGGAAAATAGTTAGTCAAAATGATGCGCCACCCTATAGGGTGACGTTTAGCAACATAAATAATAATATCCCTCGAACTCGTATCAAACTTTGAGAGCTTTGATTATGCAGGCTCAGACTCACGGTTCCGAATATGGCAAAGGAAACCGAATCATGTCGCGGCTGCAAACTAGGGGCCATTCTAGTTGCCTTGCCAAATGCATGTTGGTTCCTACCTCGTGATATCAATGTGAGATCATCCTTGCCTAAATCGAGGGATAACCTTTCCCCACTATGCGTGGCCTCAAATTAAATATTTTTCATCGGCCCAAGCGTAGTATTGTGTTAAAATCAATGATTTTAATCAAGGATATTAATCTGTTCTTTTAAGATGCAGCACCTGTTTTCTCAAAAAATGAGAGCAGCAAATGAGTTCATAAACAACTATTTTTGCCTGATCAAGTACAAAATTTGTTCTTTAAACAGAGAAATAGAAATTCATGAGGCAAATAGCAGTAGCCAAATTGTAGATGATATCAGTTCAAAAGCAACATATTTCAACAGAGAAATAGCAGTTTCACACCCTAAGCACAGAAATCAAAGTGCAGATAATATCAGCTGATGTGTAGCAACTTAGGTGCAGTAATGGCACTCCAAGCTTCTGCCAAAGACACATCAGCAGAACAACAACTCAAGGTAACAACAAAGTTGAACTCCCAAGTGTAACATCTTTCAGCCCCATAATGCAGCAATTACACAACAATTTTAAAAATCCCAAATGATGCAGTTCAATGTAATACTAGATACTTTCCGAAGGATAAATATATTTCTCATTTGAGTATGACATGATCCGAATATGTCGAAGCTGAAGTATGATAGTCTCAAGTGCAGCATAGCAGCTATAGTAGCTAGCAGTAGTTGCTCCCAAAGGTGACAACAAGGTAACTTTAAAATGAAGCCAAAATTTAGCTCAATGGTGCAGCAAATCTGCTTCAAAAGTAGCAATAACGAGTAGCAGTAGTGGTTTAGGCAGCTTGGCCATATCTCAAGCTTCAAAATATGCAGCTGCTCAAGCTTCAAACAACAGCCCATCCTTGGTGAAATGTAGCAATCTGTTTCTCAAACCTTCAGCATCTTTTAGGCCAACTAGCAACAACAAATTTACTAAAAGAGGTGGCATCTTTCATCCCTTAAAATGTAGCAAATGATCCTATCAAGCTATAGTCACTTCTACCAAATATGGGATCAACTTTCAAAGTCTCAAGCATAACAACATATTTGCTCAAGATTTGCAACAAACTGTTTATTTGAATGCAGTTGATAGCAACAACAATGTAACAGTAATCCCATAAGAGCATCTGACCACATTTAGCTCAACATACCTCCAATTACCATTCTTAGCCACGTGTAGGATTTGTCCCTTTAAGTTCAGTAGGGGCACCAACAGGTAGTGGGAATAAGCAGTAGTGCTCTGCAGCTAGGAGCTATATTCACAAGGCAAAAAGAGATGCCCTTAAAAACCAGCAACAAGCCAAGTAATATCCATTTTTTTTATCAAGTAGCAGCTCAAGGATATTTAGGGATTTGGAAATCCCCCCCCCCCCCCCCCCCCAAGTCATGCAAAGAAAAGAGAGAGTGAAGAATGAGTATCAATAATTTCATATGTTTTAACAAGCTAATCAGCTTAAAAGAATACTAAGTAGTTAATCACTGGAAATAATTATCAGGAAGCAAAGTCATCAAACAACTTAGTATTTTTTAAGAAAGAGTAAACTTAAAGACCAATCATGAATCATAAGAGTAGCCAATCAAACATCAAAAGACAAGACAGCAAAGGGGGTTACCACTATCCTATTCCAATGTCGCAACAAGATCCAAAGGTTTCTAGAACACTGGCATGGCAGGCTATTGGAAGAGGCTAAACCAATCCCTCTGTTTGCCTTGGCATTTAACCTGTTAGATGCCAACAAAGGTAGTGAAGGTTCAAGTAAGGAAATCACTCAAAGAGGTAGCTTTATGGATGCTAGAAATATTCTAAATTAGCAAATATTTGTAGGTGAATGCCAAATGAAGACACTGGACGGGAACTTTCACAAATGACATGGACTTCAATCATAGAAAATGACAAATTGTTACATCTCAGAAATTTCGGATATGTTGCCTTCTGAGTAGGCTAATGTGAGCTTAAGGTGATATGAAACCCTTACTAGATTAAGGAAAGTAGTAGATAGCTTAAGGTACATATTATAATATTTTGAATTCATACGAATATGTGAAGTTTAGTTCATAGAAGGAAGTGAAATGTAAGTCGTGTTCGGAAAGGTTTTCGCTATAATTGAGCGATTTTTTTTTAAAGAAATATCTTGAGGGGCCGCTATAGGGCCTATTGTATGGTTAATGAAGTGTTATATAAGTTCCAAGAAGGTTCCGCGAGTATTGGAAGTCAAACGAGTCGACGAGAATGAAATTCAGAAATTCCCAGTTGTACGACCATTTGTGCGAACTGTATAAATTATACGGCCCGCATAATGGTCCGTTGATTTCTTCCAGAGAAGGGTGATCCCTAGTGAGATTATACGGTCCAATTATACAGATAAATTATACGACCCGTATAATTGGCCGTATAATCGGATCGGGTCAGTTGCGCAAATATGAGAAATATTACCCGACCCATGATCTTGAATTAGCGGCGGTGATTCATGCATTGAAGATGTGGAGACATTATTTGTACGGTGTCCATGTGGATATCTACACGGATCATAAAAGCCTCCAGCATATTTTCAAGCAGAAGGAATTGAATTTGCGGTAGAGGCGATGGTTGGAGTTGTTGAAAGATTATGATGTTAACATCCTATATCATCCCGAGAAAGCAAATGTTGTGGCTGATGCTCTTAGCCGTAGATCCATGGGAAGTTTATGCGATGTTCAGCCAGAGAAAAGAGAGGTAGCTCGTGAGCTCCAGCAATTAGCTAGCCTGGGAGTTCGGGTAGTGGACTCAGGCAATATGGGAGCTACCATTCAGAATTCAGCGGTCTCGTCACTAGTGGTTGAAGTGAAAGAGCACCAGTACAAGGATCTCATGCTAGTTCATTACAAAAATATAATCCCTAAGAAGAAGGAGTCATCCTTTGAGATTTCGGAAGATGGAGTTCTCCGATGTCGAGGCAGGTTGTGTGTTCCCGATGTTGTAGGGTTACGTCAACAAATTTTGAAAGAAGCCCATTATTCCCGTTATTCTGTTCTCCCCAGAGTAACGAAAATGTATCATGATCTTAAATCTATATATTGGTGAAATGGGATGCAGAAAGATATAGCGGAATTCGTGGCCCAATGTCCTAATTGTCAACTCATTTCTTACCAGTCAGAACTACCTATGTAGCAGAAGATTATGCAAAGATTTATGTTAAAGCGATAGTGCGACTTCACAGTGTTCCAGTATCTATTATCTCCAACAGAGGGACTCAATTTACAGCCAAACTCTGGAAAACTTTCCAAGAAGGTTTGGGGACTCAGGTGAGTCTTAGCACAGCATTTCACCCGCAGACTGATAGACAAGCCGAGCGCACCATTCAGACCCTTGAGGATATGCTACGGGCATGTATATTGGATTTTGGAGGTAGTTGGGATGATCACTTACCGCTTATTGAATTTGCTTACAACAACAATTATCATTCTATCATCCAAATGGCCACGTATGAGGCTTTATACGGGGGCAAGTGCAGATCTCCAATTAGGTGGTTCGAAGTAAGAGATATTAAATTGATAGGGCCAGACTTGGTCCAGCAAGCTATAGAGAAAGTCAAGCTTATACAGGATCGATTATTAACAACTTAGAGTCGCCAGAAGTCCTATGCAGATAATCGTCGAAGGGATTTAGAGTTCCAAGTGAAAGATTGGGTATTATTGAAGGTGTCTCCAATGAATGGCGTTATGAGATTTGGCAAAAAGGGCAAGCTTAGTCCCCGGTACATTGGACCTTATGAGATTGTACGCAAGGTAGGCCAAGTGGCTTACGAAGTAGATCTACCTCCTAATTTGGAGTCAGTTCACCCAGTTTTCCATGTATCGATGCTTCGTAAGGGCATTGGAGATCCTTCTAGAGTTGTACCGGTAGATGATGTTCAAGTCACTGAGAAATTATCCTACGAAGAGGTTCCCATTGATATTCTAGATAGGCAAGTATGGAGACTCAAAACCAAAGGTGTAGCTTCGGTTAAAGTTTTATGGAGAAATAATAATAGAGATGAAATGACTTGGGAAACAGAAGAAGACATGAAGTTCCGGTACACGCATTTATTTCCACCTCAAGAGGAGACTCAGGCAGAGACGCCGTTGTCCTCAGGTATGTAGTGCTTTCCTTGATGTTTTCCTGGTCGTGTGTGGCCATGGTTATTGATGTTGTTGTTGTAGCCCTATGAGGCGGTGTATTTTGGGTTGCTGTGACAGGATGGTAGTCCCATTTCATAGGGGAAACTCTGGCGAAATATTTAGAGAATCCCCAAGAACCTAACATTCGATGACGAATGTTCCTAAGGGGGGAAGAATGTTACATCTCGGAAATTTTGGATTTGTTGCCTTGTGAGAAGTCTAACGTGAGCTTAAGGTGATTATGAAACCCTTACAAGATTAAGGAAAGTATTAGATAGCTTAAGGTGCATACTATAAGATTTTGAAGTCATACGAATATGTGAAGTTTAGTTCGTAGAAGGAAGTCAAATGTAAGTCGTGTTCGGAAAGGTTTTCGCTATAATTGAGCTAATATGTTTTTTTAGAAATATCTTGAAGGGCTACTATATGGCCCATTCTATGGTTAATGAAGTGTTATATAAGTGCCAAGAAGGTTCCGCGAGGATTGGAAGTCAAATGAGTCGACGAGAATGAAATTCAGAAATTCCCAGTTGTACGACCATTTGTATAGACTGTATAAATTATACGGCCCGTATAATGGTCCGTCAATTGCTTCTAGAGAAGGGTGATCCCTGGTGAGATTATACGGACCGTATAAATTATACGACCCGTATAATTGGCCGTATAATCGGGTCGGGTCGGGTTTTCTTTTTATATACATGGACGACCCTCACTTTATTTTTCATTTCCCACTTTCTCCAATCTCTTAAAAGCTCTAAAACCCTTCTCTAAGCATCTTACACTCAAACCAAGAGATTACAAAGATCAAATAGCAAGAATCGAAGTGTTCATGTGTTAGAAGGCTTCTTAGGGTTGGTAGATTTCAAGATTTACTTGGGTATTGTAGCTAGGGTTTTGCACAAGTTTATATCTTGCTCCAAATCTTGTTCCTATGGGATAAAAAGGTGAGTTTTCATGCTTATTTCATGTTATCAAGAATGCTTGGTTGTAACAAAACTTGGATGGAAGGAGAAATGTAGAGGATGAGTTCTAACTATGGATTTCATGATGTTTATGACTGGTAAACTAATTTGAGTCATGATTCTTAGTATGATGTAGATATGTTCTTGTTATAAAAGGTAATAATGGAGATGAGGAAGCATTTTATGAAAATGTGCTAAGGTTGGGTGTGAAGTTATTAGTATAAGTTAAACATGAGAATGAATTTTGAAGACTTAATGGAATATGATTACTTGATTATGATATTGCGGATGTTTGGGAGTTGTTTTGTAATATAGTGGAAGTCGATGAAATAGGGGAAATGCTGCCCAATTTTCGTTAGATCATGAATTATTCTAGTTTGGGTTTAAGAGTATCATTAAGGCTTAACCATGGTATGAATCCTTCTAAATGTAGATTTCTCAAGCTTTGACGGTGAATGTTAAGTAGTTAAGAAGACGACGAGGTATGTAAGGCTAACCCTTCTTTCATTAAGGCATGATTCCTTTGCTATATACCTTCTCATGAGTTCCAAAATGTCTTCCAAATGATTCCATCCCTATAATTATTGAAGCTCATGATTCTCGATATTCTTACAATGCCATTACCTCCCTTATATGATAGTTGATCCTCTAAGGAAAGATGTAACGAAAACGATGGTGATGATGTTGTTGATGATACTTATGGACTAGTATGTATACGTGTATAAGTGTGTATGGCTATTATGTAACACCAAGCTTCTATGGCAGGGTATGATACCTATCGCGCGCACACTACTACATTTGGGTACGGATGACACTAAACCTTGGTATGACCAGGTATGTATAACACTGAACCTTATCATGGTCGGGTATGTAAGACATTGAACCTCTATGGTCGGGTATGATACTTCTAAATGTGTAAGTGTATGAAATAGAAGTTTCCCATTAGAAAGAGGGTAAGTAAATATGATGAACGTCGCTAGAGGTATACATGACTCTTTCATTCCGTGACTCATCTATCTTATGTTATTTCTTATGCTTTCATTATGTTATTGATTATGCTTTACGTACTCAGTACATTATTCGTACTGAAGTCCTTTTGTTTGTGGACGCTGCGTCCTGCCCACAGGTGGACAGAGAGACAGACTTGATCCATAGATTACTTGTTCAGGGACTGCATAGAGGTGCTCCATTTCATCCGGAGCTACCGCTGTTGGCATTATGCTTTTGTGTACATACATATGGGCATGGCGGGGTCCTGTCCCGTCTATATGATGTTACATACTCTCTTTAGAGGCTCGTAGACTGTTGTGTATAGGTTGATGTCCTATAGCCTTGTCGGCTCATCTTTTGTACATTATTTTGTTAGCTTCGTCGACTTGTGTATAAGGATATGGGCATTGTTGATGGTGATGATATAAATGTGTCATTGCCCTATGATATTAGTATTATTGATGTATAGAAAGCTTGAGTAGGCCATCTGGCTCGCCTAGATGTGAATATGAATGTACGATAAGAAGTGCTCGGGTGGGTTCGCATCGGGTGCCCGTCATGGCCCTCCGGTCGGGTCGTGACACAAACTCCAAACAAAGTCCAAACTGGGAATGGACAGATTATATTGACATCAAGACAAACTGAATCAGAGACCTAGAATTTGGTTGAGACTTGGGGAATAATGCTCAACATACCAAGGACTACTTGTCTAGATGATACTCTGCTCCCTCAACTAAAACCAACTTAAACAAATCATATTATGGGTGCCTAAACTAGATAACACTAAATAGAAGTAGAGAAGACTCAATTGTGGGATTTTTGCAAGCCAACAATTTACAACATGTAGTTAAGGGCAGTTTCATTTCCATTCCTGAATAAGACATGTCTCAACATTAGTTAAAAAATGGAGTATATAATCTCATTCTCAGTCTAACAGTTTTATGCATATGGTGAACTATTGGTAATTTCTCAAAATAGGTTTCACACTTGTACAAGAATTCTGGACTTCAACAATCTTAGAAAATTCTAACAGACAGTACTACAAAAAATATTTGGCAATTATAAGACCTCCTTCATGTGTACTCTGAGAATCCAAATAGGAAAAAGAAGGGGAAAAAAACCAGAAGATAGAGGGAAGGAATAGAGGCACATACATGCCTTACCTATGCAGTGCACCAAAAGTAAACAAAAGAGTTCTACTTTATCAATTTGCATCATAAATGTGCAATGTTGTAACCGCATAATATCCAGGTGCATCTTACAGGATGTTTGGGAACTACTGAAGCTTAAAACAGCACATAGTTACCTTGACACAAAGCTAATCAATTTAATAACTCATGGCAATAGTGAAGAAAGCACATTTTTGCATATTTAAATCCTATTTAAGTACTCAAAGATCATATTGCTTTTATACAATTCAAACTGGGAAACAACCTCATATTTAAGAAAAGAGTGATCATCATTAAAACCAACTCTTTAGCCAATTGTGAATTCTACTTAGGCTAGATCCCTGAACTGTTAACATACTCAATATTTCCCCTTTACCTCACTCTAAAGCTAAGTGACCGCCTCTTAGAGTCTTTGGGATTAGATTAGGTGTTTGGTGTGGCCTTAAACTCATTATCTTACCACAGAATCCCATTTAGCAACCAAACAGTCTTGTTTTACACCATTTATCAATTTCCAGTGTATTGTCATGTCAAGTAACCAAAACAAAGGTGACTCATCAAAGATATGCAGTAGCAACAAGCCTAAAGCACAACAAATTTTCACGCATTCATATGAAGCCACAAGTTGGCAACCAATGCAACGAAGATAGGCTCAACAATGCAGCAGCAATACAGTAGTAACTTACATTAGTTTGCAGCTATGAATTTACTCACAAGGAAAAAAACGATGCCCTCAAAACCAGCAACAAATCAAGAAATAACCATTTTCATCATGAAACAACTCAAGATAGCAATAGAATGACCAGTGTGCAGTACCTCAAGGATGTACAAGATCATTTGAAGTTTGAGGTTTCCCCTCAGGTCAAGCAAAGAAATGGGAGATAAAGAATTAGTATCCAGCAGTCAAAGTCCTTATCAAAGTAGTAATAACAAATTGAATGTAAGACACTTCACACTATTGAGTAAATATTCAAACTTGGCCAAGTTTGGAGATTATCATATCAAGAAAGGATTTACCTAGCCAAAGTCTTAATATTGGACATTTCTAGCTTAACCAGATCATATTCAGATAATTTATTTAGACAAAGCAGTTCGGAGATGCATCTCATAGTAACTGGTGATTACCTAAGTCCTAAGTTCGATATAAATTAAGTCAAGAGTGTAAAACTGCTCTAGTGACTTTGAGAGGATTTGACAAAAAACATCAAATGCACCAACCCCAAAATACTGAAACTAACCATAAATGCACAATTAAAAAAAAAAAGGAGAGATGGACAAACATTATAGAAGACCTTTCAGCCCGTTGCCTATACTCCAGAGAGAGTATTCATTCTCATACAAATAGCACAACATTGAATCACACAGAGGCATTCCATAAGGAAATTAAATTCTGGAAACACTTTTTCTTTAGGTAATCAGTGTCTTGAGGATTGGAAGTTCTTAACACATGTTGGGGGTAGGGGTGGGGGGGGGGGGGTGCTAAACTTTGTGCTAATCAAAGCATTTCTATCTTTCCTACTATTTTGGAAAAATTACACATGATGAAGTGAAGCAGCCTGCTTCTCAACATTTTTGTAAATAAAGAAACTGAAGCATGAGCATTACTAATTCTTTGAACATAAACAAATAGGAGCTATAAACATCTTGTTTAATGTCTAACAAACAAAAAGTTTTCCCAATACTAGTTATCACAAAAAATATCATTTCCTAGAAAGAGGTTAAACATCAAAACAAAGGTATGAACCACCTCAAGTTCATCAAATATCTTAAAGGAATGACTTCGTTAATACATTTCCTATTCTAGGATTGGTTTAAAGACAGCCAGACCAAAAAATGTTTAGATAGACCACAAAAATAACCTGTTCTAAATGCCTCACTAGGCTCACTTA
Organism: Lycium barbarum; assembly: GCF_019175385.1. Taxonomy (NCBI): domain Eukaryota; kingdom Viridiplantae; phylum Streptophyta; class Magnoliopsida; order Solanales; family Solanaceae; genus Lycium; species Lycium barbarum. The sequence goes on from NC_083338.1 coordinate 110,841,630, forward strand.
TCTAAATAGCATGTTTCATGTCAAGTCACCTCAAAATCTCTAAGGGCACACTTAGATTACAATGTAAATAAGAAAAGGTTGATTATGTCTTAATTTAACCAGTCCATGTTTCTCAAATGAGGCTTGCACTTTGGGTTGAAAGTATCTCAAATGAGTTTACAAATCAGCTTGTTAAAGAAGAGTATTGAGAAGGGAACTAACTCATTTTAACTACTACAATTTGGTATTCAAAGGAACCAGATATATAGAAAAAGGAACAACACAATGATTAAAATTAAAAAAAACAACATAGTGATTAACTCAAAGCTAAGCCTTACTGATTTTGATAGAAACACTTTATCATATTGATGAACTTATAAACTTATTTCTAGGGTCAGTTGAGATCAAACACAAGAACTAGGAAGAATCAAATAAAGAGGCATGCTTATGGCTTTGTAATATGGAGCAGGTAAATCTCATGTTAAACAGGAGGGCAGAGCATTCTGGTTCTAAAGTACTGAATCTCACTACTCTATTAGCCCAGAATTTTAGAAGAAGTCAACACCTCAGATAAAGAATGAAAACTTTAAACAACCAAGTTAATCATCATTTTATTTCCTCAGACAAGTCAGGAAAGGGAACTAGAAAAAAAGAAACACTGTTCGACTCAAAGAAATTGATCTAACTTAGCAGAACTCCTCACAAAATATTCTTTAAAACTCAACAAATTGAAACCTGGTTGTCACCTAATTACCTCTTCAGTATATAAAAAATAAGAACACTTTTAGGAGTCATTTGGGCTTTGTTATAACAGTTTCGAACCAGCAACAGAAAAGCAGTCATGTTTCTTACATAAGCTAAAATTTCCATCCAAGCGATTTATACTACTACATGATATTCAATGGCAACAGAAAAGAAATCCAAGAACTTAGTCTACACAAAGATAGAATTACTTCATTACAAAATTTAAACAAACAGGACTGGAAATAAATAAATAAATAAAATAAAATAAAAAGAAAGAGGATTACCTTTTTGAGAGCAGTGACGGGGGCAACGAGTGTTGATGAATCACCTTTCACTCGAATCGTATTCCGACGAGTGAAAATGACTTCCAAAAATTAAAGTACGAGCTCGAACTTCCTCGAAACTCAAGGCTTTTGCCGAGCTTCTAAGTGTTTGAACTCTTGAGGGTTGTTAAACACCCATTGTGGGTGTACAAACCCATTGTGGTTGTGTTCTCTGAAAAATTCCTCCCAAAAAAATAAATAGAAGGGTTTTGTAATTATAGAACCCAAAATCTTCATGACCGTTCACCCTTTTAAAATCAAAATCCCAAACTTCTCCTAGAAGATAAGAAAATTCCGTTGAGAAATAAAAGAGAAAGGACACATTACAGTTGAAGACAAGTTAGATGTGTACGTTTTTACACAGAGTTGTAGGGTTCTGCCCTTTGGTAGCTGGCTAGCCTTTGGCGGCTGGCCAGCCTTTGGCAATCTCCTCTACACTACAATTCCCTCCTTTGACCACCTCGTCCTCATCCACGAACCCTCACATGGTAGCATCTTCCTCTATAAACCCTACATACCCTAAAAACCCTAACCCTAACAGCCATGAAAACCATGCAGAAACGATGACAATTACAAAAAACATAGCAACAATAGTGAATAAAGATGGTAATGACACCATGCAGACGATGGAAAATGTCATTGAGCCTATTCCAATCAAATCAGTCGAGATAGTTGAAGGAGAACACGTGGTGGAGTGGACAGAAGCAGAAGTTGATCGTATGAACATAATTGGGAAGCTCCAATATGCTGTAATTGGTAAGTTCTCATATGGCTGGCCGGAACTTGAAGAATTGAGAACTCAGATCCCATTGCAGTGTGGGATCAAAGGAGACTGTCGTATTGGATTGTTTAGAAATAGACATATCCTAATGAGGTTTGAAAGGTTTGACGATTACATACAGATGATGGCAAAGACGGCTCATTACATTAAGTCGAGAGATGGAGGAATGTACCAGATGAGGCCTTTGTTATATGATACTAGATTCAAAATTGACGAGGAAACTACAATGGCGATGGCTTGGATATCCTTTCCAAATCTACTGACAACTTTCTTTGTGAAGAACTCTTTATTCTCTCTAGCATCAGCAGTTGGTAAACCATTGCATCTGGATATGGGCACTATTAATAAAACTCGACCAAACCGTGCTAGAGTTAAAGTTATAGTAGATCTTGCAGCTAACCTCCCAAAAGTAGTTAACATGAAGATCATTGATGAGAAATCTGGTGTTTATAGGATTGTCAAGGTACAAATTCAGTATGATGTATTACCCAAATACTGCACAAGGTGTAAGTTGCAGGGTCATAATGAAGAAGGTTACAGGATCTTACATCCAGAACTGAGAGTGGTACATGTAAAAAAAAAAGACAAGGGCAAGACTGTAGAAGCTCAAGATGCTCAACCAAATAAGGGTCATTATAGGAATTTTAGAAGACCGGGGGGGAGATATGGTGGAGGCCCTGAGGATTGGAATACTGTCAAAGATAGGAGGGTGTTTACAAAAGAAAAGAATCCAGACAAGTTTCTAGATGGGAGACCTATAAATGGGAATTTAGCAGAAGTTCAAACTCAAAATGCTTTTGAAGCTTTGCAGAATGAAGGGGTTGTGGAACAAGGAGTAGAACCTGTGGAGGATGAACTAACACTGCAAGTAGAGGAGGTGAAAGCTAACACTGTGGGGTCGAATGCTAACATTGTGGAAGATAGATCTCCTGCAACTGAAGTCAAGGAGAAGGAGGACAAGGTTGAAAAGTTTGATAAAGTGCAACAACTTAATACAGCAGATCAAGTTCAAGAAGTTGTACCACCTATAGATACATTCAATATAGAAGAAGGAGTAGACAAAGAGGAGGAGATCATAATACATAGAGAGGAAGCTGAGAACAAAAGGGAAACTGGAAAAGTTCACAGTAATCTAGAGGAGGTGGTAATAGATCATGATGGTATATTAAAAGTTAGTAATCATTCTCCTTCTAATAAATAGGGGGACAGGGTGGATGAGGAAAAGACTATGGAAGGAGATATGATGAATGGAGATAGTGTTGGCATAGATGATCCAGGTGGAGGTAGACTCTATTCACCTCAACCAACTGCTAAAAATGCTATTGTTCTTAGTAGCCCATTGGCTCAACCTATACAGTTATTGAAGTCTGATTCCCCTATGCAGAGATTACATGATATTGTTTCCCATAATGCTGGAAATGTTGAAAGTTATTTGGAGGATAAAAAGAATTATCACATTAATGAGGATGATCTGGAAGAGTCTGTTGAGCAGAACCTTGAGCAGGTATGCAACCAAGTAGATGTTTCTCTAACATCAAAGGTCAAAGGTGGAAGGAAAGGCAAGAAACAGATAGAAGGAAAGAAACCATTAGGTACAGAGTCACAACAACCTACCAGGGTTTTGCCAAAGAGATCTGCCAGTATTAAATCAATGTTTTAAACGATGATTAAAACATTCATTTCGAATATTAGATCAGTGCAGACACAACAAGCTTTTCACAGACTTCAAGTGCTACATAGACATCATAGGTTTATATTAGTTGCCTTAATGGAGCTTTTTCATAATGTTAGACAATTACAAAAATTCAAAAGGAGGTTAGAGATGCATCAGTCTGGTGCAAACTGTAGTGGAAAGATTTTTAGGTTTTTGTAGAGGAGAATGTAGATATGGAAATTTTATCTGATACTGTACAGAAGATCACCTTGAAACTGTTTCTTCAGGATCACAATAGATCTTTTATAACAACTTTCGTCTATGCTAAGTGTGATGAAGTAGAAAGAATGCCCCTCTAGGATAGTATTTATCAGTTAGCAGGCTCCTATGACATGCCTTGGCTGGTAGGGGGAGATTTTAATGTAGTAATGAATGGAGAGCAGAAAATAGGTGGAGTCCCTGTAGTTCCCCAGGACTATGAGGATTTTGCCTTTTGTATCAATTCATGTGATTTATTTGAAACAGGTTTTAAAGGCAGTCCTTTTACATGGTGGAATGGCAGGGCTGGGGATGATTGTATATTTGAAAGATTGGACAGAATCTTCTTTAACTCATAGTTTCAACAATGGTTTGGTCACATTGAAATGGAGCATTTATCCAGGACTGGATCTGATCATGCCCCACTTCTTATCACTTTGGGTGAGGAAGTTCAGACTTTCATAAAACCATTCAGGTTTTTGAAATTTTGAACTGAGCATAAAGATTTCTTGGACATAGTAAGGCTGAATTGGTCTGAGGAGAGTATTGACAATCCTTTTTTGGTTTTTAAGCAGAAGATCAAGGTAGTAAAAGGGGCTCTATCTGCTTGGAGTTGACTGGATTTTGGAGATATCTTCAAACAGCTTATCATCAGGGAAGATATAGTGAGAATTAAGGAACAACTATTTGAAGATGATCCTTCTGCATAAAATAGAATAGTCTTGCAACTTGCTTAGACTGAACTGAAGAAGTATTTACATTATGAGGAGGAGTTTTGGAGACAAAAAACAGGATACACTTGGTTCTCTGAAGGTGATAGAAACACCAGGTTTTTTCACAATTTAGTAAATGGAAGGAGAAAAAGGTTACAGGTGAATAGAATTCAAATATATGATGGTGAGTGGATAAAAGATAAGGAGCAACTTGCAGTAGAAGCAGTTAATTTCTTCCAACAAAAATTCTCTCAAGAGGAGGAGGCTCTAGATTTTGGCATGCTCAAGCATATTACACAGATGGTCTCTTCTGAAAGCAATGATTTGCTTTGTGCACTTCTATCCTTGGAGGAAGTAAAGAATGTTGTTTTTGAACTTAAAGGAGAGAGTGCTTGTGGTCCTGATGGATTATCAGGAACTTTCTTTCATTCACGTTGGGACATTGTAGGAATGGATGTATTCAGAATGGTTCAGGCTTTCTATGAAGGTCATACTCTCCCAAAATCAGTAACTTATACTAATTTGGTGTTGATCCCTAAGAAATCAAAAGTTCACACTTTTGGGGATCTCAGACCAATTAGTTTGAGTAACTTCATAAACAAGGCCATTTCAAGAGTGGTTCATGGAAGACTGGACAAGATTTTACCAGGTTTGATTTCTTGCAACCAGTCTGGTTTTCTGAAGGGAAGAAGTATTATTGAGAATGTGTTGCTCACTCAAGAAATTGTCACAGACATTAGAAAGAGAGGTAAACCTGCAAATGTGGTGATTAAGTTAGATATGGCTAAGTCATATGATTGAGTGTCCTGGTTATATTTAACTAGGGTGCTGAGAAGAATGGGATTTGCAGAAATTTTTATGGATCAGATATGGAGGCTGTTGGCAAATAACTGGTATTCAGTTTTGTTAAATGGCCAATCTTATGGGTTTTTCCACTCTACAAGGGGTCTGAATCAAGGTGATCCATTGTCACCTGCTCTATTTATGCTTTCAGTAGAAGTGCTATCTAGAGCACTTAATTCTTTATTTGAGCATGATCAGTGTAAGTGCTTTGGTATGCCTAAATGGAGTGCAAACCTCAATCATCTTGCTTATGCAGATGATACTATCATCTTTGCATCAGCTGGTAAACTATCATTGGAACTGACTATGAATGTTTTGCGAGATTATGAAAAGTTGTCAGGTCAATTGGTAAATAGAGAGAAAAGTTTCTTTTACATGCATCAGAAATCAGCATCGTAGTTATGTCAAGAAGTTGAGTAGGTAACTGGTTTTACAAGAGGCATGTTTCCCTTCAAATATCTTGGCTGCCATATCTTCCACTCTAGAAAAAGGAAAGTTTATTATAATGATCTAATTAAGAGGGTAAAAGATAGGCTGCAGAACTGGAAAGGAAGGTTGTTATCATTTGGAGGGAAGGAAGTTCTTATCAACAGTGTTTTACAAAGTATGCCAATGTACCTTCTATCTGCAATGGCACCTACTAAGTACACACTAAATGAACTGATAAAATCTTTGCAAGATTTTATTGGAGTAATAAGGAAGAAGGCAAGAGTAGACACTGGTCAGCTTGGCTGAAAGTGTGTGTTCCTAAACAGGAGGGAGGATTGGGATTTAGGTCCATTTTTTATGTATCAAAAGCTTTATTCACTAAGTTATGGTGGAGATTCAGAACTTCCGGTACCTTGTGGTCAATATTCATGTGGAATAAGTACCGTAAGAAACATATTCCAACCAGGGTTCAATGGAAAAGAGGCTCACAATTATGGAAGAAGATGCTAGAATCAAGAGATGCTATAGAAGGGGAGATCTGGTGGGAACCAAGAAATGGTTCTGCTAACTTTTGGTTTGACAATTGGACTAAACTTGGTCCTCTTGCCCAAATTATGCCAGGTAATTTCCCTATGGATGACAGTATTGAGGAGCTTGCATATGTTATGGAGAATGGGACTTGGAATTATCAGACATTGCAACAAACTGTACCAGGAGATATTATTGATCATATAAGAAAGGAGATGCACATTGACACTCCCTCAGAAAATATAGATAAGGCCTGGTAGATGCTCACTAGTAGTGTTAAATACACCGTTAGCATTGGGAAGTAATAAGACAAAGAGGTGCCTCAAACTGGTGTTATAAGCAATTTTGGCTTTCTTCTTATGGAGAGTGTGGAAGAAGAAGTTACCTGTTCATGATGTACTTGCAAGGATGGGGATATCTATTGTGTTTATATGCAGGTTTTGTGCTCAGCCTCACCAAGAAACAATGAACCATATGTTTGTGACTGGTCAATATGCTGCAGATATTTGGAAGCTGTTCTCAGATGCAGTAGGTGTGCAAGGCCCTTTTATTCAAGTTAATCAAACTATCAAGAAATGGTGGGACACAGTTTTGCATGGTGGTAACATGTCTAGGCATAGGGTCATATATGAGATTAACCTTAATCTCATTCAACTGGCCAAAACTAGATATCCATGGATGACTAATTTGCCAAACTCTTGGCCTCAGCTAGTACAACATCTGGAACAATATAGGCTTCAGATACAGTACACACTGGTTCAATGGATTAGCCCTCCTGCAGGATGGTTCAAATGTAATAGTGATGGTGCCTCTAGGGGAAATCTTGGTCCTAGTGCATCTGCATTTTGTGTGAGAAATCATGAAGGAGATTTCATCCATGCTATTGCTAGAAGGATTGCAGATACAACTTGTCTATGTGCAGAGGCAAAAGCAATGCATGATGGAATCATATTTTGTGTAACACAGCAGCAACTACCACTGATATTGGAGATTGATTCGCTTGGGTTAATGGAGATAGTAGAAGGGGACTGGGAAGTTCCATGGAGTATTAGTATGGAGGTGCAAAAGATTAGATTAGACATGTGCTGAGAGAGGGAAACCAGCTTGCTGATTTTTTAACTAACTATGTTTTTTATTTTGCAGGTACTCTTAACTTTAAGTTGTTTACTAATTTACCAACTGCCACTAGGAGACTTGTAAACAGGGGTAAAATGCATTTGCCAAGCTTCAGATTTAAAACAGTAATTCCTAGGGAGCCAGATTAAAGCATGCAATTCATAAGTTCAAATGCAGCAACACTGAAAGCTGTAGATCATTGTTGATAGGAATATCAATGTGGAGGTATTTCAAGATCAAGTTTATGTGCTCTTGAGTCTGTTGCAAAGCAAATTCTATCCAATGTGTGGTATTAACTTCATGTTCAGCCTGTTGGAAGAATCTCCTTAGTGACAGAGGATAAGTACAGATAAACTGTCATATTCAAATATTTTCAAATCCAAGTTCAAGAGACTCAGATTATATACAGCTTTGGCTAGCATAAAAGGCCTGATTTTGCACAGTTGCAAGTTGGAAGAATACTTCTTTTGGCATTTGATTACATAGCACCTGGTGAGAGCTTGAGGTGACTTAAATGGAATCAAGCCAAGGCTTGGAATGGTCATGCATACATTAGGCTAGATATAGCTACTTAGGTTGTTTTACCTTTGATTTCTAGGCACTTTGGGCCTTGTAATCTTTTTGCTTTTTGCCTTTCTGCTTTCTTTACAATTTCTGTACAGAACCTTATTTTTGTAAAATTCACAACTATGCCTAGTGCTAGTTGTTTTATTAAAAAAAAAAGGGTCATTTTTGTTGCTGTGGAAAAGAAGATATTTTGGGCCGGGTCAGTCCCTTTTGGGCTGAACCCGACCGAGTTTGCATAGGGCCAGATTTTGCATATATGCCCATATATATGTAATGTATATCATCAGTGTATACATGCGTATATATGTGGTATATATACGATATTTTAAGAAACACTTAAATACCACAAATGTAAAATAAAAGTATTTTCATTTGTCTTAAATTATATTTATTAAAACTAAGCTATATTCACCAAAACATAATTAAACTCTATTTTAACACTTAATTTACCCAAAATAAACTGCTTATTACTTGATTAATTCTAATCCCTCGACTTTGACAGAGTAGAACACTAAATGATGACTAATTGTAAATGCTTAAACTAATAACTCGTAATTAACTATAAATACTCTTGTATTCTCTTGAAAATATGCTAAGAATGTAAAATGACATGCGGTTGTTCTTTTGCCAGTGTTTTGCCAAATGTAATGGCGAAATGACACAGGGATGATTTTTGTAAAATTTATTTGACTAGTAAAAAATGCATATTCTACTCCTTTTGTGATCCAGGGACTCCAAGTAATTGAGCAAAGTTATCGGAGGTCAAAAATTAGGTGTCAACACCCCACCTGGTTAGCCAACATAGTGCCGGTACCCAAAATTAAGGAAAAGATAAGAATATGTGTGGACTACTGCGATCTCAACAAAGCCAGTCCAAAGGACATTTTCCCACTGCCAAACATCCATATACTCATAGATAACTGTGCCAAGCACGAGCTACAGTCATTTGTGGATTTTTTCGCCGGTTATCATCAAATCCTAATGGATAGAGAGGATGAGGAGAAAACAGACTTCATCACTCCATAGGGAGTGTACCATTACAGACTGATGCCCTTCGTCCTCAAAAATGTCGGCGCAACCTAAATCAGCGCCATGACTACCATTTTCCATTACATGATTCATAGAGATATTGAAGTATACATGGACGATGTCATTATCAAGTCAAAGGGAAATTCGGAGCATACTACTCATTTGAGGAAATTCTTTGATAGGCTCCGAAAGTTCAACTTAAAATTAAACCCGGTTAAATGTGCATTTGGGGTACCGATCGAAAAATTAATGGCGTTCATAGTCAGCCGAAGGGGCATAGAGCTAGACCCAATGAAGATCAAAGCAATCTAAGAATTACCTCGTCCCAAAGCCAAGAAAGAATTCATGAGTTTTCTGAGAAGGTTAAATTACACAAGGGACAGAAGGAATTGATACAATAAGTGCAATAGCCTACTAGCAGTGCTACAGATCAACAATAGCTTAAATAACTTGGTAGGCTGTGCAGCAGTTCAACAATAATTTGAGCAGCTTTGCAGCCTCCAAGACTTGCAGGAACATGAGTTCTTCCTAAATGACAGATCACAAGTAGGGTGGCATTGCATTTGCAGCTGATCATGCTACAGTTTAAGCAACTTTGCAGCCTTCAAGAGTTGCAGAAATTTTCCAGAATGCCTAAGATCTTCCATATCATATCTTGTACATTAGTTGACAAATTTCATGTAGGGTGGTATTAGTGTTTTTCATGCTCATTCCCTATGTGAAGGATGTTAACTAATATATGAGTGTGTTCTTGTTTCCTTTGCTTGGCATTCCCACTTCAGAGTGCAACTTGACAACCTTAGAAGCTTGATAAACTACATACCTGGATTCTAGAAGAAAATTCACAGATTGAAATCCATACACCTGGTGAGAGCTTTAAGGTGTGAATATTGGAGGAAAGTCAAGCATCCAGGATCTTCCGGTTGATTAGTTTGGTTAGGTTATTATTTCTTCATGTTTTGATTTTCTTTATTTTCCTTTCTTTTTGATTTCTTTTTGTTCAGACTCTTTTTTCTTGAATAAAATGCCACCTTTGGTGGTTTTCAATTAAAAGAAAAAGAAGGTTAAATTACATTAGACGATTCGTAGCTCAATCCGCCATCATTATGGAGCTCATCCCCAAGCTTTTGAAGAAAGATGCTCCCACAAAATGGATAGAAGAGTGCCAAGAGGCATATGATACTATCAAGAGATACCTGTCCAATCCACCAGTCTTGGTACCACCAAGGCTCGGGAGCTCACTATTGCTATACTTATCGGTTGCCAAAAATACCCTCAGTTGCGTGTTAGGATAACACGATGAAGAAGGGAAAAAGGAACGTGCCATAGCAAAAAGTTCACTGCTTGTGAGACAAGATATATGCTAGTGGAGAAACCCCGCTGTGCTTTAACTTGGGTGGCCCAAAAATTGAGGCATTACTTTTACTCGTACACCATTCACCTCATATCTAAGATGGATCCATTGAGGTACATATTCTTCCAGCCCATGCTTATCGAAAACTTAGGCAAATGGAAAATGTTGTTGAGTGAATTCGACATTGTATACGTAGCCCAAAAGGCCATCAAAGGACAAGCCTAGGTTGACCTGCTAGCTGAAAGCCCAGTGGATGAAGAGCTTGAACCCCTCTGCACTCATTTCCCAAACGAAGGGGCATTGACCATAGAATAGGAAGCATTGGAACCATACGCAGGCTGGAGATTGTTCTTTGATGGAGTAGTCAACAACAAGGGTTCCAGAATAGGAGCAATTTTCATATAAAAAATGGGCAACATTACCCAATGGTCGTGAAGCTCAAGTTCCATTGTACCAATAACATGGCTGAATACGAGGCTTGCATTCTAGGTCTTAGGATGGCACTGGATATGGACATCAGTGAATTGCTGGTCATTGGAGACTCCAACCGCCATCAGTGAATAGCTGGTCATTGAAAAGATCTTGCCATACGTGAACTTGGCACAAAAATTGTGCAAGAAATCCAGAAAGAATGAGTTCCGACATACTCCAAGAGCTCAGAATGAGTTTCCCGATTTGCTGGCCATAATAGCGTCAATGATCCAATATCCTAAAAGCAGTCACATCGACCCACTAAGGATAAGCTTGAAAGAAGAGCATGCTCATTGTTGCCACGTAGAAGCAGAGCCGAAAGGCAAACCGTGGTACAGTGATATCAAAATATATTTGGAGAAATCGTAGTACCCTGAAGGAGTCACGAGTGGACAAAAGAAGACCATCAGAAGAATGGCAAATGGATTCTTCTTGAATAAAGAATTGCTATACAAACGGACACCCGATTTGAATTTGCTTGGATGTGTAGATGCCGACGAAGCCACCAAACTTCTAGAAGAAGTACATGCTGGAACATGTGGATCCCATATGAATGGATTTGTTTTGGCCAAACAAATTCTCCGAGTTGGATATTATTAGATGACCATGGAAAGTGATTGATGCAAATATGCATAAAGGTGCCATCAATGCCAAATCCATGGTGATCTAATCAAGGTTCCCCCAAGTGAGCTTTATGCTATGAGCTCACCATGGACTTTCGTCGCCTGGGGCATGGACGCCATCAGACCCATATAATCTGCGACCTCAAACGGGCATCGATTTATTTTAGTCTCCATAGACTACTTCACCAAATGGGTGGAAGCAATATCACACAAGTAAGTGAGAAAGAAAAGAGTGGCCAAAGCCAATCAATTCGAGTCCTTTATTCGGAGGAGCGATAGTACTAGCAAAAATGGACATTTGGAAAGTTGTGTGATGTTGTGTGATTGTCTTTGGCCACTCTTTTCTTAATTGATTGGCTTTTGCCACTCTTTTCTGTCCATTTTTGCGAGTACTATCGCTCATTCGGAGAGTACTTTGCAGACCACATAAGGACCTTGCCAACTAGGAGCGAATTTCCCTTTGTATTCCTCTTGGTGCGGGAAAATTCTTTTGAGCACCAACTGCCCAATTTGGAAAAGTCGAGTCCTGACTCGTTTGTTGAAGGCGATAGTACTAGCAAAAATGGAGAGAAAAGAGTGGCCATAGCCAATCAATTCAAACGTAATCAACTGCTACTATGCATGAAGACAAGTTTTTCAGTCTGTAATAGTACTTTTGCTTGTAATCATTATTTTATTTGCTTGTATTAGCTTTTTCCTTTTGGTTGTAACCGTTACATAGTAGATAGGAAAAACAAAACAACTTTTGTAATATGAACTACGCAATGACCTGACTTCCCCACAGTGGGATATGTAGGCCATCCATTTGGGACCCGATCGCATTATTAGTGCAACCCAAAAATTCATTTACTTTTATTACGAACTACGTTCGACCTGATTCCTGTTACGACAGGATACGTAGGCGCTCTTTAATCTCGATCGTACCAAAAGCAAAACCCAAGAAACCCCTAAGAAGCTTCAGAGATAGGACTTCACGAAGGACGCAAGGATCGCCACGCGCCCAACTAGGGCTGAATTGTTGAGAAAATCTCAAAATATTTGTGCCATCAATTCACTACCAAGAGTCAGCAAACCCAGAATCTCAAACTGGAGCAGAAATTTTGTGAAGATCTTAAAATTTTTGTACCTGTAAACTGGGGTAGAAATGTTGAGGGGACCTCAAAATTTCCCGCAACTCGGAAGATTCGGCACAAGAGTTCGTCGATCAAGATTTAAACTGGGGTAGAATTTTTGAGAAAAGGTCTCAAAAATTCTATGTAAGGAAGAAAAGAACCCCAATCACGGAAGAAGGGATCTCTCTTATTCAAAGCACATGTCATGACAATTAACCTTACAACTTTCAAAACAACGCATTTATTTCCCTACAAATAGATATCTTTATGGTAACTTCACAAAAATGATTTTTCTGTATAATGAAAATAAATTCATCTTTCGAATACCGGAGCCGAAGGAGTTTCGAATCAAGAAAGCCAAAGATGCGACGGTGCCGGGGACACGAATCGACTTTAAATAGGAAAAAACTAACCCATTTCTGATGCAGGTCCCCAGGACGTCGGGAGGACGATCCTTTTTTTAACTTTGTTTCATGTGCAGGAAATGGTTCGCCAAAAGAAGGTCAAGACCGCTGCTGAGATCCGGCTTTAAGAAGAAAAAAGATATATCCAGCCACGAGGGCTATAAAGGATTTGAATACCACAAGGGCAAAATATCTGTTACACCTTGTAAAATTCCCCGTTAGCGTACAGTGAATAGGCTAGCGAAGAGTATGATGTATACGGTGATTTGATAAGTAAGAAATGGCATTTGATAATCCTAATCGAGATTCAGGACATGAGACGTAAAGAAAGAAGTTTGACGAAGAAAGTAAAGGATATGTTATGTGTCGGGTAGGAATTATGGACGACGAGTTAATGAGGGCATAATGATGTCCTAGAGACAAGTAATAATGTCCCTTAGACTGGTATTGAAGTGTTAAACAAGTGTTAAGAAGGTTCCACAAGGATCGGAGATCAAACGAGTCGACGAGAACAAGTCCCGGATAGCTGGACATTATACGGCTAGACATACTGGCCGTATAAAATCCACGGACCCTATGTCCAACTGTAGATTCAGCCCAGAATGGCATACTTCACTGGACCAAACATACGGTCCAACATACGGTCAGTGAAAATTATACGGACCGTATGTTGGTCCGTATAAGTTGGTCGGGACAGGTTCAACATTTAATATAAGGGACCTCTCTCATTTCATTTTCATATCGTTTTCACTCCACAAGTCAAGAAACTTCTAGAACACTCTCCAATATTCATCCATAAGAGAATTAAAGGGAATCCATGATCAACTACTTCAATCTATGAAAACAAGTGTATGAAACCTAGTGAAAGTCATCCAAGCCAAGAAATCCCAAGAGAAGTGAAATAGGGTTTTGGTGCTAGAAGAGTATTTCCATTCAAGGCTTGTTCATCCCTCATCTAAGGTAAGTTTCATGACCATACCATTTTGTTTAAGGTATTGGAAAGCTAAGACACTTGAATTTTAGAAAGACATAGAAAATGGGTCATAAATGAGTAAATAGTGTCATTGTTGAATAGTGGTTGGGATGAATCATGAATGTTGGTATTGTTATATCCCGCGTTTTCGCGTATTTGGGAAAAATTGGGAATGATTGTGACTTGTAAAGAATAAGGCCATGTGTTGATTTGAATTCACATATGGGTGTGTTGTTCATGAAAAATAGTGGTGTGGAAACACGGAGGAAGGCCAAGGGCAAAAATCGGAATTTTGAAAATTAGTTTCGGGAATTGCAAAATGAGCTTTCAACGAATTGGGCCAAGAGAAAAATTGAAAAAAAAATTAATTAAGGCCCAAATCCAAGGGTGGCCGGCCAAACCATGGCCCAAAACCAATAAATAGGTCATGTGAATTGCATGTGATCACTAGATCAAGACAAGCATATTATATATACACTTATCCATTAGAAAGATCAAGAAGCAAAACAAAGCAAAAGATGAAGAGCAAGAGAGGGGAGTTCGGCCAGCCCCTCTCAATTTGCACCCCAAAAATCTTGCATCCAAAATTGTTTTCTTGTGGTATTTATACCAATTCAAGGTCCCTCTACAACATGGTGCAATTATTTGGGAAGAAAGGGCACTAGTTTCTTCAATGGGACAACATATTTGAGTGAAGAAGTTGAAGAGAAAAGGTAAGAATTCACTCCATATTATTATGTTATAAAGGTTTGTTTGTGTTGTAGTATGTATAAATGAGTTGAGAGTATGGAAAAATGGAAGATTTCAATGTGGGTGTGGAATATAGTTTAGGGTCGTGTGTGTGTATACAATGTGTGTTTGTGGTGAATTGAATATATGTTAAATTCTAGTTGTGTATAGCATGGAATGTATATTGGAAATGAAAGTGGAACGAAATTGGATGAAGTTGGAAAATTCCCATGTTGGCCGTGAGTTAGGCTATGGTGAAATAATGATGGAGTTATTTTGTTTAACATGTTAGTTGTGTTGTTGTAATCCCTATAATGTAGATGAAGGTTTAATGAATTGAATTGGCATTGAATTTGTTTGTATGTGATTATGAGAAATTATATGAATTTTATATGATTTTTGTGTAAGTGTGAAAGTAAGATGCTAGAATGGGAACTAATGTTGTCGTAATGAATTTGGAAGGAAGACAATGTGATTTGGGAAGTTTTGTTGAATTCGTAGAA
Source organism: Lycium barbarum (assembly GCF_019175385.1). NCBI lineage: Eukaryota > Viridiplantae > Streptophyta > Magnoliopsida > Solanales > Solanaceae > Lycium > Lycium barbarum. The sequence continues at coordinate 110,856,763 of NC_083338.1, forward strand.
GTTTTGGAGGGAATGTGATCTTGGTGGAAGATTGTATATTTTGTATATCGTGTTAATATTTTGTGAGAGCGATATGAAATGTTTCTAAATTATACGGTGATGAATTTGATTAATGATGAATATGAAAATATTAAGCTTAGTTGGAAGTGTGAAGTCGGAATGAGCGTTATCGCATTATGTCGAAAAGTAGGACTACTTGCCCTATATTATGCTATATTGTGACTTTGTTGATGTTGTTGGGTTGCTGTTGCTATTATTTGAGCCGAGATGTTTCTCGGGGGTGCTATATTTATAGGGGAGGTGCTGCCGAAATTTCGGTAGACAAAAATGAAGTTAAGTGCATTCTTAAGTCTTGAAGGTTCTAATTGGTAACAATGACCAATTGCAGATTTTGGACGAAACGGGAATCGAGCCTGAGCGAGCGTACGAAGTAAGAAAGGTATGTAAGGCTCCCTACTTCTTCATTTGGCATGTCTTAGAATGTTAGGTCGATATCGGAACCCCGGGAGTAATTCTGCTCCTCGAAATCCGATTTAGAAAATGACTACTATTCACTCAATTCAATTGAAGCTTAAGGACTCTATTTTGGCTAGAAAGTAACCTAACGTTCGAAACTTGTGCAAACATGGTCATATCACTTCGAAACCTCTATGTATGATTCCGTAGACCTCAAATGTCCGTAAATCATGTCCGCCACCTCGACTTGACCCGAGGTGGGCCCGCTAAGTCCGAAACCCTTCTGTTTGCCCTATAAGGTTTATTTTGGCATAACGTTGGAAAAAGGCTTTCACTTATGAATTTGACCACTATAAAATAATGTTTTGGTCGCCGCGGTATTTTAAACTATATTTTGAACCACAATGACCATTTTAGAAATATTTTTGTGAAATGGACCCCTTCTGATTAATTATCCAAATTATTTTGACCATTGGGTCAACCTATGATTTTATCAAACTTATAAAAGTATTTTGACATTCTAACTTACATTTTGACTACAAACATAATTGTGGAAGAACGTTTGTGAAATAACCCCGTGTTGACCACTTGTTCAGACTAGTTGGATTAACGGGCAGACATATGACTATATTGGGCCCTATAGCTATTCCAATTTGTAAATTGCATCAGTCGTTCATGACTCCCCTCGTGCCCATTATTATGACATCGTTCACTGGTCCTCCGGGCCGGGTTATTGATCGTGCACACTATTACAATTCGACTGTATGCCCTTTTTGCTGACATGAGTATCCGAGTATGGGCATTCCGATACAAGTACCCCGCTAGGGCTATTTTTGATATAATTATTCGGATATGGATATTTTGATCGAACAATCCGTACGAATATTCCGATAGTATGTTCAATCACTCTCGCGAGTCCTATGAAACGCTTGGATACGTAAAATGACTCCGAACGTTCTGTGTTGATATATTCCATCGTGCCATCCAAAAGGTTATGTTTGTGCCTTATGACTACTGTTCGATTCCTTGAACTGATCCGTCGATTGAAATCTGTTTTGAAACGTTCGTAACGATTTTGTGGTAAACGTATCCGTAAATATCATGTATAAATTCTGATCGTTCCGAAATACGTTTATAATCCTCCGATGTCAATAAGTGTTTGTATCTGTCGAGTCTGAGAATATGTGTATCTGGTCTCTCACTACTCCGTTCGTGCAAGCCTTACCATGTCTATTCACTGAGCCGTACAAAGCTATCCTGCCGTGCGCTATTTCCCTTTGTTGTCCATGATGTTCTGAAATAAAACCGTGAGGGGTGGTCTGGGCTGAGCTCGATCCCCAAAGCGGATAGTATCTGCGCTGTGTGATTTGATACTAGGCAGACGCGTTGGGAGTGTACTGGGCGGAGCTCGAGCTCCCGAGACTGGTCCGTGACCCGTGTACTGGGCAGAGCTCGAGCGGGAAAAACGGGCAGTCTCTGCATGGGATGACCACTGTGCTGGGCCGAGCTCGAGGTGGCATACCCCTTGTAGACGCGTACTTTGATATGATATGATATGCTATGATCTCATACGATATGTTTGTGTATGGTGTGACCACTGTACTGGGCTGAGCTCGAGGTGGCACACTCTCTGTGAACATCATATGATTCACAGGTGGCAACACCTGGTCCGATACGCTACAGCATTCTGATATGCCATATGACTCTATATGACTATGAATTATGATTCTGTCTGTCCATCTGAAATGTGATTCTGTCTATCCGTCGGGAATCTGACTCTGTCTGTTCGTCTAAAACATGATTCTATCTGCCCGTCTGGAATATGATTTTGTCTGTCTGTCTGGACTTCGATTCTGTCTGTTACGCCTCGGTCTGTCCGATACGGTTATGATTCTATTCGTACATTTCGGTCTGTCTGATAAGATTATGGTTTCGTCCGCTACCCTTCTGTCTGTCCGGTTAAATTACGTTTCTGTATGTTGTACTTCTGGTAATCTGATCCGGGCCACGACTCAGTCTGTTCCATTCTGTACCTCTGTCTCTGATTATGATGGTATCAGTTACATCTGTGCCCCATCTCTGTGCGATGATTCTGTCAGTTGAACTCGCTATGTCTGTCTTGGATTTAGATTCGGTTATGCCTGTTATACTTCTGCATATATTTCTGTGCTTCTGGTCCGGGCTATGATTATACTTGTGATACTTTTGCTTTACATACTCGGTACATTTTCGTACTGACCCCCTGTTCTTAGGGGGCTGCGTTTCATGTCGCGCAGGTACTCCCAGATGAGCTAAAGTTATTACATGAGATGATCCAGTGGGGTTAGCCAACTCCATTTGCTTCTGGAGTGCTGCCGAGTCAGAGTCCGTATGTTATGGTTCTGGATTATGTTAGAGACTTTGTAGACAGTGTCGTGAGTATTGGTTGTTCGTCTGTAAGCGGCTCCATCAGCCGATATGTGGGTCTGAGTTATGTACTGGATTCTGTATGATTATATGTAGTTGTTTGATTTGAAAGAATATTTAAAAAAATTACTATGCATTTTACCTTATCCAATTTAGAAAGTTTGATGTGATTTTCTGTATAGTTGGAATCTGAGGGTTCGCTCGGCCCTAAGTAAGGGTCGAGTGCCCATCACACCCTCGAAATGTCGGGGTGTGACAGAGTGGTATCAGAGCAGGTCTGTCCTAGGGGTTGTCTGCAAAGTCGTGTCCGGTAGAGTCTTATTTATGGGTGTGTAGCGCGCCACACTTATAGACAGGAGGCTACGGGGCATTTAGGGATTGTTGACCTTCTTGCTGTCTCAGACCGTGCGATAGAGCCAAGTTATAGGAAAATGGAATTCTATCTGTAAGCCTCACCTACGACGGTATGAGGCAAATAACGATATGGAAAAGCCAGATGGGCAAGTCTGGAAATATTCGTTCTGTTACCTGAAATCGGAAGTTCTGAACGGCTGGGATGTGATATATAGTCTTATGTTCTGTAAAGTACTGTGGGTATCTGTTGCATACGGATTTCGAATAATAAGAAATTGTAAAGGTGATACGGGTTATAAAAAGGGCAAAACGGCAATTGTAAAAGGAAGGGCGTGTGACGAAAAGTGTTTCGGAATCTGTGAGACCTCGACTAGCCCTAAATCATGTAATAAGAGCCATATGAGAAAGCGGGTGCGATCATATCTGCTCTAAGGAACCGGATTTCACCACAGTTTCGAGGTTAAGCGTGCTCAGGTGGGAGCAATTTCAGGATGGGTGACCCCCCCTGGGAAGTATGCCGGAATTTTCTGTATTCTGATGTAAGAGACCAATGGAAAGCTAAAATGGCCTGAGTGAGACTAGAATATACGAGATGGTTGGAGATCATAAAAGGGCCACACAACGCGCAATCAGTTAGATTAGAGAAGAAACAGAAAGAACGCTACAGTTTTGGAATTAGAATAGGTTTGAATGATGTTTGGGGGTAAAGTGTGGCCTAGTTGAAAATGACTATGTGTGCATATATGAACGCGTATGATGCCCTATTTGTGATTGTATTAGTGAATACGTATGTCCCCGCGACCGGTGCTAGAATGCGAAAGGCACCAATTGAATAAGGGTACTGAGCCCCAGGTAATAATGACAAGGTAAATGGTACGTATGTTATAAGGTAGGTTTTTGTCATTCCCCCTATCTGTTAAGTTTGGAAAGTTCCAGTGTAATGATGTTGGAAAGGAAAGAGAGTAAGTGAAGCAAAAGTAAAAAGGTCAAACATTAGGCGGAAGCGAAGGGTAGGAAATATGATCGAGCCGAACCTCCGGAAGAGAATGAAGTATGGATATATGAAACGAGGGAAGAGTGTGTGAAGTCTACAAATTGACTTAAACAAGCGAGACCAAAGGAATCGCGACTATGACAAGGAATGTTGTCAGAGACTAGACAAACCTTGATTTCATTACAAGTTAGTCTAGTGTGACGATGTTTGGAAGACAAAATGTGTATGGATATCAGAAAAGATGAAGGACACGAAATGTGAATAAGCAGGATCTTCGAAAGAGCCAACAAATGACACATAAAACTATTTGTATGGCAATTTGGCAAACGAGTTACGGATGAGTGAACAGGTTTTGATGAACTAATTCGTGGTATGATGATCAGGGTGAGTAATGAGGTGTCGACAAGGAAATTTTCGTAAACCACGGAAGCCTCAGTAGAAGTGGTCTGATTCTGATCAAAACTCTGTCTGTCGTACTACCGCGCCTCTGATTTCGATGAGGCTCTGTTTATTATGTCTCTGTACCTTTGAATCTGATTATGCTCTTGTCTGATATACTTCTATACGATTAACTCTGGATACGAATCTGTCTGACACACCTCTGTATGTCTGACTCAGATTACGAATCCGTCTGATACGCCTCTGTACGCCTGACTTTGATCACGGATCTGTCTGACATACTCCCATGCATCTGACTTTGAATACGAATCTGTCTGCTACAGTCCCGTACATCTGACCCCGACTATGAGTTTGTCCGGTATGCTCCTATGTGTCCGACCCTAGTTATGAATCTGTTTGATATGACGTGGGATTATAATGACGTTATAAGAAACAGAGGAGTGTGACAAGAAGTGAAAGATGTGGATAGTTGGGCCTCCCCTGAGACGTTTGTAAGGTCGGTAAGCCTAATTCAACATTCGAGGACGAATGTTTTTAAAGGGGGGAGGATGTTATATCCCGCGTTTTCGCGTATTCGGAAAAATTGGGAATGATTGTGACTTGTAAAGAATAAGGCCATATGTTGATTTGAATTCACATATGGGTCTGTTGTTCATGAAAAATAGTGGTGTGGAAACACGGAGGAAGGCCAAGGGCAAAAATCGGAATTTTGAAAATTAGTTTCGGGAATTGCAAAACGAGCTTTCCACGAATTGGGCCAAGAGAAAAATTGAAAAAAAAAATTAATTAAGGCCCAAATCCAAGGGTGGCCGGCCAAACCATGGCCCAAAACCAATAAATAGGTCATGTGAATTGCATGTGATCACTAGATCAAGACAAGCATATTATATATACACTTATCCGTTAGAAAGATCAATAAGCAAAACAAAGCAAAAGATGAAGAGCAAGAGAGGGGAGTTCGGCCAGCCCCTCTCAATTTGCACCCCAAAAATCTTGCATCCAAAATTGTTTTCTTGTGGTATTTATACCAATTCAAGGTCCCTCTACAACATGGTGCAATTATTTGGGAAGAAAGGGCACTAGTTTCTTCAATGGGACAACATATTTGAGTGAAGAAGTTGAAGAGAAAAGGTAAGAATTCACTCCATATTATTATGTTATAAAGGTTTGTTTGTGTTGTAGTATGTAGAAATGAGTTGAGAGTATGGAAAAATGGAAGATTTCAATGTGGGTGTGGAATATAGTTTAGGGCCGTGTGTGTGTATACAATGTGTGTTTGTGGTGAATTGAATATATGTTAAATTCTAGTTGTGTATAGCATGGAATGTATATTGGAAATGAAAGTGGAATGAAATTGGATGAAGTTGGAAAATTCCCATGTTGGCCGTGAGTTAGGCTATGGTGAAATAATGATGGAGTTATTTTGTTTAACATGTTAGTTGTGTTGTTGTAATCCCTATAATGTAGATGAAGGTTTAATGAATTGAATTGGCATTGAATTTGTTTGTATGTGATTATGAGAAATTATATGAATTTTATATGATTTTTGTGTAAGTGTGAAAGTAAGATGCTAGAATGGGAACTAATGTTGTCGTAATGAATTTGGAAGGAAGACAATGTGATTTGGGAAGTTTTGTTGAATTCGTAGAAGTTTTTGAAGGAATATGATCTTGGTGGAAGATTGTATATTTTGTATATCGTGTTAATATTTTGTGAGAACGATATGAAATGTTTCTAAATTATACGGTGATGACTTTGATTAATGATGAATATGAAAATATTAAGCTTAGTTGGAAGTGTGAAGTCGGAATGAGCGTTATCGCATTATGTCGAAAAGTAGGACTACTTGCCCTATATTATGCTATATTGTGACTTTGTTGATGTTGTTGGGTTGTTGTTGCTATTATTTGAGCCGAGATGTTTCTCGGGGGTGCTATATTTATAGGGGAGGTGCTGCCGAAATTTCGGTAGACAAAAATGAAGTTAAGTGCATTCTTAAGTCTTGAAGGTTCTAATTGGTAACAATGACCAATTGCAAATTTTGGACGAAACGGGAATCGAGCCTGAGCGAGCGTACGAAGTAAGAAAGGTATGTAAGGCTCCCTACTTCTTCATTTGGCATGTCTTAGAATGTTAGGTCGATATCGGAACCCCGGGAGTAATTCTGCTCCTCGAAATCCGATTTAGAAAATGACTACTATTCACTCAATTCAATTGAAGCTTAAGGACTCTATTTTGGCTAGAAAGTAACCTAACGTTCGAAACTTGTGCAAACATGGTCATATCACTTCGAAACCTCTATGTATGATTCCGTAGACCTCAAATGTCCGTAAATCATGTCCGCCACCTCGACTTGACCCGAGGTGGGCCCGCTAAGTCCGAAACCCTTCTGTTTGCCCTATAAGGTTTATTTTGGCATAACGTTGGAAAAAGGCTTTCACTTATGAATTTGACCACTATAAAATAACGTTTTGGTCACCGCGGTATTTTAAACTATATTTTGAACCACAACGACCATTTTAGAAATATTTTTGTGAAATGGACCCCGTCTGATTACTTATCCAAATTATTTTGACCATTGGGTCAACCTATGATTTTATCAAACTTATAAAAGTATTTTGACATTCTAACTTACATTTTGACTACAAACATAATTGTGGAAGAACGTTTGTGAAATAACCCCGTGTTGACCACTTGTTCAGACTAGTTGGATTAACGGGCAGACATATGACTATATTGGGCCCTATAGCTATTCCAATTTGTAAATTGCATCAGTCGTTCATGACTCCCCTCGTGCCCATTATTATGACATCGTTCACTGGTCCTCCGAGCCGGGTTATTGATCGTGCGCACTATTACAATTCGACTGTATGCCCTTTTTGCTGACATGAGTATCCGAGCATGGGCATTCCGATACAAGTACCCCGCTAGGGCTATTTTTGATATAATTATTCGGATATGGATATTTTGATCGAACAATCCGTACGAATATTCCGATAGTATGTTCAATCACTCTCGCGAGTCCTATGAAACGCTTGGATACGTAAAATGACTCCGAACGTTCTGTGTTGATATATTCCATCGTGCCATCCAAAAGGTTATGTTTGTGCCTTATGACTACTGTTCGATTCCTTGAACTGATCCGTCGATCGAAATCTGTTTTGAAACGTTCGTAACGATTTTGTGGTAAACGTATCCGTAAATATCATGTATCAATTCTGATCGTTCCGAAATACGTTTATAATCCTCCGATGTCAATAAGTGTTTGTATCTGTCGAGTCTGAGAATATGTGTATCTCGTCTCTCACTACTCCGTTCGTGCAAGCCTTACCATGTCTATTCACTGAGCCGGACAAAGCTATCCTGCCGTGCGCTATTTCCCTTTGTTGTCCATGATGTTCTGAAATAAAACCGTGAGGGGTGGTCTGGACTGAGCTCGATTCCCAAAGCGGATAGTATCTGCGCTGTGTGATTTGATACCAGGTAGACGCGTTGGGAGTGTACTGGGCGGAGCTCGAGCTCCCGAGACTGGTTCGTGACCCGTGTACTGGGCAGAGCTCGAGCGGGAAAAACGGGCAGTCTCTGCATTGGATGACCATTGTGCTGGGCCGAGCTCGAGGTGGCATACCCCTTGTAGACGCGTACTTTGATATGATATGATATGCTATGATCTGATACTATATGTTTGTGTATGGTGTGACCACTGTACTGGGCTGAGCTCGAGGTGGCACACTCTCTGTGAACATCATATGATTCACAGGTGGCAACACCTGGTCCGATATGCTACAGCATTCTGATATGGCATATGACTCTATATGACTATGAATTATGATTCTGTCTGTCCATCTGAAATGTGATTCTGTCTATCCGTCGGGAATCTGACTCTGTCTGTTCGTCTGAAACATGATTCTATCTGCCCGTCTGGAATATGATTTTGTCTGTCCGTCTGGACTTCGATTCTGTCTGTTACGCCTCGGTCTGTCCGATACGGTTATGATTCTATTCGTACATTTCGGTCTGTCTGATAAGATTATGGTTTCGTCCGCTACCCTTCTGTCTGTCCGGTTAAATTACGTTTCTGTATGTTGTACTTCTGGTAATCTGATCCGGGCCACGACTCAGTCTGTTCCATTCTGTACCTCTGTCTCTGATTATGATGGTATCAGTTACATCTGTGCCCCAGCTCTGTGCGATGATTCTGTCAGTTGAACTCGGTATGTCTGTCTTGGATTTAGATTCGGTTATGCCTGTTATACTTCTGCATATATTTCTGTGCTTCTGGTCCGGGCTATGATTATACTTGTGATACTTTTGCTTTACATACTCGGTACATTTTCGTACTGACCCCCTGTTCTTAGGGGGCTGCGTTTCATGCCGCGCAGGTACTCCCAGATGAGCTAAAGTTATTACAGGAGATGATCCAGTGGGGTTAGCCAACTCCATTTGCTTCTGGAGTGCTGCCGAGTCAGAGTCCGTATGTTATGGTTCTGGATTATGTTAGAGACTTTGCAGACAGTGTCGTGAGTATTGGTTGTTCGTCTGTAAGCGGCTCCATCAGCCGATATGTGGGTCTGAGTTATGTACTGGATTCTGTATGATTATATGTAGTTGTTTGATTTGAAAGAATATTTAAAAAAATTACTATGCATTTTACCTTATCCAATTTAGAAAGTTTGATGTGATTTTCTGTATAGTTGGAATCTGAGGGTTCGCTCGGCCCTAAGTAAGGGTCGAGTGCCCATCACACCCTCGAAATGTCGGGGTGTGACAGAGTGGTACCAGAGCAGGTCTGTCCTAGGGGTTGTCTGCAAAGTCGTGTCCGGTAGAGTCTTATTTATGGGTGTGTAGCGCGCCACACTTATAGACAGGAGGCTACGGGGCATTTAGGGATTGTTGACCTTCTTGCTGTCTCAGACCGTGCGATAGAGCCAAGTTATAGGAAAATGGAATTCTATCTGTAAGCCTCACCTACGACGGTATGAGGCAAATAACGATATGGAAAAGCCAGATGGGCAAGTCTGGAAATATTCGTTCTGTTACCTGAAACCGGAAGTTCTGAACGGCTGGGATGTGATATATAGTCTTATGTTCTGTAAAGTACTGTGGGTATCTGTTGCATACGGATTTCGAATAATAAGAAATTGTAAAGGTGATACGGGTTATAAAAAGGGCAAAACGGCAATTGTAAAAGGAAGGGCGTGTGACGAAAAGTGTTTCGGAATCTGTGAGACCTCGACTATCCCTAAATCATGTAATAAGAGCCATATGAGAAAGCGGGTGCGATCATATCTGCTCTAAGGCACCGGATTTCACCACAGTTTCGAGGTTAAGCGTGCTCAGGTGGGAGCAATTTCAGGATGGGTGACCCCCCCTGGGAAGTATGCCGGAATTTTCTGTATTCTGATGTAAGAGACCAATGGAAAGCTAAAATGGCCTGAGTGAGACTAGAATATACGAGATGGTTGGAGATCATAAAAGGGCCACACAACGCGCAATCAGTTAGATTAGAGAAGAAACAGAAAGAACGCTACAGTTTTGGAATTAGAATAGGTTTGAATGATGTTTGGGGGTAAAGTGTGGCCTAGTTGAAAATGACTATGTGTGCATATATGAACGCGTATGATGCCCTATTTGTGATTGTATTAGTGAATACGTATGTCCCCGCGACCGGTGCTAGAATGCGAAAGGCACCAATTGAATAAGGGTACTGAGCCCCAGGTAATAATGACAAGGTAAATGGTACGTATGTTATAAGGTAGGCTGTTGTCATTCCCCCTATCTGTTAAGTTTGGAAAGTTCCAGTGTAATGATGTTGGAAAGGAAAGAGAGTAAGTGAAGCAAAAGTAAAAAGGTCAAACATTAGGAGGAAGCGAAGGGTAGGAAATATGATCGAGTCGAACCTCCGGAAGAGAATGAAGTATGGATATATGAAACGAGGGAAGAGTGTGTGAAGTCTACAAATTGACTTAAACAAGCGAGACCAAAGGAATCGCGACTATGACAAGGAATGTTGTCAGAGACTAGACAAACCTTTATTTCATTACAAGTTAGTCTAGTGTGACGATGTTTGGAAGACAAAATGAGTATGGATATCAGAAAAGATGAAGGACACGAAATGTGAATAAGCAGGATCTTCGAAAGAGCCAACAAATGACACATAAAACTATTTGTATGGCAATTTGACAAACGAGTTACGGATGAGTGAACAGGTTTTGATGAACTAATTCGTGGTATGATGATCAGGGTGAGTAATGAGGTGTCGACAAGGAAATTTTCGTAAACCACGGAAGCCTCAGTAGAAGTGGTCTGATTCTGATCAAAACTCTGTCTGTCGTACTACCGCGCCTCTGATTTCGATGAGGCTCTGTTTATTATGTCTCTGTACCTTTGAATATGATTATGCTCTTGTCTTATATACTTCTATACGATTAACTCTGGATACGAATCTGTCTGACACACCTCTGTATGTCTGACTCTGATTACGAATCCGTCTGATACGCCTCTGTATGCCTGACTTTGATCACGGATCTGTCTGACATACTCCCATGCATCTGACTTTGACTACGAATCTGTCTGCTACAGTCCCGTACATCTGACCCCGGCTATGAGTTTGTCCGGTATGCTCCTATGTGTCCGACCCTAGTTATGAATCTGTTTGATATGACGTGGGATTATAATGACGCTATAAGAAACAGAGGAGTGTGACAAGAAGTGAAAGATGTGGATAGTTGGGCCTCCCCTGAGACGTTTGTAAGGTCGGTAAGCCTAATTCAACATTCGAGGACGAATGTTTTTAAAGGGGGGGAGGATGTTATATCCCGCGTTTTCGCGTATTCGGAAAAATTGGGAATGATTGTGACTTGTAAAGAATAAGGCCATATGTTGATTTGAATTCACAAATGGGTGTGTTGTTCATGAAAAATAGTGGTGTGGAAACACGGAGGAAGGCCAAGGGCAAAAATCGGAATTTTGAAAATTAGTTTCGGGATTTGCAAAACGAGCTTTCAACGAATTGGGCCAAGAGAAAAATTGAAAAAAAAAATTAATTAAGGCCCAAATCCAAGGGTGGCCGGCCAAACCATGGCCCAAAACCAATAAATAGGTCATGTGAATTGCATGTGATCACTAGATCAAGACAAGCATATTATATATACACTTATCCATTAGAAAGATCAAGAAGCAAAACAAAGCAAAAGATGAAGAGCAAGAGAGGGGAGTTCGGCCAGCCCCTCTCAATTTGCACCCCAAAAATCTTGCATCCAAAATTGTTTTCTTGTGGTATTTATACCAATTCAAGGTCCCTCTACAACATGGTGCAATTATTTGGGAAGAAAGGGCACTAGTTTCTTCAATGGGACAACATATTTGAGTGAAGAAGTTGAAGAGAAAAGGTAAGAATTCACTCCATATTATTATGTTATAAAGGTTTGTTTGTGTTGTAGTATGTAGAAATGAGTTGAGAGTATGGAAAAATGGAAGATTTCAAAGTGGGTGTGGAATATAGTTTAGGGCCGTGTGTGTGTATACAATGTGTGTTTGTGGTGAATTGAATATATGTTAAATTCTAGTTGTGTAGAAAATGGAATGTATATTGGAAATGAAAGTGGAATGAAATTGGATGAAGTTGGAAAATTCCCATGTTGGCCGTGAGTTAGGCTATGGTGAAATAATGATGGAGTTATTTTGTTTAACATGTTAGTTGTGTTGTTGTAATCCCTATAATGTAGATGGAGGTTTAATGAATTGAATTGGCATTGAATTTGTTTGTATGTGCTTATGAGAAATTATATGAATTTTATATGATTTTTGTGTAAGTGTGAAAGTAAGATGCTAGAATGGGAACTAATGTTGTCGTAATGAATTTGGAAGGAAGACAATGTGATTTGGGAAGTTTTGTTGAATTCGTAGAAGTTTTGGAGGGAATATGATCTTGGTGGAAGATTGTATATTTTGTATATCGTGTTAATATTTTGTGAGAACGATATGAAATGTTTCTAAATTATGCGGTGATGACTTTGATTAATGATGAATATGAAAATATTAAGCTTAGTTGGAAGTGTGAAGTCGGAATGAGCGTTATCGCATTATGTCGAAAAGTAGGACTACTTGCCCTATATTATGCTATATTGTGACTTTGTTGATGTTGTTGGGTTGCTGTTGCTATTATTTGAGCCGAGATGTTTCTCGGGGGTGCTATATTTATAGGGGAGGTGCTGCCGAAATTTCGGTAGACAAAAATGAAGTTAAGTGCATTCTTAAGTCTTGAAGGTTCTAATTGGTAACAATGACCAATTGCAAATTTTGGACGAAACGGGAATCGAGCCTGAGCGAGCGTACGAAGTAAGAAAGGTATGTAAGGCTCCCTACTTCTTCATTTGGCATGTCTTAGAATGTTAGGTCGATATCGGAACCCCGGGAGTAATTCTACTCCTCGAAATCCGATTTAGAAAATGACTACTATTCACTCAATTCAATTGAAGCTTAAGGACTCTATTTTGGCTAGAAAGTAACCTAACGTTCGAAACTTGTGCAAACATGGTCATATCACTTCGAAACCTCTATGTATGATTCCGTAGACCTCAAATGTCCGTAAATCATGTCCGCCACCTCGACTTGACCCGAGGTGGGCTAAGTCTGAAACCCTTCTGTTTGCCATTTAAGGTTTATTTTGGCATAACGTTGGAAAAAGGCTTTCACTTATGAATTTGACCACTATAAAATAATGTTTTGGTCGCCGCGGTATTTTAAACTATATTTTGAACCACAACGACCATTTTAGAAATATTTTTGTGAAATGGACCCCATCTGATTAATTATCCAAATTATTTTGACCATTGGGTCAACTTATGATTTTATCAAACTTATAAAAGTATTTCGACATTCTAACTTACATTTTGACTACAAACATAATTGTGGAAGAACGTTTGTGAAATAACCCCGTGTTGACCACTTGTTCAGACTAGTTGGATTAACGGACCGACATATGACTATATTGGGCCCTATAGCTATTCCAATTTGTAAATTGCATCAGTCGTTCATGACTCCCCTCGTGCCCATTATTATGACATCGTTCACTGGTCCTCCGGGCCGGGTTATTGATCGTGCGCACTATTACAATTCGACTGTATGCCCTTTTTGCTGACATGAGTATCCGAGTATGGGCATTCCGATACAAGTACCCCGCTAGGGCTATTTTTGATATAATTATTCGGATATGGATATTTTGATTGAACAATCCGTACGAATATTCCGATAGTATGTTCAATCACTCTCGCGAGTCCTATGAAACGCTTGGATACGTAAAATGACTCCGAACGTTCTGTGTTGATATATTCCATCGTGCCATCCAAAAGGTTATGTTTGTGCCTTATGACTACTGTTCGATTCCTTGAACTGATCCGTCGATCGAAATCTGTTTTGAAACGTTCGTAACGATTTTGTGGTAAACGTATCCGTAAATATCATGTATCAATTCTGATCGTTCCGAAATACGTTTATAATCCTCCGATGTCAATAAGTGTTTGTATCTGTAGAGTCTGAGAATATGTGTATCTCGTCTCTCACTACTCCGTTCGTGCAAGCCTTACCATGTCTATTCACTGAGCCGGACAAAGCTATCCTGCCGTGCGCTATTTCCCTTTGTTGTCCATGATGTTCTGAAATAAAACCGTGAGGGGTGGTCTGGGCTGAGCTCGATTCCCAAAGCGGATAGTATCTGCGCTGTGTGATTTGATACCAGGCAGACGCGTTGGGAGTGTACTGGGCGGAGCTCGAGCTCCCGAGACTGGTCCGTGACCCGTGTACTAGGCAGAGCTCGAGCGGGAAAAACGGGCAGTCTCTGCATGGGATGACCACTGTGCTGGGCCGAGCTCGAGGTGGCATACCCCTTGTAGACGCGTACTTTGATATGATATGATATGCTATGATCTGATACGATATGTTTGTGTATGGTGTGACGACTGTACTGGGCTGAGCTCGAGGTGGCACACTCTCTGTGAACATCATATGATTCACAGGTGGCAACACCTGGTCCGATACGCTACAGCATTCTGATATGGCATATGACTCTATATGACTATGAATTATGATTCTGTCTGTCCATCTGAAATGTGATTCTGTCTATCCGTCGGGAATCTGACTCTGTCTGTTCGTCTGAAACCTGATTCTATCTGCCCGTCTGAAATATGATTTTGTCTGTCCGTCTGGACTTCGATTCTGTCTGTTACGCCTCGGTCTGTCCGATACGGTTATGATTCTATTCGTACATTTCGGTCTGTCTGATAAGATTATGGTTTCGTCCGCTACCCTTCTGTCTGTCCGGTTAAATTACGTTTCTGTATGTTGTACTTCTGGTAATCTGATCCGGGCCACGACTCAGTCTGTTCCATTCTGTACCTCTGTCTCTGATTATGATGGTATCAGTTACATCTGTGCCCCAGCTCTGTGCGATGATTCTGTCAGTTGAACTCGGTATGTCTGTCTTGGATTTAGATTCGGTTATGCCTGTTATACTTCTGCATATATTTTTGTGCTTCTGGTCCCGGCTATGATTATACTTGTGATACTTTTGCTTTACATACTCGGTACATTTTCGTACTGACCCCCTGTTCTTCGGGGGCTGCGTTTCATGCCGCGTAGGTACTCCCAGATGAGCTAAAGTTATTACAGGAGATGATCCAGCGGGGTTAGCCAACTCCATTTGCTTCTGGAGTGCTGCCGAGTTAGAGTCCGTATGTTATGGTTCTGGATTATGTTAGAGACTTTGCAGACAGTATCGTGAGTATTGGTTGTTCGTCTGTAAGCGGCTCCATCAGCCGATATGTGGGTCTGAGTTATGTACTGGATTCTGTATGATTATATGTAGTTGTTTGATTTGAAAGAATATTTAAAAAAATTACTATGCATTTTACCTTATCCAATTTAGAAAGTTTGATGTGATTTTCTGTATAGTTGGAATCTGAGGGTTCGCTCGGCCCTAAGTAAGGGTCGAGTGCCCATCACACCCTCGAAATGTCGGGGTGTGACAGGTATGTTGTCATTATGAATATGTTATAAATGACATTTAGACCATGGAATAAGTATTATATATGAGAAAACGCGATATTGAGCTATAACCATAATTGTGGAGAAATTGAAGGGAAATGGTGAATTGTGGTAAATGTAGATAAATGATGATTGTTGTTTGCGATATTGTGAATGTTGTTGTGAGAGTTTGGGAGTTGATATAGAATGTGGGGAAAGTAGTAGAAACAAAGGAAATGCTACCCAATTTTCCTTAGAAATAGCGACACATTCTTATAGTCGATTAACTAACGTTAATGTGAATTCTCTCTTGAAGGTAGAAACGGGGCATTGAAGGAGAACAAGCGAACGATAGATTAGTTGAACGTAAAAGGTATGTGAGGCTATTCATTTATTTCTATGGCATGAATCCGATGGTATGATTCTCCGTTCTCTCCATGAATTCTCTATATATCCCGGAAAGTCAAGAGTCTATGATCATGAATAGCTATATGAGATAAGAGATATGTTATGAGTCAATGATGATGATAAGCTTGAGTCTAATGATCCTAGAGTTCATGATATGACGTTCCTATAATGCTAATGATGTCGTATGTTGTAAACACTCGCCTCACACATTATTCCCTTCGAGGTGAGGCAGAATACCGTTAAGTTAAGTATGACATGTATTGTATACACTCACTTATGTATTGTTCCTTCAACGTGAGGCAGAGTATCATAAAGGCGATGATTATATGTATTGTACCTACTCACCTTGTATACAACTTCCTTCAAGGTGAGGCAGAATACTTGTGAATGCTCCATAATAAAATTGGGGGATCACGACCTTACGTCACCCCGATAAAGTTGTTATACCCCGTATTTTTATACGTCGAGTTATTCGCAAAAGAATCGGCGCGAGTTAAAGACGGAACCCTTCCCGGACACGGAATAGAAACCCTTAATTTTCAATTTCTAAATTAGAATTAATTGTTTATGAATTTTATTTAGTGTGAAAATATTATTATTTGAGATTGGGAATTAATTAATTGTGATTAGATTATTAAGTGGGAATTAGTAATTAATAAATTAATTAAAGTTAATTATACTAGTGGGCCCCACCCGATTTTTTTTTTAAAAGGGAACAAATCATCAATTAGAGGACACATTATGGGGCACGTGTAGGAGCCAAGGCTTTAGTATATAAGTTAAGAGATGATTCACTAAAGGTAGCATTTCATTTTGAATTAGCAAAGGAACAAAATTTTTCTAAGGAAAGAAAGCAACTCTCAGCCATAGCCATGGCTGGCCGAGAATGATGGTCAGTGAGAGGGAGTGTGGGAGCTTGGATTTTAAGGAATTGAAGGTGTTCAAGGAGTTGCAACATGAATTGGATTGTTGGAGGAGACAACATTAAGAAATCAAGATCGTTAAGGTAAATTCTATCTTGTTCTATATGTTGTGATAAATGTGTGTTGAATATAAAAAGTTGTATGCGATGGTGTTAGGTTGTTGTGTTGGTCGTGAGTATGGAATGTTTTAGCTTAAAAATGGTGATTAATTTTGACGTTGTTATCGCTATTGTGGTTATTGATCGTGAGGCGAAAGTAAAGGAATTTGATAAATTAAGTAAAAGTTGTGGCGTTATGGACACATTGTCATCCTTGTTAAGTTGAGAAGATTGAAGATATAACTATGTCTATATGTTGTTATTGGTATTTCTGTGTTAACAGGAGGGTAATTAGAAATTCGGGATAGGCGAATATATAGGGGAAGTACTGCCCGATTTTCGTTAAGTCTTTAGCTAATAGGAAACCCTAAAAGAGAATATATATTAGCTGAAATATAAGTTCTATAAGAAATGGGCTATAGATTTGTAAACTAGGAAATATAGTTACTAACGGTAACGTGACTCTTATATTAAATAGGTTAAAAGAGCGATGAGGCAAAAGAATTCACGAATAGTCGCTAAAAGGTATGTAAAGTTGTCCTTCTTTCTTTTGGCATGTCTTAGATTTAAGTGATGAAGGATATGAGCTTTGGGGTAATCCTATTCATAAGTCTTGAGTGTGATTCATGCTTCTTATTCACTTCTTGATGCTGGAACTCTTAAGTGATTGAGCTTCCCTCTTTAGGTTCCTATACGATGGATAATAGTCGATATATATAAGCTCCTATTCTGTTCCGAAGGGAACACCCATAAGGTGCCAGTTGAGTTGTGTATATGGTTTTACTAATGATTTCGAGGAAATTAGTTTTATACTAAAGGAAATATAAAGTTTGATTTTCAAAACCACTCCGAAGGGGGTGCGAGATTTTACTATTTCATTTCATTTACAATTTATGTTTACATTCCATAGCATCATCTCTTTGTATGAGTATTTGTGGATTAAGTTGTGTTTACATGGTTGTGATATTAAGCCGGAAGCGGCTGCCCGAAGGGGCCATCATTACTAAGCCGGAAGCGGCTGCCTGAAGGGGCCATCATTACTAAGACGGAAGTGGCTGGCCGAAGGGGCCATCATTATTATGCCGGAAGCGGCCGTCCGAAGGGACTATTGTGATACTGGCCGGAATCGGCCATCCGAAGGGACTATTGTGTTATTACCCGGAAGCGGCTACGGGTAGGATATTCTATATTTATATTGTGTGTGCTAGAATTTGTGTAAGGGACCATATGACATGGTGTAAAATGCTGTTCCAGGTTACTCCCGGGTTGCTCTCTAAACTTGCTTACTGTTATGCTTTTCCTTGTTCTATGATTCAGTACTGCTTTATATACTCAGTACATATTCCGTACTGACCCCCTTTCTTCGGGGGGCTGCGTTTCATGCCCGCAGGTACAGATAGTCGGTTTGGTGACCTTTCAGCATAGGACTTCTACTCAGCTGTTTTGGAGAGCTCTGTTGTTCCGGAGTCTAGACATTTGGTACAGATCTTATGATGTATATGTATATGTTTATCCAGGGGTATGGCGGGGCCCTGTCCCTTCATATTTCGCCATTCGTACTCTTAGAGGTCTGTAGACATATGTGTGGGTTGTGTATGGGTTCTGTTCAGCTGTGTCTATACGATGTGCTGTGGTATGATGTTCGTCTCTAGTAGTAGCCTTGTCGGTTTGCATACGATATTGATATGTGATGGCAGCCTTGTCGGCTTGCGTACTATTTCATGATCTGATTAGTTGTGACTCCTCATGAGACCGTTGATCTGGAAGTATATATATATGATGATGTTACGAACTTTGGAGTTCCTTTATAAGTTTCAGTATTGTCGTAGTTTCAGTTTGATGTTATATGTAACAGGTTGGTATACGGGTGCCTAGTTCGGGCACCAGTCACGGCCTACGGGGTTGGGTCGTGACAAAAGTGGTATCAGAGCAGTTCGTCCTCGGAGTGTTTACAGACCGTGTCTAGTAGAGTCTTGTTTATCGGTGTGTTGTGCACCACATCTATAAACAGGCAACTACAGGACATTTAGGATGTTACCTTTCCTTCTTATCCTAGATCGTGCGATAGAGCCCAGCCATAGGAAATGAAATTCCTTATACTAACCTTTGATTTCAGCTGAAGAACGACATCGACAGAAGAAAGCGACTGATGATATTGGAAGCTACACAATATACAGGTAAGCAATGGTGCGAAAGAGGCATGTCGGATAAGGTAAGAATATTGAAATATGATTGAAATGTAAAGTTGGAGGATGAACGAGAAGGTGGATAGGAAAGTATAACAGAACAGATCGTTAAAGGATCAGGTACGTCTCGAGGTGCGAAATGTGAGGTAAGTTCCGACACCTTTATACCTTTTACGTGAAGTTGGGAGCCCTGTGTGGCTATGATACGATATGATATATACGTATATATGTTAGCCCTGTGAGGCATTATTGGTATTTCCTGCGTGCAGGTTTTGGGATAGTAAGAAGTACAGAGGAAACTCTGCCCAAATTTTCCCAGAATTAGGAAAAAGAAGAGAATGAGATATAGGTCCATAATATGTCTTGGAAGTTGATACCGATAGGGAAAATTTCTTATGTTGGATTAAAGCTTTAAGAGATACCCTCCATGTCATCCGTAAGGGGAACCATTCTTACTTGGGAAATTTTATTTCGAAAAAGCATATATGAGCAGCAAAGTTTGGAATCCATTTGAATGGACCAGAATACTTTCCAACCACATTTGTTTTGCCATAGAAAAAGCTTATGTTGAAGGGCAAAACGTCCGGTAATTAAGTTTCACCTTATTGGAAGAGTACAAAGCATACAACAAGTAGTTTATGAACCAAATAATTCGTTCACGACTCAAGAATAAACCTGGAGGTGAACCATGTGAATCAAGCAACAAAAAGAGAGAGTATTGGGAATTCAGAATCAGTTCAACATTCGAGGACGAATGTTCTAAAGGGGGGAAGGATGCTATACCCCGTATTTTTATACGTCGAGCTATTCGCAAAAGAATCGGCCTGAGTTAAAGACGGAACCCTTCACGGACACGGAATAGAAACCCTTAATTTTCAATTTCTAAATTAGAATTAATTGTTTATGAATTTTATTTAGTGTGAAAATATTATTATTTGAGATTGGGAATTAATTAATTGTGATTATATTATTAAGTGGGAATTAGTAATTAATAAATTAATTAAAGTTAATTATACTAATGGGCCCCACCCGATTTGTTTTGCACGTGTAGGAGCCAAGGCATTAGTATATAAGTTAAGGGATGATTCACTAAAGGTAGCATTTCATTTTGAATTAGCAAAGGAACAAAAATTTTCTAAGGAAAGAAAGCAACTCTCGGCCATAGCCATGGCTGGCCGAGAATGATGGTGAGTGAGAGGGAGTGTGGGAGCTTGGATTTTAAGGAATTGAAGGTGTTCAAGGAGTTGCAACGTGAATTGGATTGTTGGAGGAGACAACGTTAAGAAATCAAGATTATTAAGGTAAATTCAATCTTGTTCTATATGTTGTGATAAATGTGTGTTGAATATAAAAAGTTGTATGTGATGGTGTTAGGTTGTTGTGTTGGCCGTGATTATGGACTGTTTTAGCTTAAAAATGGTGATTAATTTTGACGTTGTTATCGCTATGGTGGTTATGGATCGTGAGGCGAAAGTAAAGGAATTTGATAAATTAAGTAAAAGTTGTGGCGTTATGGACACATTGTCATCCTTGTTAAGTTGAGAAGATTGATGATATAACTATGTATATATGTTGTTATTGGTATTTCTGTGTGAACAGGAGGGTAATTAGAAATTCGGGATAGGCGAATATATAGGGGAAGTGCTGCCCGATTTTCGTTAAGTCTTTAGCTAATAGGAAACCCTAAAAGAGAATATATATAGGCTGAAATATAAGTTCTATAAGAAATGGGCTATAGATTTGTAAACTAAGAAATATAGTTACTAATGGTAACGTCACTCTTATATTAAATAGGTTAAAAGAGCGACGAGGCGAAAGAATTCACGAATAGTCGCTAACAGGTATATAAAGCTGTCCTTTCTTTCTTTTGGCATGTCTTAGATTTAAGTGATGAAGGATATGAGCTTTGGGGGTAATCCTATTCATAAGTATTGAGTGTGATTCATGCTTCTTATTCACTTCTTTATGTTGGAACTCTTAAGTGATTGAGCTTCCCTCTTTAGGTTCCTATACGATGGATAGTAGTCGATATATATAAGCTCCTATTATGTTCCGAAGGGAACACCCATAAGGTGCCAGTTGAGTTGTGTATATGGTTTTACTAATGATTTCGAGGAAATTAGTTTTATACTAAAGGAAACATAAAGTTTGATTTTCAAAACCACTCCGAAGGGGGTGCGATATTTTACTATTTCATTTCATTTACAATTTATGTTTACATTCCATAACATCATCTCTTTGTATGAGTATTTGTGGATTAAGTTGTGTTGACATGGTTGTGATATTAAGCCGGAAGCGGCTGCCCGAAGGGGCCATCATTACTAAGCCGGAAGCGGCTGCCCGAAGGGGCCATCATTACTAAGCCGGAAGCGGCTGCCCGAAGGGGCCATCATTACTAAGCCGGAAGCAGCTGCCCGAAGGGGCCATCATTACTAAGCCGGAAGCGGCTGCCCGAAGGGGCCATCATTATTATGCCGGAAGCGGCTGCCCGAAGGGGCCATCATTACTATGCTGGAAGCGGCTGCCCGAAGGGGCCATCATTACTAAGCCGGAAGCGGCTGCCCGAAGGGGCCATCATTATTATGCCGGAAGCGGCCGTCCGAAGGGACTATTGTGATACTAGCCGGAATCGGCCGTCCGAAGGGACTATTGTGTTATTAGCCGGAAGCGGCTACGGGTAGGATATTCTATATTTATATTGTGTGTGCTAGAATTTGTGTAAGGGACCACATGACATGGTTTAAAATGCTGTTCCAGGTTACTCCCGGGTTGCTCTCTAAACTTGCTTACTGCTACGCTTTTCCTTGTTCTATGATTCGGTACTGCTTTATATACTCAGTACATATTCCGTACTGACCCCCTTTCTTCGGGGGGCTACGTTTCATGCCCGCAGGTACAGATAGTCGGTTTGGTGACCCTTCAGCATAGGACTTCTACTCAGCTGTTTTGGAGAGCTCCGTTGTTCCGGAGTCTAGACTTTTGGTACAAATCTTATGATGTATATGTATATGTTTATCCAGGGGTACGGCGGAGCCCTGTCCCGTCATATTTAGCCATTCGTACTCTTAGAGGTCTGTAGACATATGTGTGGGTTGTGTATGGGTTCTGTTCAGCTGTGTCTATACGATGTGCTGTGGTATGATGTTTGTCTCTAGTAGCAGCCTTGTCGGTTTGCATACGATATTGATATGTGATGGCAGCCTTGTCGGCTTGCGTACTATTTCATGATATGAATAGTTGTGACTCCTCAGGAGACCATTGATCTAGAAGTATATATATATGATGATGTTATGAACTTTTGAGTTCCTTTATAAGTTTCCGTATTGTCGTAGTTTCAGTTTGATGTTGTATGTAACAGGTTGGTATACGGGTGCCCAGTTCGGGCACCAGTCATGGCCTACGGGGTTGGGTCGTGACAAAAGTATAGTTGTCCTTGAGTCTTCATGCATGTACTATGATGAGCATACTATGATGAGCATATTATGATGAGCATATGATGATGAGATTACACCGTACCTATATGGTCGGGTAGATACACACACCACTATAGTGGGCAGCTTATACCCCGGACGCGGGAGGCCTGGACGCAGGTTACTTATTATCACACCATTCCTACATGGACGGGTAGCTTATACTTATACATTTGTGTATATATGATATGATGACGAGTATGAGTTAGATGGCATGATTTATTTCTCTTATGATTCACAGTCAGTTACAGATTGCTCCTCATTTGATGCCTCCCTATTTCATTGATGTTTCATTATTGTTTATGCCTCTCATACTCAGTACAATGTTCGTACTGACGTCCATTTTCTTTGGACGCTGTGTTCATGCCCACAGGTAGACAGGGAGGTGAGCTTGATCCGAACTCGTAGGAGCCAGTAGTTGATTAGAGAGCACTCCTTTGTTCCGGAGGTGCTTATTACTATTCTTTTGTGTTTATTCATGTATATGCATTTTGGGCATGACGGGGTCTTGTCCCGTCCTTAAGTCTAGCACTCCAGTAGAGGCTCGTAGATACGCAGTGTGGGTTATATGGTCTCACGAGATTGCTACTATGTATATGTATTATTTTGATGGCCGAAAGGCTTATGTATATAAAAGTATTTATGTTTTCAAAGTAAGTATGACTTTCTCACGATTTGAGTATAAATTTGATAAAAGAGCGTTAAATAAGTATGAAAAGTAGTAGAACGAGCGGTTCTCGGTGGTTAGCCCCGGTACTTGTCGCGGCCCCTAGTCGGGTCGTGACAATATCTACCCACGAGGGCTACAAAAAGATTTGAATGCCACAAGGGCAAATACCCAGCCATAAGGGCTATAAAAGGATTTGAATGCCACAAGGGTAAACACCCAGCCATAAGGGCCCACAAAGAACAAAAGGCCATAATGATAAAATATCCGACCAAAGGGGTCGTAGTAAAAAAAACACGGCATAGCTGACCACGAGGGTCACAACCTGCATAAAAGATGAAAAAAAGACGATTTAGCCCAATGGGCCATATATGTCATCTGCATTCACTTTTTCTTATTTTCCATGAGGGCCATTGCATATCTATTTTCTTGTTGCCATGAAGGCCATTGCATATCTATTTTCCTGCTGCCAAGAGGGCCATCACTTCTTCTTATTGTCATGACCCAACTCGCCATGACTGGCACCCATCTAAATCCTAGTAGGCGAACCAACATACAAGACACCTATCCATTTAATCCGATTTTATATTAACCAAGGTAAACAATTATTACTCATTTAACTTCAAAAGAATCAAAGTAAATCATGCCATAAAGGCTAAAATAAGCGTGGAAGTTCTAACTATTACAAATCCCCAAAAATCTGAAAGTCATCGTACATGACTCTAAGCTAAAAACATGTCCAAGAATCTAAAGTCTAACAAATAAGTAATCCATAATGTCCAGAGTACGAAAAGACATCATAGCAAGAAGATCTTCGGGCGGCCTGGCATGGGAAGAAGCTCACCCAAAATCTGTCAACAAATATCCTCCATGCTAGATATGAGGATGAGCAACAGTCTCAATATCACAATATGCACTCAAAGAATGCAGCAAGGTAGTATCAGTACAAACACTATGTACAAGTAGATATCAGAGGATGACTAAGATTAGTATCATGCAAATTTCGTAAAATCAATAGAATAAAACTAGCCAGTCAATAGACATGAATATCAATAAATCACAGCAAGTCAATCAAGAACAATCATGTCACGACCCGACTACGGGCCACTCATTTTTCTAATCATCATACCCAACCTGCACACACATAATCTCTAAGGAAATACACCTATATATATATATATATATATATATATATATATATATATATATATATATATATATATATATACACATAAGCCCTCACGGCTGCAAAATGATATACAAAATACACTGGTGTATTCATGAGACATCCACTACCCACGCATATGTATCTATGAGCTTCTACTGGAGTACTGAGACACAAGGACGGGATAGGACCCCGTCATACCCAAATATGAACACAAAAGAATACATCAATAAGTTGCACCTCCGGAGTAGTGGGGTGCTCCTGTGTAAGCTGGTATAGCTCCTAAGGATCTGGGCCGCCTTCCTGTCTACTTGTGGGCATGAACACAGCGTCCGTAAAAGAAAAGGACGTCAGTACGAACAATGCACTGAGTATGTAAGGCATACACAAAAACATGATGAAGAGATGCAAGAATATAAGATACAGGGATAACCTGTAACTGATTGCCTCTTAAGGCGGAGTAATGCATGCTAACTTATATAGTAATCAACATGATATCATGTAAGCATATATACATGTAACTGCCCAACCATATAGGTACGATGTGATCATCATTAGTCCGCGTCCGGGGTAAACATCTCAAGCCGCCCACTAGTAGTGTCTGCCCGGCCATATAGGCGCGGTGTAATCATCGTCATAGTTGCCCACTATGCCTATCGTAGTGGTGTCAGCCCGGCCAATTAGGCACGGGTAGTGTGTACATATTATAATGCATGCATGATAACTCAAGAAAAGCTATAACTCTATCAGAGTGACGGAAGGCCGGTAACCTCCGATTATATTATAGAACAATCATGATCGCCATGTCTCACCTTGAAGGGACTAGCATTATGAGGTGAGACTATCAACAATGAGTAATTTCAAGAAAATTATGCAATAAGATTATTAGTCTCATCATGGCATCATTTCATAAACTTTGGAATCTCTATGAATAAAATCATCGAAATCATCATCATTATCATAGAACATCTCTCATCTCTTTCTCATAGAAAGCTCTTAGAAATATTTAGCCTTCACCTTTGGGATGTGAGAAAGTCCTGGAAATATATAGGAATCATAGTGTAGGTGTCATGCCTTTGAAAGAAAGGGACTAGACTTACATACCTTAACGCCTCTCTAACTTTGCCGACTAAACGCTTCCCTCCAAGGTCGCAATTCTACATTCAAGAGAGTTCGTACTAAGGTTAGATAATCGGAAACATACTTGAAGCTAAGCTAAGGCGACTAAGGGCTAACGAAAATTGGGCAGCACTTCCTTTGTTTCTACAAATTTCTCCATATATTATAACAACTCCCAAACATCAATAACAACATCCATAATATCATAATCAATACACTTTGTTAAGCTAGGCATTATTCGATTCTAAAAATTCCCTCTCCAAGTCATCCATAACCCTAGTTACCACCCAACGTCGTATTCATTCACATATAATGCTTCTTTAACATCTTTAGTATCATTCATAACAAGATTATACCCATAACATATCAAGAACTATCATTCAAGTCAAGTAACTATTCAAGAAGACCAGTATTTCCATATTTGAGCTCCATTTTCTACCTTCTTCCTCAATCTAAATCATTCAACCACTCAATACTCTTATTAGCATAAAATGAATACAAAACTCTCCTTTGATTATATAAGAATGGGTTTGGAGGAAAATACTTCACTTGGAGAAAACCCAAGTTCAACACCAAAGAGATTCTTAGCTTCCCTTAACCCTAGTTAGCGTCCTTGCACTTGATTCCACTAATTATCGATGTTTGATCTTTGATCTCTCTTGGATTTGTGTTCATGAGATGTATGGAGTGTTATAGAGGTTTCAAGAAGTGAGGAGGAAATGATAAATGAAAATAATGACTTTGGGTCTTATATTTATAAAATGGACAAAGCTGCCCGACATGAATTATACGGACACTTATACAGTCCGTATAATTTTATACGGCCCATATAAGTGACCTTATAATGCTTCCAGTGATCACCCCTCACTGTGACTATTATACGGACCATTATACGGACCATATAAAGTTATATGGACAGTATAATGGGTCGTATAACTCACCTTCATCCGACTTGTTTTCGTCGTTCTGTTCGATCTCCAATCCTTACGGGAATTCTTAACAATTGTTTAACACTTCATTAACAATCTAAGGGGCATTATAACTCTCCCTCAAGACATTGTTAAATCAACATTAGCTCAGTACTTTGCAAAGCCTTTCCAAAACACGGCGTATACTTCGCCTTCCTCAACTAACTTTCTTCTCTTGCATCAAATTTCTTTGAAATCTTAATTAGAATCGCTAAGTACCCCTTCTTACTTGTAAGGACATCATATACATCTCACCCTGCATCAGTCTATTTACCGCACAATGGCATGAAATTTTTCAAGGTGTAACACTCCTCCCCCACTTTAAAAACATTCGCCCTCGAATGTTAAGTTCTCGGGAATTCTACTGAAATTTCGCCAGAGTCTCCCCTGTACATGGCACTACGATCCTGTCACAACAACCCACAATAACATCGCCTCACAGGGCTACAAAATAATGGCAAGAGAAATATGGCTACACACGACCAAAAGCATTAAAAGAAAGCATACATACCTTATGATAATGGCGTCTCATCTTGAATCTCTTCCAGGGGTGGAAAAATTGCGGGTACTTGGACTTCATGTCTTCTTCCGCTTCCCAAGTCATTTCTTCTCAATTATTGTTTCTCCACAAGACCTTAACTAAGGCTACCTCTTTATTTCTAAGTTTCCGTAGTTGCCTATCTAGTATGGCAATGGGTACCTCTTCATAAGCCAACTTCTCCATAACTTGAACATCATCTACAAGCACGATTCTAGTAGGATCTCCGACACACTTACGGAGCATCGATACATGAAAAACTGGATGGAATGATTCAAGTTCTGGAGGTAAATCTAGCTCATAAGCCACTTGGCTCACTTTGCGTAAAATCTTATAAGGTCCAATATACCTGGGACTAAGCTTGCCCTTTTCGCCGAATCTCATTACGCCTTTCATCGGCGACACTTTTAGGAATACCCTATCATTTATTTGGAATTCTAGGTTTCGTTGACGATTGTCAGCATAAGATTTTTGGTGACTTTGGGCTGTCAACAATCGGTCTCGGATAACCTTGATATTTTCCACCGCTTGTTGAATCAATTCCAGACCTATTAATTGTACCTCTCCTAATTCGAACCATCCAATTGTCGATCTACACTGTCTTTCATATAGAGCTTCATACGGGGCCATCTGAATACTGGAATGATAGCTGTTGTTGTAGGCAAATTCAATAAGTGAAAAATGTTCATCCCAATTTCCTTCGAAGTCTAATATACATGCCCGCAGCATGTCTTCCAAAGTCTGAATAGTGCGTTCAACTTGTCCATCTGTCTGAGGGTGAAATGTCGTGCTAAGCCTCACTTGAGTACCCAAACCTTCTTGAAAGGACTTCCAGAATTTAGCTGTAAATTGTGCTCCTTGTTATGTGATAATAGACACTGGGACACCATGAAGTCGCACTATCTCCTTAAGATACAACCTTGCATAATCTTCTGCCGAATATGTGGTTTTGACTGGAAGAAAATGGGCTGATTTCGTTAATCTGTCAACAATCACCCATATGGAGTCATACTTACGCCGAGAACGAGGTAAGCCTACAATAAAATCCATATTTATCACTTCCCATATCCAAGTTGGAATTTCCATAGTTTGTAACAATCCCCCTGGCTTTTGATGTTCAATTTTCACTTGTTGGCAATTTGGGCATTGAGCTACAAACTCTGCTATATCTTCCTTCATCCCATCCCACTAATACATTAGCTTAAGAACGTGGTACATCTTTGTCACTCCTGGGTGAATGGAATTCCGAGAGTAATGAGCTTCTTCTAGAATCTGACGATGCAGTCCTTCCACACCTGGCACACATAGCCTGCCTCGATACCTGAGAACCCCATCCGTAGAAACTTCAAATGGCGATTTCTCTTTCTCATGAAATGTATCTCTATAGTGACTCCACTAGGGATCTTCATATTGGCGCTCTTACACTTCCATATCTAAGGATGAAATAGCTGGGTAGCGAATACCAACTCCTGCATTGCCTGAATCAATTAGACGAACTCCGAGGCTAGCTAGCTGGTGAAGCTCACGGATTAATTCTTTCTTCTCCGGAGGGACCTTACATAGACTACCCATTGATTTTCTTCTAAGTGCATCATTTACTACATTCGCCTTTCCAAGACGATATAAAATACTCACATCATAATCTTTTAATAGTTCTAACCACCGCCTCTGTCGTAGATTTAACTCCTTCTGCTTGAAAATATATTGGAGACTCTTGAGATCTGTATAAATATCAACATGTACATCGTACAAGTAATGTCTCCACATTTTGAGCGCATGAATAACCACAGCCAATTCAAGATCATAGGTCGGACAATTCTTCTCGTGTTTCCGAAACTGCTTGGAAGCATAGGCAATAACTTTACCGTGCTGCATCAACATATAGCCCAATCCGACACCGGAGGCATCACAATAAACAACATACCCATCTGGTCCTTCTGGAAGTGTCAGGACTGGGGCTGAAGTTAATTTGTCGTTCAATTCAAGGAAACTGAGTTCATAAGCATCGGTCCACTGAAATTTTGCTGATTTCTGAGTTAGCTTCGTTAATGGTGCTGAAATAGAAGAAAAGCCTTCCACAAATATTCTATAATAGCTTGCTAATCCCAAGAAGCTACAGACTTCTGTAGGCATTGTAGGCCTTGGCCAAGTCTTCACAGCCTCAATTTTCTGAGTATCAACTCGAATGCCGTCAGCTGAAATAATATGGCCCAGAAAAGTTATAGAATTCAGCCAGAACTCACATTTCGAAAATTTAGAATACAACTCATGAGTCCGAAGAATCCCAAGGACAATACGCAAATGGTCTGCATGATCCGCTTCTGTCCGAGAGTATACTAGAATATCATCGATGAACACGATCCCAAACAGATCTAAGAAAGGCCTGAATACATTATTCATCAAATTTATAAACACTGCCGGAGCGTTAGCCAACCCAAATGACATCACCTGAAATTCATAATGGCCATATCTGGTTCTGAAAGCCGTTTTAGGAATATCTTCTTCTCTAACTCTCACTTGATGATACCCCGATCTCAGATCAATTTTGGAAAACCACTTGGCACCCTATAATTGGTCAAACAAATAATCAATTCTTGGAAGAGGATATTTATTCTTTAGCGTCACCTTGTTCAATTTCCTATAGTCGATGCACATTCGCAAAGATCAATCTTTCTTTCTTACGAACAAGACAGGTGCTCCCCATGGCGATGAACTGGGTTTAATGAATCCCTTCTCAAGCAAATCCTTCAGTTGTTCCTTTAACTCTTTCAATTTTGCAGGAGCCATTCTGTAAGGAGGAATAGACATAGGTTTAGTATCCGGCAGCACATCAATGGCAAAATCAATCTCCCGCTCCGGTGGAAGGCCTGGAAGTTCATCTGGAAATACGTCTGAAAATTCATTTACAATCGACACGGATTGAAAAGTCGGCAGCTTTGCTTCGGTGTCATGAACTCGGACTAAATGATAAATATAGCCTTTAGCGATCATCTTCCTTGCCTTCAGCTAGGAAATAAACCTACCTCTAGGAGATGTTGTGTTACCTTTCCATTCAAGCACTGGTTCTCCTGGAAATTGGAATTGAACCATCTTTGTTCTGCAATCCACATTAGCATAACAAGAAGCCAACCAATCCATGCCCATAATCACATCAAAATCTACCATTTCCAATTCAATCAAATCAGTTGTATTTTGGTGATCACATACCAGAACCACATAGTTTTTGTATA